>NW_006238919.1:12019220-12373714 GCF_000375325.1 Capsella rubella
CTAAAAGTAGTATATACTAGTAGTATTTGCCGACATAAAAGTGACAAGGAAGAAAGACGTTTTAATACACTTGACTTGGGAATGTAGTAATTAGAGTAGTACTAGTATTAAAAAAAAAAAAAGGTTACCAGAGATGTGTCGCCCCCACGGAAAAGTCTCAGTCCCATGCACTCTGTGAAAATACAAGAGTCAAAATGAAAAAGTAATATTTATGAAATAACCAAATCATACGAAAATAAATAAAAAAATACAAAGCATAATAGCATTCAATACGAAGAAGATGAGCAAGTTCTATCCAAATTGAAACCAATCAATCTCATTAACTGAATTCACACATTTGCAGCTATCTGAACAAATTAATTTCCAGAATTAGGTAGGTTTGCAAAACTCGTTACCAAACTTGGCAGATGATTTGAAAACCTAAACAATCCTTAACAGAAAAAAAAAGAGGGAGAAAGAAGGGTACCGAGAGGAGAATCGCAAACGGAGGCGGATTCGAGGACGAGAAACGCGAACCTGACGAAGATAAAAGGGAGTACGATAGCGAGCAGCAGGAGCAACAGTAACAACGTCCGAGCAGAGAATCTCCTCGCCGCGACACATCCTCCGCTTCCTTTTCCGATTCCGACGCCTGGATTCGATATCGTAACCTTCTTAATCCCTGTCGCCGATATGTAGAACTTCATCTCTTCACAGTTTCCCTCACTATCTCACACTTTCTCTCCACTTCCATCAATCCAAAAACAGTTAACACACACACGCGACTCTGTTCTCCAGATCTCCGATCCCCACTCTCACTTAATCAGAAGAAACAAAGAAAAATCAGAACAGGGAGGGAGACGAAGATGCGATGATCAAAGCAAACGTAGAATCCAGGATTATTCGGATCAATGGAGAAAACGAAGCTCGACACGACGACGAGTGAGAGAGAGGGACTGGGATGGGTTTTTGTGTTGATCTGTACGACGGACGGGGAATAAAAACTAACAACAACATTCAAAGAAGAGTAATTCCTAAAGAAGCCAAAGGAAGGGGACATATGTTGTTTGAATTTATGTTAACCCAAAAACAAATAAACGCATTTTACATACAATTTTGGGTTTTGTTAATAGAGATAATGGAGATAAATGATTATTTCACCAAATACTATTCTGAGTCACGAGTTTGTCTATAGTATGAAATAAATTTATTCCTTGTAATAAAGATTTTTTTTTTATTAAAAAAAGCCAAAACCAATGCCGCGTTCAACTCCGCGGGAATTTAGCACATTATCTCATAGCAAATATATTCCTTACATACTTGTACGTAAATATATTAGGATTTTATAGGTATATAAAACTAATCAAACGTAATTAATGAAAAGGTAAGATGATTGAGTAAAAAACGAATTATGGACGATAATTAAGCTACAGATGATTACACAAGTGTCCTTCTCGACGAATAGAGAGTGTTTTTGTATTTATGTGGAGTCACACCGACACATAGCAGAGAGAGGGGTTCCAGTGTGGGAACCCACATGGAATTAATGGTGCGCTATTCCTGGAGATCACCGTCCATTAATTGCTCCCCCCCCCCTCTGTTAATTATGATTGCCAATGCACCTGTTTTATATTACTAGTTTTTAACGTTAATTTTTTTTTGTTTTGGGATTTAACTAACTACATATACTGGTTAACTAAATTGATCTTTTCGTAAATCAATGGACTACTTCGATAAACTTATATTGGTCATTACAGTAGTTTGTACTCTTACCGTTTCTAAGATACTTTTATTATTCTTCAGCTAGTGATGAAATAAGATGTTTGCCGACACACACAAAAAAAAAGTACAACTTTAAATAACCTTAGTAAAACAACAACTCTAAACGACCCCTAAACTATTGTTTATTAAACGAGTAACAAGATGCGCTCATAGATTTTTTTGAGTGTTATCGTGCTAGTGAGAGCCTAGGCGTGTGAATTGTATGCACGTTATAATGTTACCTTTGCTTATTTTGTGTTTTTGTTCATGATTGATTCTGAATGGTTGGGAGATATATATGACTATATTATATAAGAAATTAAGAAGGGTCATATCGTAATTAATTATGGCCAGTGTGGATGGAGGATATCTATGTAATGCAACTATGTTTTTAACAGTATAACCTAAGATACATATTCTTGGATTATAACTCGTCAGTTGATCAACTAAGATAAATGTTGTTGCTTTAGTTTATATAATTCTGATTCACAAAACTGATCAAGTAGTAGAGTTTTTTGTTGGCGTCAAACATATTTTTAGATCGAATATTCGAACCATATATGTACGTGAATTTTCTACGAATTCATATATTAATCCCACCATAACAAATTCTGATGTTTAGCTCCTTTCTTTATTTTTATTTTTTTTTAATTTTCTCACGATGAAAGCAAATAATGTGTTAGAAACTATATAGTGTGGCCAGAATTAGATCAAAGTCTAAAATGTGTCAGCTGGTTGGATAACGTAAATCATATGAATTAATGCAGAAAGTTAGACAACATGCGTTTTGTCGTTTCTGCATGTATCGATAGTGCGATTGCCAATGTTCTTCACGCAAGTTGATAGATTTCGAAATTTTATTAATCTTTCCATGCACTGTTAAAAAAAAAAAAAAAAAAAAAATCTGGTTTCAAAACGTTACCTTAAACTTTCCAGCTTCACAACCTTTCTATCCCATACTTTTACGTTTGTATAAGAAAGCCGTTTAATGAAATAATTTCTCCATATTTTGATCGTCTAATGATGCTCTATAGGTGCATATTTGAGATAGTGGTTGCAACATGGCTGGTACGTTGTATTCACGGACCTAGAGAAAAAGAATATATATACATAAAATTTACTCGTTAACAAAAAAAAAAAATTGTAAAACAACTACTCAGAATTATCGCAACCTCTTCGTTATAACTTTACTCAACCACTGACACTGTATATCTGATTTTTCATAACTGATGTCCTCGACATTTTGATACATAAAACACGCTTTAGGTCAATTCAGCCCGGCCTTGATCATTTACCTATGATCGAATATATTTTGTATTGATTATTTTCTCACTATTTTTGTTTAGACTTATAAAGTTTTGAAATTGTATGCTTTTAAACTGAAGAGTATATTGGTAACTAATATTATTTTGTAACCATTAAAATTAAATTTTATTTAGTGACAGCATCGCTACAGTGTCACACTACTCACTAGCTTCACGGTTCATGTGTGTTTTAAGAAGAAAAAACAAACAATCTTTGTTTGGTATAAAACGGCAGGAACTGTGAGCCAAAAAATGCAAAATGGAGCGCTTTTCATCTGAAACGAAAACAAAAATATGGTTCGACTCTTATTACATGTGTTTCACGATCGTAAAGTCGTCGTTCACAACATCGGAAGTTCTCCCGGAACCTTACCGGTCGTGGTCAGATTTGGAAATAGGGTTTAACAGATTCATCTCTTCTCATCCGGTATGTGTTTAATCTTATGCTGTTTTTTTTGTTTGTGACATTGTTCCGTTTAATTGTGGGATTCAACATTGTCTTTGCAGTGATGTTGAAGCGTGCTGACAAAGGGAAGTCGTCGCATGGATCTCGAATCAATCAATTCGGAGTTTTATTCTTCGTTGTTGGGATCTCACTGGTGGCAGTTCTGTTATTTTGTTTCAGTGGAAAGAATCAGAGGTCAGAACTGGAATTGGAGCTACCGAGACATATTTCAAACAATGTCAATCCCGAATTGCAATCTCATCCAACCGTAGAGATTCAGAACGGGACTCAGTTGATATGGAAGATACCAAATTCGCCAAAGGCAGTTCTGTTTATTGCTCATGGATGCCACAGGAAAGCTTTCGACTTTTGGGAGAAATCTTCAGATTGCCCTGAATGTACTGGTCTACCAGAGGAGAGGTTTCTTATCCGATTTGCTTTAGCTAGGAAGTTTGCTGTTTTAACTGTATCTAGTGCTGGGAATTGCTGGACATTCGGTAAGGAGAAAACCATTGTTGAAAACATCATAAAATCGTGGGTCAAGAACCACAAGCTTGAAAGGCTTCCTCTTGTTGCTTTAGGGGCTTCATCTGGTGGCTACTTTGTCTCTGCTCTTGCGACAGAGTTGCAGTTTAGTAGCATCGTGCTTATGATTGCTGAAGGAGTCTTTGATCAAATTAGTCTCAGTAAACAGTATCCGCCGACTCTTTTTGTGCACATGCCTAAAGATGTCTACAGACAACAAAAGATTAGAGAGTTTTTGGAAGGTCTCAGAATGGAAGGCATTGATGCTGCTGAGATTGAATGCTTGGATATGCCGCTTTCTCCTGATTTCCTGGCAGATAGGATTCCAGGTCTTGATTCAGATGTCTCGGCCAAACTGTTTAAGTTATTTCAAGACATGGGATTTGTTGATGCGAAGGGATACATGAAACGTGATGGCCGGAGAACACCCTGGAAACAAGCTCTCAGTGGCTACAAAATATCACTCGAACAAAGATTGGTTACTCCTGTTGAGGAAGAACTGAATCTTGCATATGCATATCATGAAATGACGAGCTTGCAGTCTGACCAAATCTTTAACTGGTTTGATTCGCATATGAGCTAATTTGCTGTCAGATTTCCATATATCAAGATCATCCTTTGAAAGTTGTAGGAAGCATTGCATAGGACAATATATCTGATTCCAAAGGAACATGCTTAAAAGGTCCACTACGATTTGAGTCTGGAATGATCATGTTCACTCTAGTGACTGTGATTAGAGTTAAGAAGTCAATTTTTGTTAGCGTAACTAAACAAAACTCTCTGCTTTGATTAAGCAGAGTTGCGTGAAGCCAGCTGCTTTTTGATTCTTGTTTCTAGTTAACGATGACCACTTAGTCTGTTGTGGTTGCTGAATCTGTAAGAACTCTAATGTTGGAGGCATATTCCTTATATGCTGCTCTCCATATTGAGAGATTTTGTGCGATAATGACTTACTCTTAAGCAAGAAAGCCAAAGCTAGAAATCCTCGTGTTGAGACATCTTATGATAGACAATCTTTTTTTCGACTATCTTCATTCTTTCGCCAGGTTATATACTACACGCTGAAGTACAAAAAGAAATGGTATTAGTATAAGTGGCTGGTTAACGAAAAATCCAAAGCTTTTCAACATTAAGGTATGTCTTACATTCTTCTATTTGTTATTAAAATTTACAATACACTCATTTGACAATGAAAGGCTACAGTTTTTTGACTTTTGATATGCTTAGAAATGTGGAAAACCTAAAGAGAAATGTTGTGGTTAACTCAAGACCGTATTCTTTAGAAACTGATCTGGAATGTTCCTGTACCTCCAAATATGGAGCAATTAGTACAGGGTAATGCCAGTCCAAGTCTATTTTTTTTTCAACTTTGTTTGGCCTTAGATGTGATCCACGTTTGGTATTTTTTTTTTACTTGTATAAAACCAGATATACTGATTACTGTAAATCGGTTTGTTAAAGTTATATTTTGGTTTTTATTCAAATATAGTTTTAACGTAATAAAGAAAATTGTAATCTTGGGAGATTTGAAAAGCCAAACTAGAAAATCTTATTTTGATTTTCAGGATTGAGCATTCTAATTAAACATGTAGTATAGTCATACAATGAAAAGTTTGATAGTCAACAGTCATATTGTGTCTCAGATTGATTGCCAATGTAATATTTAATATATGATATTTTATAATTTTGAGAAAGAGACTTAATGGGAGGCATGGATCATGACATTCTCTATGTCTCTTTTTCTTCTTCTCAATTTTCCAATTATGGGTATGACTTTTGGTTATGAGAATTGATATATAAAGAGTTGTCCAGAATGGTATGATTACACCCAAATTACATCTCGATCTCTCTCTTACAGAAAAGGGTATCTTACTTGTTTGTCTTCGGACAAACCGACAAACACTATCTCGTCTTTCAAACTCTTGTCCTAATTTTGCGTCCATATATCTCTCTTTTTATGTGTTTTTGATTGCACAGTCACTGTTTTACGTTGAGGTTCATCAAGGAGTTTTCCTCTTTTCCTTTTCAGATGGAAGACCATATTCATGAGTATGACCACATAGTTCAGATTTGTGGGGAAGTTTCATCAGGAGAAAAAAGCTTGGTGGGCATCAAGAAGACATGTGGAGAAGCACCTTGCGGATTCTCAGATGCCAAGACGAGTTCAATGGAAGCGCAAGAACGTGCAGCATCAATTAGGAAGCTATTAATAGCTGTTCTTCTCTGTGCCATTTTCATTGCCGTAGAGGTCGTTGGAGGAATCAAGGCCAATAGTCTTGCGATTCTGACAGATGCAGCTCATCTGTTATCTGATGTAGCAGCCTTTGCCATATCGTTGTTCTCGCTCTGGGCTTCGGGATGGAAAGCAAACCCGCAGCAATCATATGGGTTTTTCAGAATGGAGATTCTAGGTGCTCTTGTCTCTATTCAAATGATTTGGCTTCTTGCTGGTATCTTGGTTTATGAAGCCATAGTTAGACTTAAGAACGGTAGTGGTGAAGTTGAGGGATCTCTTATGTTTGTTGTATCTGCAGTTGGTTTACTTGTAAACATTGCTATGGCTATTCTGTTGGGTCATGACCATGGTCATGGTCATAATCATTGTCATGACCATGAACATGGAATAACCGCAACCGAGCATCATCATGATGAATCACATCTATCTGAGGTCTTAGTCGAGAAGAAGAAGAAGCGGAATGTAAATATTGAAGGGGCATATCTTCACGTGCTGGGAGATTCGATACAAAGCGTAGGAGTGATGATAGGAGGAGCAATCATATGGTATAAGCCGGAGTGGAAGATCATAGATTTGATATGCACATTGGTTTTCTCTGTGATTGTGTTAGGGACGACAATTGGGATGCTTAGGAACATTCTAGAGGTTTTAATGGAGTCAACGCCACGAGAGATCGACGCCACAATGCTCGAAAAAGGAGTGTGCGAGATAGAAGAAGTGGTGGCTGTTCATGAGCTTCACATTTGGGCGATTACTGTTGGCAAACTCTTGTTGGCTTGTCATGTTAAAATCAGACCCGGGGCAGAGGCAGATATGGTTCTGGACAAGATTATTGATTACATCAAGAGGGAACACAACATTAGTCACGTGACTATTCAGATCGAACGCCAATGAAGCCACGTGAGGAAGTGTTTTTGCATTATCATCTACTTTGATATGGTTCACTGTTTGGCCCGCCGTATTGAGTCTTGGATTAATCGTTTGGACTTTGGAACAAGGTATAAGCTCAAGTTTACTCATTTCTTCTGCTTCTACCGATCATATTCTCCTTTGGGTGGATCTCTATTTGCGTAGTTAAAAAAAATCATGTTTGAATTATCTGTTTGTTGATAAATAAATAAAAATGAATTAGCTGTTATACGTAATTAGATTCTTGTGATGGGTTTGACAAAACACAATATTTGGGCCTTAATGGGCCGACGAAAATGGACATTGAGAGACAATATGAGAAGGATCTAGAGCCCACAGATATATATACTGTTGTGACGTTGGATCAAAAGAGAGGTAGAGAGGAAGCTGAGAAGGCACGCTTAAAACAGAGTTGTAGAGAGTGTTGTTTCTTCTTCTTGATCCTAGATCCTTAAGAGAGAACCTGTAAAACAAAATAACGTCACAAGTGATAAGCAGTTTCAAATAGTGGAGCTTGGGAGCAAGAGTTCGCCCCCGGAGACAATTGGTGTGTGTTCTCTTTTATTTTGCAACATTTACCTGTACTATGGCCACCACATGCTCCATATATACCCTGTTCGTAGTAGATTGTGCGCAGTAGAAGTGTTTGGTATTTATGCATCCGTGATGTTTCTGATGAAAAAGCCTTGAGATTTGTCTACTTAACTCCTCCTCTTTAGTGTCGTGCAGAGAAGATGGGTCGTATTAGCAGTCTACCAGACGAGCTTCTCTGTCATATATTGTCCTTCCTTACCACAAAGGAGGCTGCTTTGACGTCGGTGCTCTCCAAGAGGTGGCGCCATCTGCTTGCATTTGTTCCTTGTCTTGACATTGAAGACTCTGCCTTTGCGCTGCGTAGGCCCGAAATTATACAGAGCTTCATGGACTTTGTGGATAGGGTATTGGCTTTGCAGGGCAAGTCTCCCATTAAGAAATGCTCCCTCAGCTGTTATTCTGCCGTGGATTTAGATCGTGTGGATCGTTGGATACACAATGTGTTAAAGCGTGGTGTTTCCGACCTTAATCTATTAATTTTGGATCCGGAGAAAGATGATTATTATCGCCTATCTCCAAAAGCTTTCCAGAGCAGCACACTTGTCAACCTGAAACTATGCACCGGAATTGATATTGATTGGTTGGCTGGGAGCATTTTCTTACCTATGCTTAAAACACTCGTTCTTGACACAGCTTGTGTTACTAATATTGAGATTCTTCTTCATGATTTGCCTGCACTTGAGGAATTACTCCTGGCTTGTGTGATCTGGGATGATGGGGATGTGACCGTATCAAGTGCAAGCCTCAAGTCCCTAGCAATAGGTGACAGCGAAGTCCTTGGCTCTCTTTCCTTGGATACACCGAGTCTCACTTACTTTGAGTACACCACCCGTGATGTTGAGCTGGACTATCCACTTGTTAACATGAAAAACTTATCTACTGCTCGAATTGCCTTCTCATTATGTCAAGAGCAAGTACAGCTAGCTAGAGAACCAGATGATGATCATTGGTTTGACCAAGGCATTGTTCGCGGATTTAATAATGTGTGGAAACTCTTTCATGGCATACAAAATGTTCAGCATCTGCTTTTGTGTCCGGATACTCTAGAGGTCAGTTTTTTCTATTCTTCTCTCTCTCTCTCTTGGAATATATTTATTCTACTAAAGACGTTAAACAGGACTTTGTTTCAACTCCTGGAGCATACAGGTCATGTTTGTTCTATCTCATTTTAACGAACAGTGAAGGTATAGTTTTAAGACATGTAACTGCAAATTATTTACTTGTGTTTTTCTTATTTTCAGCTGCTTTCTATTTGCTGTGACGCGATGCCAGTGTTCAAAAACCTCAAATCATTAGATATTAAGAGTGACAAGAAACGAGGTTGGCAGGCAATCCCAGTTCTTCTAAGGAACTGTCCACATTTAGAAACTCTAATCTTCAGGGTATATAAACTACTCATCTTCCAAACATGTACATATATTGAGTATAAACTTAGAATCCCTTATTGTCTCCTTTATGCTTTCAGGGTCTCTTGCACGATGCCACAGATAAATGCGGGGATGCTTGTGACTGCATTTCTCGGGAGGACAAAGGTCGTTCGCTCACATCCTGCCCAGTAAAGATGTTAAAGATTCAAGGGTTTCAAGGAACAATGAAAGAGATGACAATGATAAAGCATTTCTTGGACTACTTTCCATGTTTGAAGAAGATGAAGATTTATAAGAATGATCCAACAGAGATCAGAATCCTGCAGATGATAGAAGACTACAACAAGTCATCGAGTTGCAATGTCGAACTCCTTGTATAAGAAGTGGACTGCAAAAAGTAGTCCCCGAAGAACGAAAGGTGCTCATAGTTTTGCAAAAGTTCCCATGGAATTGCATTCCGATTCTTTTGTTTAATTTGCCTAGAAACTCTTTCAAACCAATTGCAAAACCATTGAACTTCTTTTCCCCCCGAATGTTTAGTCATTTACTATTGATATGGCTTGCCCTCATTTGATTCTTCGCCACAATTTGCTTGAGTTGCTCTTGATGTCTTTACTTCTTTATTTGACGTGCCGATGGTCTAATAAGCTACAACACAGTATTATCTTAAGCTCAATATAGACTTAGCTGCTTTTATCGCAAGAGAAATAGTTAAATGTTAATGTGCTTTAAATTTGATAATATGAAGATCTTGCGGGTTCAAAAAGAGAAGTAGAATATCAAAAACGGCATTTCTCATCTTCATGCATTTGGCCAAAACCCAACAAGTCAAAATTTCTATTACACAAAAAAAAAGGAACAAAGTAGTTGTTGCTTTAGCAAACTGAGAATCCTTCTTACAAATCTGATGGAATCTTAACAAACTGTGTTACATCTGATACCAAACTATGATCCACAGGCTTCAAACCTTTTCTCAACCAACGTTTCAACAAGGCCAACTCTAATCTCCTCACCTGCAAAAATAAGTGATATAACTCCCACTCAGCTATACTACACAATATTATTGAAAAACTAAAAGTGAGATGCAGAAACAGAGTTGTGTACTTCCATTCTTAAATCAGCACGCCAAGGTATACTACAAAGGGAGAGGGGAAAAAGACCAACCTGCCTAACGATGAAAGGCTCCTCAGCTCGACTAAAAGGCTCGGTCAATACAGTTAGAAACCCGTTTCTGTTCCCGTAAACGATATCTGTGAAAGGTCGATCACCCACCTGCACATAAACGCTCAACTACATAAACATCTTATCTACCAAAACACAAATCACCAGGTTCATTATGAATTTACCATGATTAGCTCTGAAGATGTACAACCAAAGTGTTTCTCGACTTCTTCAGCAGTTCCCGCAGGCTTCTTTACTCCTTCAGTCATGAATCAAAAACAGTCCTTATCAATGATCAGTTACAGTGATAAAAAAAACCAAGACATTCACAGAAGATCAAGTCACTTACTATGCCTCAACACTCTAATTCCTATTTCAGCCTCCAATGCTTTAGCTTTCGAATCATCATGATCATATTCCGTAAGCCCTGAATTTTCCAGACCCGGAAGTAAAAAAAAAAAATTAGCATCTTCAATCAACCAGAAACTATAAAAGCCAAAGAAACAAAAAATTCAAACTTTATCCAAATTTTACCAGCAGAATTGCTAAACACAGCGATGTCATGACCAAATACGGCTTTACACCGCTCAATGGAAGGCCGGAGTGGTGGCCAAATCGCTAGAGAATAAGGAGCCGTAAGAGTATTATCTTTATCGAATACTACACCTTTGAAGCCCTTCTTCTTCAGCTCTCCCCAATCAATGTACCTTAAATCTTTCACAGAAACATGCGGAATAACCAAATGACGATCCCTAACAACAACGGAGACCGAAGAAACGATACCCTCAACATTGATTCGTTGCCCAACAGCCGCTTTCAGATCTGCCCACCACATGTTCGACGAAATTGCCAAGCCCTTGTTGTCTTCTACTCTCGGCAACGCCAATTCGCGTGGCTCTACGTCGAATTGTTCAGGGATCCGGTTAGAGAAACCTGGGTCCTCGGTCGGAGAGCTGAATTGGTAAAGAAGAAACGAATCTTCAAAAGTGGGTAAACGCAAACTCTGGTTTTGGCTTCGATGGTTTGTTGTCGTTTGCAGAGGAGAAGGTGAAGGAGGAGGAGAGCAAATGGGTTTGGTGGAGCAAGAGATGAAATTAGGGTTTCGTCTGTGTCGGGGAGGAGAAAGAAGGAAACTTTTGGGGATTGGGTAGTACAAGGTAGTGGAGGCAGCCATCGATGGGGTCTGCATCTCAGCCTTCTTTATAATATTTGTTTCACTTTTATTGACCCAACAAAGTAGTTGTAAGTTGTTTATCGACAAATTCCAATTTTCTTGGAGCTGTTTTAGAAAAATATGATGACTCTATTTTGCTCCACACGCTTTGATATCCTAAATATATAAACGGACAGTAATCAAAGCTAATCAACCAAAACAAATTTCCACTGCTTTTGTCCAAATGAATCAAAGAATGTTCAAGTCAAAATTGTATGTTTTACTCATGTGTCACTCTCTTGTCTTATATCGGCCGTCTTTGAACAACATTTTATGGCATGTAAAAAATTTAATATGCTCATGAGCCACCCTCTTGTCCTAAATTGTATGTAAGACTTTCTTCACTCTGGTAATCTCCTGTTGCAAATCTTGAAGTCTATGAATTTCAAACAAACGGGCAGAGATAAAACAAGAGAGCACAAACCTTAATATGTTCTCCCAGGAAACATTTCAAAATCGGTACTAATATAAAAGGCTGTGCTCACTCATGGACTAGAGGTAAAGAAGAAGCACTGCTCACGTAAATCTATAAGACAAAGTAGAAGTGATAAAGAACAGTTGCAATATGCGTGGCTTAATCAAAGCTGATCCCATCAACAAAAACATGATAGCCAACAATCAACAAACATCACAAACTCAAAAATCCAAACCCAAAAACAAACTTTTAGCCAACCTGTATAAATCAATTCCTGGAATCAAAGTTTAAGAACTCGTTCTTCAGTTATTCTTCCACTACACATTCATCAACATCACCTTAGCTTAGAATAGCAGACGAACAAGATTGCTGCAACCAAACCAGCAGCTCCAACTGATCCAGCAGCAACCACTGGCCACTGAAACTCTGCTTCCATGGAACCCTTTTGGTGACCACCATTTGTGTCTCTGACTCCATTACTAGGCTTCATGGATCTCTCATTCAACCCAAAAACAGTCTTATTACCTTCCTTAACCTTCTTCAGCAACTCATCCTTCTTCAACTCCATCTCCTTCTCTCGTTTTTGAGTTTCACTCAAAGCTACATCCGTGAGTTTCTTCTCAGATTTGCATTTCGCCAATTCCTCTCCGTTCTTCACCAATTCCAGATTCAGAACACCGACTTTCTTCTGCAATTCATCAATCTCTCTCTCTTTCTCGTCAGCTTTCTCCCTCATCTCCTCTTCTAGTCTAACTTTCTTACTCTTCTCCTCCATTTCCCTCACTTCCAAAACCCCAATTTTCCTCTCCAAATCCCTAACCCTCTTCTCAACCTCAGCTCTATCTTTCCTTAAACCCTCAGCTTCCTTCTCACAGCCCTCCAGCTTCTCCACTTTCTCTGCCAAGGCTTTCTTCAGCTCCGCCACTTCTTCCGCAGTCTTATCCACGCCGTTCAAGGAAGCGATCAAATCATCCTGAAGATTAGACACCTCAGTTTCAAGCTCAACAGCTCTCGTAGAAATAGATTCCAGAGCCTTCTTCTCTTCCTCGTACTCCTCGATCTCTTTCTCCATTTCTTCGAATCTCTGATTCATCTCCGCTTCTACACCTTTCATCTCTTGAATCTCTCCCGTAAGCCTCTCTAACCTCTCCTTCAATTCGAGATTCTCTCTCTTAAGTTCCTGGTTCTTAATCTCCGATTTATCCAATTCCTTGGTCTCACCACTGCCTGGATCGGAGGCAGAGATCCCCTTCGCCGCCCGATCTTCAGAATCGCTGTGAATTACCACCTCATCCGCCATTTTACGATGCTACTAAAGAAAATTCAACACAGAATTAAGACGCAGATAACGTGAACAACTCAACGCATTGGAAAAAATCAATCAAAAAGTCTGATGCTTTAGAGAATCAGTCACTCTTAGACTTTTTTTTTTTTGTCAGCAACAAAAACATCAAAATCAATACATTTCAAATATCGGGCAAAAGCCCAAGTATCCCGATGAAAATATACGAAAGAGGATTCTCTTGAGAGGGGTTTACCTTCCGATTTGGCAGGGAAAATATGATAAAAGGATGAGATTTCCCGGTGAAGGGATCGGCCAATCGGTTCAATTTTTAGGGTTTATAGTGGAGTTGAGAAATTGGCCGGTTCTGAATGCCCACGTGTTTAAAGCAAGTCCACTTAGCATCATCAATTTCAACGATCTCTCTTATATGGGCCTTAGAACCATTGTTGGTCTGCTCCATCAGGCCCAAATCTGCTAGAATCGTTTTTAGAGATTTTTATTATTTTGGTCTTCGTTGGACGATGAGTGTCTTCTTTTCTCCGTAACATGTGATGAGTTTTATGACTTTATTATGTCTTCCACGCTATTTATCGTTAATTTTTCACATGAACTCTATCAATCTAATTGGCTATTATATACTATAGTTTTCGAATTTCAAACTTTGTTCGTAATATTTAGAACTAAAACACAATATATAAAGAAAGAAAAGGAAAAAGGAAAAAAAAACTAAATTATGAACCCGAACTAAGCCACAGTAAAAAAAAAGAAGGGAAAAAAAGAGGAAAGAAATAAAAATAAGCTGAAAATAAGTGAAAAAACAGAGAGAGAGAGAGAATCCCAAATATGTTTGTTCAATCATCTTCAACCTCCAAACTTCATATCATCTTTCTCGCAGCGCTCAATAAACGAAGTAAGAACTTTAATGGCATTGATCTGACATTGCAGAGCCAAAATGTAGCTAGCTGTCTCTTCGAACAGGGCGTCGACACCAAGAGACGTTCCTCCAGGTACTATTGTCTGGAGCGCCTCGATCTTCTCTTCCACACCTTCTTCTTCTTCTTCTTCTTCGTCTTCGTCGTCATCTTCGCTAATTACACTCGCCGTTGCATCAGACAATCTCTGTCTGGTTCTGCGGTTGAAACCGGTGGAGCTTGTGTCCACGGCGGTGGATGGAGATGGCAAAGAGCGTTTGGTATGGGAAGAGGCTAGGGTTTTCTCCATTGACGGAGGGAGAGAGAGAGAGAGAGAGAGAGAGGATGTGTTGGAAGAAAAGGGGTAAGAGAGATGTGTGTGTATTTATATGAATGTGTGATAGGAAAATTAGTGAGAGTATAGGACCTGTTCAATCATTCCGGTTTGTATTTAAAAGTTCGGTTTACTCTGATTTTCTCCGTAATTGTGATTTGACTTATGAGCTGAATCATAATGTGTTCGGTTTAAGACTTTCGTTAGGTACTAATTTGGTTGGTTTAATTCAGATGTAGCTTTTGGGTTTAGGCGTTTAGCTGTAATTTTTCGAAATTGGGTAATGCCGGTATGACATCTCAAAGCTGGGTCCAGTTGTGATTTTCAATTTTTTTTTTTTCTTTTTTAATGTTTTGGTTCGTTGTGTTGTGTTGTGTATTCGAATTATGTGGAGTGTTTGTTTTGTTGGTTAATTATAAAGAGAGAGAGAGAGAGAGAGAGAAGGAGAGAGATTTGGATCCGTGACAATCACGCGCTGTGTCTGTGTGGTTTAGTGGAGACGTCACTATACTCAAGTGGATCTCCCTGAGGTCCTGACAGATAGATAGATTGGATCTTTCTTTTTTTTCTTTTCTTTTTTTCTAAAAAAGCAGAAAAGTTTAATACTCCAAAAAAAAATTGGAAAAATGCGTGTCATTAACAAATGGTAACGTGCTTAGTTTAGTAATAATATAGACTTATCGACATGTGTTTTAAACTTAATCCAGACGTTGACTCGTGGGTCTTTGTTTTCGTTTCTTTTCGGAAACCGTAATGATTTATATCTAAAATTACTTAACTGTGCATGCATACGACAAATGCAATACAGCATGCATGCTCTTCAGTCTTCATCATCTACAGATTTAAAACTAAAAGTGAATGAATATGAAATAGAGTTAGCTTAACCATTATTCTTTATATAGCCCAGATGTTTTTTTGGAGATATAAGATATATAAGGGTTGTGTATGTATACCTTATGAGAATGTGAGATTAAAAACCAATAAATCTAATATAAGATATATGTCCTCATCAAACCTTATTGGTAGTAGTTTACATAGTATAAATCTTAATCAGTATACGGGTATACAATTAATTCCCACAGTGTATCTATATCTTAGTTATACACAAGCTAAGGAAAGGAATCAATTAGTGTTTCAAGCTTCAACTGAAATAAAAAGAGAGAGTTAAATGGGTAACTAGTAGTAGTCTCAGTCTCACCTGTGCCAGGTTTGCATGGGAGAGAGGGAGGGAGATGGGATCCACAAAAGCTCCGTAAAAAAGGAAAAGAGAAAAGGAAAGCACATGTGCTCTCACATGAGAGTTCCTCCCAATCTATCTTAGCTCCATGTGCCTCTTTACTTCCCCACACACATACATATTAAACACTCTCTCTCTCTCTCTCTATTCATTCTCCTTATACGCTACCTATATGTATAGAGAGAGATAGAGAGAGAGAGAGAGAGATACTACCTAGCTACAGTTGGTAGATAGCGAAGTGGTGGAGGTAGTGGTGGTGGTACTATGATGATCTACTTAACTAGTTGCAGTTTGCTATACAGTAGAGAGAAGAAGAAGAAGCAAGATATATCCTCCACATGATCATGATTTTTACATCTTGCATGGGAGCCACGTGACATCTTTTATGGAACCTAACCTCTAGCTCATCTTTTGTCAACTCTTTTTTTTTTTCATGGTTTCCAAGAATTCCTTATTATATAGAATTCCTACAAGATAGATAAAACAAGTCGTGCTCATGTGTCGGCATTAATCCTTTACACAATTCACTTGTAGACGTTCATCGTCTTAAAACAAAAAAAAATGATAGTTAAGGCTATATTTCTCATTATTTTCTTGTTGATGTTCGTATTGTATAAGGTATTTACTACTATAAACTTATAAATATCTTAATTAAGTTTAGTGCAATAACGATATAGTCTTTAACATTTTATAGTGTTATGATCCACTATTACAAGTATAAATACAGTACATATAGAGAGGAGTAGGTGATGTTTCCAATGAGGGAACGGATAGGAGAAGAGGGTGGGGGGGGGGGGGTTGGTTTATTGGGATTGAGATTATCAGAACCGGTTTCTTTCACCATCGACCAACCTGACACTTACCCCCAGTTCTAATATTTATATTATATTGGTGATGGGTTAATAATAATAAGAGAATATATGTGTATATAAATCTTGATAGTTTATAGTATACACAAACGTAAATTTTAGCCTTGGTTAATCATTTATTTATTCAACCACAACTCTTTTCTTTTTCTTTTTTTCTTCTGGTCATGTAAATTAATATAGTCACATCAAATGGGGTTGGTTAATGTGCGTTGTTTAAGAGAAAGAAATGGTGTTGAGAGATGAGATAATTGGTCTTGTTTTCTTTGGGAAGAAAAAAGAAAGAGATCCACATAGACGAAGAAGAGGACAAAAACAAAGTGATAGTATATGTTATGGTTTTATTAGTTGCAAAAATTATGTTTTGTCTTCTCATTTTTGTGGTTGAGAAGAAATGGGCCAACCAAGTAGACCCAAATACGACGGTTGATCTTTTGGGACAATGGTTACATGGGTGTGGGTCCTTTCTGCATCATACTTTGTCTCTAACATGAATCGCATTTGTTCCTTCCTTCGTATTATTATATATTTCTCCAACTTCCACGATCAACACACAGTCTTTTATATAAGCTCCGGTAAAAGTACGCTTGTGTAATATTATCTTCTTCTTCTTCTTTGTGTAACTTCTTACTGTTTGTTTTCTTAATTTTGTGCATCATCAACATATATTATAATATATCTATATATATATATATACTATAATATATATATAACAAATATTTTGGTCTTATCATAATTACAAAATTAATATTTTCCCTAATTAAACTGAATTTTGAACTCTTAGCTTTCGGTAAAGAAAAATGGATGATCGTGCGACAAAGTGCTCAGTGATTTGGTTAGGATTTAAACTGTCCCTATGGAGCCTTGAGTTCACAAAATATATAGTATTTTTCTTGTTAATAATATAAAAAGTTCAGGACAAGATTTTGTTAGACACTCATAAATCACTAATTCCCAAGGAGAAACATGTTTGGATGTATTCATTCTTCAGATGTGAATTGTTGCTGTATTTTTTTGTTTATGCGAAATTGTTGTTTTTTTCTCAATTAAGTTTACATAAACAAAACAAAAGCTATATACACTCGTATATTTTGCATATACAGGAAACATTACATATTAGTAGTTTAGTGAAAAGAGATTTGAAGTAAATAGTGCAGATTCTGATGGAAACATTAATCGACTCCGGAAGAAGAAAACAAAGTGATGCTCGTGACATGGGCTTCCCACTGCCACAGCCCACATGCGTCGGATCTGCCATGAGAATATATCATCAACATCATAAGTGATTTCATCATAAAGATCATCATGATGTGCATGTGCAATGATCGCATATTCTCATCCTATCTGTCACCAGGTAAAGTATGGCTACAAAGTTGTTTGTCCATGGCATAACAGTTTGTGTCGGTGATGTTTTTGTACCAACACAGGTTTCAAACAAACGATATATATTTTGAAACCAAATCGAGTCATGGTCCAAAGAGTGTTACTTACTCGAAGAGAGTAAATTATGTAGTTAGTCAAAACATTTCCTTCTCGTTAATTACTAATTACCGAAGCATGCACATACGATCACCAATTCAAGACATGGCAATATTTACAGTAAACGTATAGTATTATCCCATTAAATATATAAAGATAGTGAAAACGTATTATTGAACATGAATCAAATCGTACTTAAAGTAGAATAAAAACTAAAAAGAGAAACAACGAAAGCAAGTTTTCAACCTCCAAGACTTCATTTTCGAGTCCACCTCCAGTACAAAGGAGCGAGCACCCTGAAATTAACAGTGCAAGTCGACATCTCGTTGTAGTGCATCAGCGTGTCCTCGACAAGTTCAAGCCATTTAGGGATTTCAAACAGAGTAGCTTCCTTTTCTTCGACAATTATCTCCATCTCCTCCAAATTCGGACAATAGTCCAAGAAATGCTTTATCATATGCGTCTCTCTAATTGTTCCTCTAAATCCTTGAACCTGTATTTTCTTCACAGGACAAGACATGAGCGACCTACCTTTCTTCTTCCTAGAAATGCAGTCACAAACATCCCCACATTTCCCTGTGACATTGTGCAATAGTCCCTGAAAAACCATAAAGGATGACAATACATATAAGCCATTTCAAAAGTCATAAGTAGGGAAACTAAAAGAGAAGTCGTTTGGTGTTTTAAAAATACCCCAAGGAATAGACTTTCCAAACGTGGACAGTTCTTTAGAAGAAGTGGCATTGCTTGCCATCCTTGCTGCATGACACTCCTAATATTTAAAACGGTAAGGTTTTTAAAAACCGGCATCGTTCCACAGCAAAGAGAAAGCACCTGAATCAAGAGGCATTGTTATGATCCACTAATAATTGAGACAAAAACATTTGGCTTCCCTTCTTATAAAGACCAGTTGAGATCAAATAAGAGTTTACAAAAGACAAGAGAATAGGGAACTGACCTCGAAAGTAACAGGGGATATGTGATATGTTTTAGCATTTCGTATTCCATGAAAAAGCTTCCAAACATTATCTCTTGCTTGGTGGATTCGGTCTGCAGTAAGAGCAAGGCTGATCGTAACCTCGTCTAAGCTTTTTAAGTTTACTACTGGATAATCCTCCGCAACCAAATCATAGTAGTCTAAGAAAACAAGATTTGGTGTATCGAACGAAAAAGTGCCTAAACAGCCGTCTTCGGAGGTAATCTTAAGCCTCTTGAGGCTTGGACTTGACAAGATCTCATCCCTATCTCTCCACTCCATATCAACCAACGCTAATTCCTCAAGGACAGGGCAAGCAGGAAGAAGTGTCTGAAACTGACCCCTACCAAACCAAACAGACTCAAGAATAAGAGTCTTAAGCATAGGTAAAAACATGTCATCTCCCCACGAATAAAGATCAACTCCATGTCCTGTATTCAGCTCAACTAATGTCTTACTGACAGATATCTGGTAAGGCAGCGAGTATTCTTCTTCAAAGTCCATGTATAGATAAAGGTGAGAAACACCGCGTCGCAACACATTACATATCCATCGATCCACACGAGCAGGATCAACACCAGTTTTAACGTTTAGGGAGAACTTGTTAATGGGAGAATCACCCTGCAGTGCTAAAACCCTATCCACAAAAGCCATAAAACTCTGAAGAACTCCGTCCTTTTCCCGTTTACCCTCTTCGGGATGCAGAAAATCAGAGTCATCGAAATCAAGATCAGGGACAAACGCAAACAGATAACGCCACTTCTTTGCGAGAACGGACGTTGAAGCGGCCTCCTTCGTTGGAAGTAAGGACAGGATACGAGAAACAACCTCGTCCGGTAACTTGTTGAAGAGATCCATCTTCTCATCCGAGCCCATTGTCTAGTCTACACCAAATCTCCTAAGCAAAGCAACTGGAAGAACAAACATACATGATAAGTAAACAGTAGTATTCTAGGATCTACAAAACAGAGAGAAAAAGAACAGAGTCAATTGGGTCAAACAAAGAAACCACTCGACGCAAAGTGATAAAGACGTACATACATGTACGGTTGGTTGGTATTCGAGGTCGTAAAACCCTAAATCATAGCATAAAATCATGTATACGCAATTGCTGAAATTAATCAATGGGTGAGAAGGACAAGTGGGCTAGTGGTTCTCACCTCTGTTGCCTTCTCACCAGATCCGGGTTCGAGTTCGGTCCCTCTTAAAGAGAGATATATAATTTGTAATGATGACGAAAAAAAAAAAAAATCAATGGATATTGGGGATCCCTAAATCACGGGATAACCGAATCTCCCAATAAAATGGCCACAATAAAATATCGTAAATTGATCAATATTACCTTTTAGGTGAGTGGAATTACCTTAGGTAATTTAAGATTTAACATGGTTGTGTGATCACAAGTATGATACATGTAGAATGTGTTTTGAGTTATTTAATTGATGATTGTATAATCAAGTCCATGCCGCTTTATCCTATCAAGTTCATCAGCCATAACGTGTTTGATACAACTCCCACCGAATACCAAAACTAATCTTTAGTAGCAAAAGCCATCAAACCAACAAGTTGACTCTCCCTATTATAAGCTTCATAAGTATTGTAGATTAAAAAAAAAAAAAACTAAAAACTAAAAATTTCCTCCCAAGACTTTATTGTGCAGTCCACAACCTATGTCAAGGAATCGTCGTGCACCTTGATTCTGACATTGCGACTCGATAAGTGGTTGTAAGAATCCGACGCTATAGGGGCTAGGTGTCGTGGACGACCATCTTTAACATAGACCTCCATCATCTTCAAGCAGGGAAAATAGTCCAAGAAGTGCTTGATCATCTCCGTATCTTTTAACATTCCTTCAAACCCTCGAATCTCTAACCTCTTCACTGGACAAGATGCGAGCGAACGACCTTTCTCCTCCCGAGAAATGCAGTTACAAGCATCCCCGCATTCATTTGTGAAACTGTGTGCGAGACCACCCTAAAAGCAGAAAAAGAAGACATTAGGGCTTTCCAGTCATGAACTGCATCTCTGCAAGTCTTTTAATGGTTTATATTTCTCACCTTAATGACTAGAGTTTCTAAATGTGGACTGTTTCTTAGGAGAACCGGCATTGCTTGCCACGCTACATTCTTGCTACTCTCAATCTCTAAGAGTGTGAGGTTGTTAAACACCGGAATTGCCTGACACGATCGACCAAGCACCTGAAACAAGTACAAATTAAAAAGTCCCAACTGAAACATTAACCAGCTGCAATTCATATTTCAAGTGTTGTTCTATTATTCAAAACTACTAAACACCCAGAAGTCCTTGACATGTGCTTTAATTCAAAACCAATGTTCCTCAACCTAATCAGAATGCCTGATTAACTCGTTGGGGTCCTATGAGACAGAACAAAACAGCATACTGACCTGGAGAGCTCCAGGAGATAAGTAAAGCTTCTGAACACTGCATATGCCACGAAAAAGCTTCGGCACATTAGATCCGAAGCTTGGTAGACTGAGTTTACAATCAAGCTTGATATGAGCCTCAACCAAGTTTCCCAAATTGACTAACGGAAAGTCCCGCGCAACTAACTCAGAGTACTTCAAACAAAGAAGATTCGGTGTATCAAATGATAAGGCCTCTAAGGATTTCGCAGAGACAATTGTTAGAGTCTTGAGGGTTGCACTTGACAAGGTCTCATTCCTATACGACCAATGAACAGATGCCAAATCTAATGCCTCAAGCACAGGGCAAGCAGAAAGCAGCCTCTGAAGCTGACCACTATCAGAGAAAACAGGTTCAACAAGAGTGAGAGTCTTCAGCACAGGTAAGGATATGTGCCCAGGCTGAAAATTAATATGGCAACCACTTGCTATTTTCAGCTCAACTAGATTTGTGCTAATGAAAGTTTGGACGAGCAGGTATCCGATTTCCCCCAAATCGATGGACAGATTAATGTCTAAAACGCCACGCTGCAGCACATTACATATCCACTGATGCACACGATCTGAATCAACACCGGTTTCACACCTGAGGGAGAACTTGTCTATTGGAGAATCACCCTGCAAAGCCAATACTCTATCCACAAAATCCATAAAGCTCTGTCGAATCCCTTTCCTTTCCCGTTTATTCTCTTCAGGATGAAGAAAGACAGAGTTATCAATATCGAGAGCTCGGACATATGCAAATAGATAGCGCCACCTCTTCGAGAGAATCGATGTCGAAGCAGCTTCCTTCGTGGTAAGGAAGGACATTACATTCAAAATAAGATCGTCTGGTAGACTACTAACACGATCCATCTTCCCTGCATGAGAATAGAATAGAGAGAGTACATATAAATTACACATTAAAAAAAAAAAAACTCCAAAACTTAACAATCCGAACATGAACATTTGAAAATATGAATTCGCTTAGGCGTTTACCTCGGACTAGTCGCGATCGGGAAGTCCTACACCTACGGCCCATGGAACGGAGGATATGTGTAAATTCCGATAGGATGAAATTGGGAGGGAAGCCAAAAAAGTAGATTTATTAGGGTTTGCCAAAGTGAAGAGAGGAGTCGCTGTGAAAATTAGGTTTTAGTTTTGCTTTACGTGCCTACATTGTTAAGCAGATGAAAACGCGGCGTTTTATTAAGTGGTTCTTCAAAGTTCAAACGTACGTCTTTAGGAATTATCAAGAATATGATCAATTGGACTATCAAAATTTTTAGCTTACTACATATACGTTCAAGTGGAGAGTCTTTAAGACTTAAGATTTGGCAGAGTTCGCTACAAAAGATTGCAGAGATAAATTGATGCAAACGGTTCATGTATAGAACTCCAGAAAAACAGAAACCATCGTTATTAGCCCCCAAAAAAAAAAGTAAAATAAGCTGTCGAGTACTCCTTTTAGCTTCTTAAACAATAATTCAAAGCAACTTTGGCATAAGTTGAAGATTTTCTTCCTCCACGACTTCATTGTGCAGTCCACAACCGTGCATCTTGACTTTAACATTGCGACCCGATAAAACCTTGTACGGGTTAGAATCTGGCACTCTAGGGGATAAGGCCCGTGGACGACCATCTTTAACATGGATATCCCTCTCCTTCAAGCACGGGAAATATTCATAGAAATGCTTGATCATTTCCATCTCTCTCTTGATTCCTTCAAACCATCGAATCTCTAAGCTGAAGCAAGTCCAAGCTAAAGATGATGCAGCAAGTTACCTTGAAATTAAACATAGATCCCTATAAGCTCAAGACAAAGATCAAAGTGGATGAATCATCAAGGATACTTACAAAACCTTTGTCATTTTTGTTTTCATGTTATGTTTGAGTTTATTTAAAATCAGGATTACGTCTCATTGGCACACTCTGTTGATAAAAGCCCTGAAACGAAGTAACAAATCAATTTTTCAGCTTTTCAACAACAGACACAATTCATCAAATTAACTATACTCTGTTTTAGTTGAACAAAAGAAAAAAAAAAACTACTCTGTTTAGGTTCAGCTATGGAAACATGCAGTCGACAACTTTTAGTTTTCCAGAAATAAATCAAAGAGAACATGAGTTTAGCAAAACCATCAATACAATTTCATACTCGTCGACTTCACTGTGCAGTCCATTTCCTGCGCATGAAACCCCACACCAGGAAGTAAACATCACAACTCGATATCTCATTGTAGAGATCCAATATCTTCTCAACATATTCAAACACTCCAGGTTGTTCGAATTTTGTAGGACCATTTTCTTCAGCAAATATCCCCATCTCCTCTACGCACTTAAAAGACTTCAAGATGTGCCCAATCATATTTATCTCTCTCATTGTTCCTCTAAACCCTTGAATCTCAACCTTCTTCACTGGACAAGATATGAGCGAACGACCTTTGTCTACCCGAGCAATGCAGTCACAAGCATCCCCACATTTATCTGTCACATAGTGTAAGAGACCCTGAAAGCATAAAGAAGACAATATGGTCATTGAGTCTGACCAACATCTTTAACAAATGTGGTTTCAAGTGGTTTCATGGTTAATAATTGACCTCAAAGACTAGAAATTTTAGATTTGGACAGTTTCTCAGAAGAGCGGGCACTGCTTGCCAACCGCGACCCTCATCACTCTTAAGACCTAAGATTTTGAGGTTTTTGAACACCGGCAAGGATTCACAGCACAGAGTAAGAACCTGAAAACAAGAAAAGAAAACCTAGCTAGATACTTTGCAATTATTCTTTCACAACTAGACCAGATAGAACAAAATATAAAACTGACCTCGAGAGTATCAGCAGTTAAGGAAAGTTTCTGAATATTTTGTATGCCGTTCATGAGCTTCACCACATTGACAAATTGGAGAGCAACATCACCTTCATCATCCTCTAAGAAAACATTATTTGGCTCTCTTACCCGCCTGATCTGATCTTCACATTGTAATATGAGATTGAGTCGAGCCTCAACTAACTTCCCCATATTAACAACTGGATAATCCTCCGCAACTAAATCAGAGTAGTTTAGGTAAAGCAGACTTGGAGTATCAAAAGAAATGCTCTTTGGATTTTCAAAGTCTTCACAACCAGTGCCGTGGATGCTTAGCTTCGTGAGGCTTGGACTTGACATGGTTTCCTTAGACTCCTGCCACTCCATATTAGCCATGTGAATTTCCTCAAGCACAGGGAAATAAGGAAGAAATCTCTCCATCTCACCACAAAAAATCAAGTCCGAGTCAATTAAAAGACTTTTAAGCTTTGGTAAGGAAGCGCCGATATCTAAATGCCACCAGTTAACACAGCGTTCGCTTCTCAATTTCAGCTTAACCAGTTTCTTACTGACGAACATCTCTAGAGGCAGCCTGTAATCATTCTCTTCGGTATCCTTGTCAGTAAAATCAGTGAAAAGGTTAAGATCCGAAACACCACGCTGCAGCACATTACATATCCAACGATTCACAGAATCTGGATGAACACCAGTTATACACTTGAGGGAGAATTTATCAATGGGAGAATCACCCTGCGTAGCCAGTACACTGTCCACGAAACTAACGAAGCTCTCTCGAATATTCTCCCTTTCACCTTTACCCTCTTCCGGATGAAGAAACTCAGAATCATTAATGTCAAGATTAGGGACACGTTTCCACAGATTGAGCCAGCTCTTTGAGAGAACCGAAGTCATAGCAACCTGCTTGGTGGGAAGGAAGGACAAGATATGACAACGAACGTCGTCTGGTAGATTGCTGATACGATCCATATTCTCTGCAACGATATTAAAAGTACATTATTACATCTACAACCAGAAGGAAGGTCTAACAGTAATGCAAAATGTGAAATTTGACAACTTTCCCCCAAAATATGAGAGAAGAGGAGAGATGGGAGCAGAGAAAAAACCTAGTTCACAAATCACAACGCAAATAGGAATCCACCCGGAGAAACAAAAATTAAAACAAGAAACACACAAAAGAGAAGGAGAACAGAAATCAGTAGAAGCAGAGGAGATGATAAACTTGAGCATTTACCTCGCGACGAATGCTTAATCCAAATTTTGGTGAATTCAGTGAATGAGTCCAGTGATAAGAGAGAGAGAGAGAGATTTGGGAGAACTAAGTCACCGGATACTATGGTAGAGGGCAAAGTTACAGACTCTTTGTGTTCGACTATGCATGCAAATGCATCGGAGTAGCATCCACCTTTAAGAGGAATAGATGACAAAACGAAATTGAGGGTTTTAAAAAATGAAGGGTGCCTGTTGGTTCTATTTGATCCGGGTCTTAAAAGATATCACCGGTTTACTTCGGTAAACAAACCGGGATTGTTCGGCTTTGGGCTGCGGGGAAGTATGGTAGAACTACTTAAGCCCAAGTGTAGAAGCCCAGTGGCAAAATTTGTCAGAAGAGTTATAGCAGAGAATCGTAAAGCTGGCCTGAATTGGTTTTGTTTTACCGTGGTAGTTATATGCAAACCGAACCAATCAAATCACATTATTACTTGTCAGTTGTAACCAACTATAGTATTAAATTCAGCAGACACAGAGTAGAACCGTTGGCTTCCGCACCTACAGTGTACAGATGCAAAGTCGAGAGAGAAGCCAAGATATCAATACTCAAAAGTTTAGAGGAGGAAGAATCTCTACACAAGCAGCTTCGTTACAAGATTTTGAGCCGGAATTCGAACTAAATAAAACACAAACCGAACCAAATTGGAAGCATTTAGTAGAATTTCAAGCATATATAAAACATTTAAAATCTATTCTCCTTGTGGAGGAGTAAAATCTGCTGCCCTAGCTTGGTCTTGCGCGGTCATTTCCTGATCCCTGGATGTCTCAGCTCGCTCTGAGTCGGTTGCAAGCCGAGCCCGTATTGCTGATGCTAGCATTGGGTTCTGCTCGAGAATGATATCGAACAGAGCTTCATAGTCCCGCTTCTTCTCTGTCATTTCCTGACCACTCGGCGACTTTTCCCCGTCTGCTTCAGTTGCTTGTCGAGCCCTCAACGCTGATGCTATCATTGGGTTCTGGTCGACAATCATATCGAACTTAGCTTCGTAACCCGCAAGCTCAGCGTCCTGGTCCCGTTGCCTCTCCTTAAGATCCGCAAGTTTGGCGTTAGCAGCATCCAGTTGCATTTGAAGGTTATCCTGAGACATCTCTTGTGGCAGAGGAGGAGGTACCGGGGAAGAAGCTCTATGCATCATGAAGACCATATCGTAGATACGCTCTTTATTGCGGGGAGCAAACTGTAGAAAAGAAAAGACAGTAATTTCAAGGCTGCAATGATATTTTTGTAATTGAAAGCGGTAATCAAAATATACCTCAAAATACATCTCATCCATCTGGGTCTCGGACCAACCCCCAGACTGTAGAGAACTCTGCCAATGTCCAACTATCTCCGTCGAGACCACGTCATGGAGCTTATACGCAACAATTTTTAAAATTCTAGGTACTTCAAAGTTTGTAGAAACATTATTTTCGGCATCTATCTCCATCTCATCCAAACACGGGAAGTACTCCAAGAAATGCCTTATCATCTCTTTCTCTCTAACTGTTCCTCGAAACCCTCTAACTTGCAACTTCTTCACTGGACAAGATATGAGCGAACGACCTTTGTCTTCCCGAGAAATGCAGTCACAAGCATCCCGGCATTTATCTGTCACATAGTGTAAGAGACCCTAAAATCATAAAGAAGACAAAAAGACTATTGAGTCTGACCAGCATCTTTAACAAATGTTTTGTCAAGTAGTTCCATGGTTTATAGTTAGACCTCAATGAACAGACATTCTAGATGTGGACAGTTTCTCAGAAGAGCTGGCACTGCTTGCCAACCACGACCCTCGTCACTCTTAAGACCTAAGATTTTGAGGTTGTTGAACACCGGCATTGATTCACAGCATAGAGTAAGTAGCTGAAAACAAGAAATAAAACCCGACTAGATAGTTTGCAATTAATGTTTCACAACTAGAACAGAGAAAACAAAATATAAAACTGACCTCGAGAGTATCAGAAGTTAAGTAAAGTTCCTGAATATTTTGTATGCCCTTAATGAGCTTCACCACATTGACAAATTGAAGAACAACATCACCCTCATCATCCTCTAATAAGTCATAATCTGGCTCTCTTACCCGCTTGATCTGATCTTCGTTTTTCACAATAAGATTGATTCGAGCTTCAACTAACTTTCCCATATTAACTACTGGATAATCCTCTGCGACTAAATCAGAGTAGTTTAAGTAAAGCAGATTTGGAGTATGAAAAGAAATGGTCTTTGGATTTTCAAACTCTTCACAACCAGTGCCGTGGATACTTAGCTTCTTGAGGCTTGCACTTGACATGGTTTCATCCAACTCACTCCACTCCATATTAGCCATTCGTAATTCCTCAAGCGCAGGGAAAGAAGGAAGAAAGCTCTCCATCTCACCACAAAAAATCAACTCCGAGTCAATGTAAAGACTTTTAAGCATCGATAAGGAAGCCCCCATCTCCCAATACCACCAATTAACACAGTGTTCACTTCTTAATTTCAGCTTAACCAGTGTCTTACTGACAAACATCTCTAGAGGTAGCCTGTAATCATCCTCTTCGGTATCCTCGTAGGTAAAATCAGTGAAAAGATTAAGATCCGAAACACCACGCTGCAGCACATTACATATCCAACGATTCACAGAATCTGGATGAACACCAGTTATACACTTGAGGGAGAATTTATCAATGGGAGAATCACCCTGCGTAGCCAGTACACTGTCCACGAAACTAACGAAGCTCTCTCGAATATCCTTCCTTTCCCCTTTACCATCTTCAGGATGAAGAAATTCAGAGTCATCAATGTCAAGATTAGGGATAAGTTTCCACAGGTTTCGCCAGCTCTTTGAGAGAACCGAAGTCACAGCAGTGTGCTTGGTGGGAAGGAAGGACAAGATATGACATCGAATCTCGTCTGGTAGATTGCTGACACGATCCATCTTCTATACAAGAAATTCAAAAGTACATTATTACATCTTGTGTATAACTTAGAGGAAGGTTTAACAGTAAAGGTAATATCAAGCAATCGGGAACCTATAAACAGATGAAACATGAAATTTAACAACCATTTCCCAAAAGAGGAGAAATGGGAACAGGGATAAATCAGTCAGTTCACAGCGCAAATACGAATCCACCCAAAGAAAAACTTTGAACACCCAAAAGAGAACACAGAACAGATTTAGTAAATCAGAGGAGATGATGAGTACAACTTCTGAATTTTACCTCGATACAGACTTAATCGAAGATCCAGATTTTGGGGATTTCGTGAATGCGTCCAGTGAGAAGAGAGAGTGGGAGTTGGGACGGTGAGAAGAGAATATAATCATATATTAAAAAGACAAAAAAAATATTCAGCGACAGGCGGAGGAAAAAGTCTCAAGACTTTCAGTTCGACAAGACAAGGCATCGGAGAAGCTAGGATGGTTCTGGTTTAATTAGGTAGACAAACCGGGACTGCTTGAGTTTGGGCTGCGAAACTATGGTGGAATAAGTCAGGCCCATGTAGATGCCCAGCGGGTAATTACTGGGTTTGATGTGGATTTAAAACAACCCATTTTTCGTCTTCTTAAGCGTTGTGTTTTAAAATTCCAGAGAAACCGCCCTATGGGGAGAAGAAAGCAAACTTGTCCAATGAATAGCAAAAGAAGCAACAAATATCTGAATAAAATGATGTCCCATCAATATAGGCTTCTAAACAGAATCCAAAGGAGACTTTGACCGATCTATGAGCTAAAGTTTTCTTCCAAGTAGACTTCTTATCTTCCTGAGGCTTGCACTAGACACCATTTCATCCCAATCTATCCACTCATGAAAATAATTCCTCAAGAACAGGGAAACTAGGAAGAAACAGCTCAATATCACAACAAGTCCATATACCATATCAAAGCTAAGTCAAGGATGAGAGTCTTAAGCATTGGTAAGACAGAACCTAGTCTATCCCACCAGATAACACCCAACGAAACTCTTAGGGCATCCTCATTGGGGGTATTTTAGGAGGCTAAGATACCCCCACTTTTCCAAAGAAAATCCTTATATAACATACTTTCTTTGAAAAAGTGGGGGTATCTTAGCCTCCTAAGATACCCCCAATGAGGATGGTCTTAATTTCAGCTCGACTAGCGTCCCACTGGTAGAACATTTCCCGAGGCAGGAACTAATGTTCGTCGAAATAATTTAAACCAAAAATACGCCCGGTTTTACAATTATTCCTGTACTCGGTGTATTACTCTTACGCAAAACGGAACGTTTTGTGTTAACACCAAAACATGAACGTTTTGTGTTAACACCAAAACATGCTCATCAATCTTCTTCATACATATTTTACATTTTAACTAGTCCCCCCCATTATACATCTCAACGAATGTTCATCTTAAACGACCGGTAGATGTTTAGGAATGAGCTTCAACTTTAGCACATTTACTGATATAGAGTTATATAATCAAAGTTATATAAACTTTTGTGGGTTAAGTTGAGTTCTGTTGTAGTTGTTGATTGACTCTTGTTAACCTTTGTCAATTTAGAGTAAAAACGTCAAAAAGAGAACAAAATCCTAGAAACACAATCCAATCTAATAGAAAAACAAAACATGGCCTGCTCAAAGGAGCTACCAGGAGGAATAAACTCAAACTGGATCTTGCACTTAGACGATCTAGGAAGATTTAACAGATTGGTTCTGAGTTGAAGCTGTTCCTCATCGTCTGTTTCATTAGAACATATTTTGACGAGCTCAAGAGATGCCAATTTCTCCAAGATATGTTTCATGTGCTCCAACTCTCTTCTAGTTCCCCTGTACTCGGTTATCTCTAGGACTTTCACCTGACATGACTCTAGGAAAGAATAGTCCGACAAGCACTCACAAATAGATTCATCATCGTCAGACTCCGACTCCTCATCATCATCATAGTTCACCTCATCAGACTCATAACCATCACCCATATGATAATTGTAGTGCACAGGACCCTATACCAAGAAGGAGAATTAGAGACTAGTGACTTTAGGGTGTGGTATACCTGAAATGTTTTGTGGTCGTCCATACCTCAATGATGAGAGTCTTTAGATTTGGAGACTTGTTTAGCAGATGTGGCAGAGTTCCCCAACACACTTTACGCTCAGTTGCAATAGATAAACAATGCAGATTTTTAAACTCTGGCAATGCTTCACGTGAGAAGTAAAACGCCTGAAACACATACATACTTAAAAATCAAAACATCAAGAAACACTAACAAGATTTTGATTCCCGGGAAGTGAAACAATAAGGCCTCAGTACGTACGTCGTTTCCTACATATCATCATACATGGCTCTCGTATAAGTTGTTTTCAAGGCGAAATAGCAAATAAGAAAACAATAAAGCACTTACCCCCGTAGTGTCAGTACAGGATAAGTTCATGGTCTTAACATTACTTAACCCCTTAATCAGATTGATTATATCGCTTATAATATCACCATGACGTGCATATTGGCTGATCCAGGCGTGATTTAGTGGCAACTTCAGACCAACCGTAGTCAGTTAGTCAGTTAGTTTAATTGGACTAGTTTTAAGAACCAGAAAACTCGAACCAAAACAAATCATCCCATAAACTTAAACGTTCCACAACTGAAGGCAGTCCCAAAAGAAGATGATGAATCTTTGTTTAAGCCTTTAAGGAACAGAGCATATCATTCGGCCAATGCACACTTGCACAGTATCTGATCCTGACCCAAACTTTAGAAACAGATAGGGAGAGATAAAGAGAATTCAGAGAAGGAAGCAAATTCAGAGAAGGAAGCAAACTTGTCGTAGCCTTCGAACATATTAAAGACTTATATCTCTACATAATTACTTCCAACTTTTTAGAGACTTCGAGGTCTAAGGGCCATTCTGTTTAGCATATATACTCTAACTCTTGTATCATTCTCTTCAGAAACATGAATCTCTAACCTCTTCACTGGACACGATTTGAGTGAAACAACTTTATCATGTATTAACCATGTGTGAGTTCCCTTTTTTTATTACACAAGTGGCACATGGTTTGTAAGAGAGAGAGAGAGAGAGAGAGAGAGAGATTATGAGCCTAGCAGCTTCTTCCACCTGGCGTAACCAAGGGTGACCATGAATAGCACAATGCAAAGCGCAGTAACACTCCACACAACGTAGCCAAAGATGCCATTTATGGAATACAATGGACAATGTATGTTCATCCCGAACAAGCTTGCCAACAATGTCTCTGCGGCTATTGCAAACGAGGCTATGGTCAGTGTCAGCTGCAGCTGGATCAATTCGTTACGTTGATTATCCAGTTGTATATTCACGTAGTCTTCTGTGTCGTCAATATACTCCCTCACTGTAAGAATCTTGTTCCGCATTCCTTCCAGTTGCATGAAGTATGCCTCCAGCAACATCTCCAGATCCTCCACATCGTCTTCCTCTGTATTGCTCGTCACCATACTGGCGCTTCTGTTTGAAGTGAGCCGGTGAAGATTTGATGTGTTATGCGGTGGGGGGACAATGCTGTTTGATGCTGTCCCTGCAAGTATCGCCTCGGTTTGCTGGTTCTGGATCCACTTCCTTGTCAAGTATAAATCTGCCATGTCTTCGTTATCATCTAACAAATGTTCGAGCTCATCTCTCACCTGAATAACGTACAACAGCTTAATGTTTCCATCCATCACACAGCAATATAGCATCATGGGAAAAAGGTCAATTATTTAGCCTCTACCTTTTGTACACGGGCTAGCAAGCGGGTGAGATTACTTTTTAAACTTCGTACATATTCAAGATTCTCGGTGCTGACATTTTTAGTGAGTTCATCAAGGACAGGCCAAGCTTCTGTCTCAAGAGCAGCCACGCTGCGATCAACAAACGAGCAGACAACCTCGAGTGCAATCTCCAGGACCTGAAATTCAAAAGGAAGCTCACTTTGCAAACCCTCTGCAGCTTCTGGATCAAGAGGAGACTGTACATTCGCAGAAGCTTGCAGAGCATTTTCAGTCCCATTCCTCTGAGGAAACTGTTGCTTTAATCGTTCAACGAGTGGAAGAACTTCTGGTCGAAGAGGATCCAACAGAAGCACTTCTTCTGCAGTAACTATTGCCTTTATGACCTCTAAATTCACAACAATAGCTTTCTCCCTAGCTACAGAGCAAAAGATTGATTGATTACTAAATTTTGAGCAAAAGAAAAGCACAAGCTTAGAGCTTCAGAAACACTTAAAGAGAAACATGTAATATGATCATATCCAAACACCTAATTCGTGTAGAGTCCAATAAAAAGCAAATCGAAATATATATACCGAGAATGTTAGAAGAGTGAGAGAAGACAGGGCCAAGAATCCTCAAATCCCTAGCGGGAACAGAAGCACGTTTGATGATTGTACTCTTATCGCACTCCACCACTTCCATCGCACCAGTGCGATCAAACCTCATCCACAGCCTAGCTCCTCCGGTTTTCTTCTTCGCCTTCCCCGTCCCTCCCGCAATCGGTCCGCCTGCATTAATCGGTGGAGGCGGCGGCGGAGACGAAGGCGCCGATGTATGAGCAGCTTCATCCTTAACCGCAGAACCTTTCTTCCGGTGACGGATGCTCGAAAGACGGCGAAAGGATAGTGGGCCTTTCCCCATCGAATCCAGCCACGATAATTGTTCCAATCAGCTTCTTCGTCAAAGGGCAGAGATCTGGTGGTGGCTGCAGGAGAAATCGTCGATCGCTGGCGCTTCTTCTTCGGTTTCTCCTATTCCGATGCTTCCTTCCTCTGCCATGCCATAAACGCCAGTGAGGAATAGGGTTCGTATTGTAACTAACCCTTTATCACGGCGAGATTGCTCAAGTCAGATATCGATGCATGGACACGGTGTCGTTTTGTTTTCTGGTTCGGTTTGGTTTTGGTTCTAATTCCCTGGCCTGAATCGGTTTGGTTTGGACCCATTAATCAGATTATGTACATCCTTCAGACAAATGTTAATCACATTAATAGATTATCTCTGTCTGACACAAATGAGTTGTCAAAGACATTGCTTGCCATTCTCGACACTCAGGGGTAAGTCCTGATATGTAATGTAACAGTTTGAGGTTGTTGGACACCAGCACAGAGAAAATACCTGTAAGGAGACCATGAAAAACCATTTTAGACATTACATTATCTGTTTGACAATCTCAAAGGTTGTTTTCCTAATTGAACATCAAGACGCCTTTTAATTGTGCAATAAAAATCATGTGTGAGAAATTTACAATCAGAATAGCATAAATATGAATCTTGATGGTTTTAAACTTTTATTTGATGACAAAAAAAAAAGATGGTTTTAAACTAAAACTTTTAGCCAAGGATGTCTGAATTCTTTGTTCCTCTTTAGGCCAGCAAGAAAAGTCAAGAGAGAGGTATTCTGCTTTTTAACTCCTAATAAAAGGAATCAAATAGTTTCAGTTGTTATGTTACCTGTGGAAGGGAATTGCTGGCATGAATCATTGACAAGTACCTTCCTTTTTGTTCATAGGTTTTGCTTTGAATATTTTGGTGCCATCTCGACTTCTACTTCTGTATTGGTTGAGGAATAAATTATAAACTTAGAAACAGAACCAAACAAAAAAACGAAAAAACAGAGGATTTTGAGATAACTTACAGATCAAGAAGAGGATTTTGACCATCTGTTGGTGTATATATATCCATCTAGAGAAGCATCAACAACAAAACCATAGAAAATATCAGTCTCCACTTAATTGGGAAAATTGCAGCAGACTTACTGAGTGATTGTGTTGACTGTTGATGATTGAAGCAAAAGCTTTAGCTGTCTGAATCTCAGTCCCTAGCCATCAATCACTATATAATTTATGTCATGGAATTTCATATCTCCCCGATCTGTACATTAGAATTAGAAGAAGCACCGTATGTTAATTTGTAATTCTATAGAAAGAGCCTCGTTGAAAACCCTAAATAAACCCTAATTTTTTTAATACTTCACTTGGTAGTCATATCAGATGAGAGAGTTGAAAAAGAAACGTCAAGGAATCAAAGGACGTCCTCCTCCGATCCTCACTTGCACCATATCCCTGCTAATTCATCAACCGATTCTGAGAGTTTAGAAGACAAAAGATGAGAAGATGATCGTTTGTACTTACATGAAGAAGAGGTTTTTTCCATTGTTGTTGCTGTTCTTGTTTGGGTCATCAGCCCTAGTTTAGTTATGTTTTGAATCTTCTTCAATCTCCAAAAATCATCAACGAGAGAATCAACGATAAATCTACGGCATTAGAGTCTGTGTTTATTTCTCAAGAGATGTCGAAGGTACTTCTATATATAAACAGAGGTGTTTAGGTTGTTCTAACCAAAAAAAAATGGAAATTTACTTTTTTATACGTTATAGGCTTATAAAAAAAGGAAATTATTCTGACGGGAAAAAAAGAAAAGGAAATTACTCAATACTAAACCTTATAAAAAAGGAAATATCTCAATCATCTTTTTTATAAAAAAAAAAATGTTTAGGTTTTGTTACGAATTTAAAACAACAACAACAACATCGTTTGGAGGATTCATGGTCGGAGGGTTTCAGTTGCTTGCAGCTGATTGATTTGGTGCGCAACAGATTACTCGCAGGAGCAATCTCTGTCTTGTATTTTCTCCGGCAACGTTTTTGTACATCTTAAACCAACAGTGGACGCACTGAGTGGACGTTTCGGGTTTGAGCTATAAAGCCTTGTTTTTAACCCAAAGTTTGCAACTCCACTCAAACCATTAACAAGAGTACAACTCATTCAAACCAAGTTGCTCATATAATGGAGAAATAAATTCAGAACAATAAAAATTCTGAAGAGTAACCTACAAGCAAAGAAAGACTACACACAAGAAAAGAAAATAACAGATTCATCATTACCAAATTAAGAAAGGAGGAGGAACAAACTCGAACCGGATCTTGCACTTGAGTGATGATCTGGGAAGTTTTAGTAGATCGATGCTGAGATAAGACTTTTCTTTGGTATCTGTTTCATAAACACCAGCTTTGACAAGCTCAAGACATTTTAATTTCTCCAGGAAATGTTTCATTTGCTCCAACTCTACTTTAGTTCCCCTGTAATTGGTGATCTCTAGAACTTTCGCAGGACACGACAATAGAAAACCATATCCGGACAAGCATTTACAAACAGGTTTATAATCCTCCTCTTCATCATCATCATCATCATCATCCTCATCTTCCCACATATTATCATCATATACTTTTGAATTCACATTATAGTGCAGGGGACCCTGAAATAAGAAAGAGGATTAGATAGATTAAAGATTTATAGGAACGTATTTCAAGGATAGTGGTACAAACTCGAATGACGAGAGTCTTTAGATTTGGAGCACTCTTAAGCAGATATGGGAGAGCCTTCCAACAGAATTCATTATTGGTAGCAATAGATAGATGATGCAGTTTATTAAATACTGGTATTGCTCCCCGGAAAAAGTAAAACGCCTGAAACACAACAACAACAACAACACTAATAAAACCTCAACTAAACTCTTTTAGAATTTTCTATGTAACAAATAACAAAACAATAAAGCACACTTACCTCCATAGTCTCAGGAATCGATAAGTTTAATATCTCAACATTTTTTAATCCCTTGATCAGATTGGTTGGATCGCTTGTAATGTTATCATCATATCTTATATAATTTCCCATCCAGACGTGATCAACTGTCAAAACAAGACTGAGCTTGGCTTCCACAACGGAGTCAAGATTAACAATTGGATATTCTCCCGGAATGAAATCACCGTAGTCTAAATAGGTAAGACTCGGAATATCAAAAGTAATGCTCTCCAAATCGTTCGCACCCAAGGCCAAATTATGGCTAATAGTAAGTCTCTCGAGGGTCGGACTGGACACACAACTAGACCATTCCCAAAGTTCCCATTCCAGCTCACGCATCACTAATTCCACAAGCACAGGGCAAGCAGAAAGAAGCTTTTGGAATGCACAACCACAACAGCGATCATAGAACTTAACTGAATCAAGAACGAGAGTCTTCAGCGATGGAAGAAGAGCATTCTCAGGGAAAACATCAATATCAAAACCAGTCCCAAGTTTAAGGCTAACAACCGTCTTGCAAGTGAAGACCTCAGAAGGTAGTGAGCGATATCCTTTTCCAACCTTTATGTTTAGTTTAACGTCCAAGACACCACGCTTCAGCACATTACAGAGACAACGGTTGACAAGAGCATAATGAGTTCGACGAACACGACATGTTAAAGAGAAGTTCCTTATGCGTGAACTGAGAGGCAGAGCCAATACTCTATTCAAGAAATCCGACAGACGACTCCTTGGAGTCATAACTGAGTCATTGAACTCAACATTTGATATGATGGTAAACAGATCCCGCCACCTTTTTGAGAGAACCGATGCGAAAGCAGCCTCCTTTGCCGAGAGGAAGGACACGATATGGCAAATGATCTCATGAGGTAGATTGTTGATCCTATCCATCTCACTTAATTTAAATGGAGCTTTCAACCACAAAAAGTATCGCCCATTACAATATCAACAAACAGAGAAACGTCACATTATTATGATTTTCTGGAAACAAAATATAATTCCAACTTCCAAGTGAATGTATATACTGATCTTTTTTCTTTTCTTAAATGGACATTACAACAGAGCAAAAGAAAAAATAAGTTGCAAAACAGATAATATTTGAGCTCGAGCTACTTAAAACAATTGATGCTCACAATTTTGATGGAAGTACAACAAAGGAAGCAGAAGAGAAGAGTACGTGGGAACAGAGGTGAAGTCTAAGGAGAAGCCTGGTAGTATATATATACATAGTAATAATAGCCGATACCCAATAAGACACGGAGAAGGACGCATAATTTACGGATAACATAAACATACAGTAATTAACTACAATTAGTTTGGAAATAAAACGAAATTTGATCTCACGTCTACAATTAAATCCTAAGCAAATAAGGATACTGAATTCACAATCCCACTAGAAATTGATATCTTGTGTAAGAAGTAAGAAATCAAAAGAAATTCCTACCAAAAAAGATTTTAGGTTTTTATAATTACACCTGATTAATTACACCTGATTAATTATACAAAATATTATCCAACGTTCAACAACTGAAGGCATCCATCATACGATCAGTTTAGACAGACTAAAAATACATCAAAGCAACCTACACATGATCAAAACAGCCTCCAGGGAACAAGGAGACTCCGACAAAAAGATAAACAAAGGATATGTATGTGAGCAAGACTGCAAGAGTGCTCCACAAACCACAATCCAGTTCATGATAAAACAGACAGATGTAACTAGGAGGACCAAAGTTTGTTCTTCTTCATGCTTGTAAGTTTGGTAGATTTTAAGAAAAAGTGACGTTGATCTTGCACTTGGACGAAGCTCTAGGAAGCATTAATAACTTTTTCCTGTCGCCACCATGTCTTTTCCGAGAATGAAGTTTCACCAACTTAAGACAGGACAGTTTCTCTACAAAATACTTCAATTGCTCCACCTCTCCAGTAGTTCCACAGTAGTCGGTTATCTCTAGGACCTCTAGAGGACATGACAATAAGAAAGAATATCCCGACAAGCACTCGCAAACAGATTCAGGTCGTTCTTCATTATAGTGCAATGGACCCTGAAGCAAGAGAGAGACAATTAAAAACTGGAACTTACAAGGTTTTGCAAGTTTCCAATAAACTTTTTGGGGTTTTGAATCATACACTGATGACAAGGGTCTCCAGTTTTGGACTATTTTTAAGCAAAGATGGAAGAAATTCCCAGCAGAATTCATTATCATCACATGTAATGGTTAGATGATAGAGGTTTTTAAACACAGGGATTGCTTCATAGAAGTAAGAAAAGGCCTGAAACCAAATTAAATTAACTAGTCATTTATACATATGTAAATATTTGGAGCAAAAGAGAAACATGTTACATAGAAATAAGAAACAAATGGCACACACTAACCTGAAAAGTGTTGGGAGATGCTAAGTTCAGGATTTTGACATTTCTTAACCCCTTGATCAGATTTGTTGGATTGCTAGAGATAGTTTCGTAGTCATCAACAAGTCCATTGTAGTTGTGATCTACCGTCAACATAAGATCAAGCTTAGCTTCGACAAGGGAGTCAAGGTTAACAACTGGATAGTCATCAGGAACAATATCATACAAGTCTAGATAGGCGAGACTGGGAGTGATTAAATTTATTGTCGTAAAATCACACTGATAGAAATCTCCATGAGTAATAATAAGTCTTTGAAGGGTTGGACTCGTTAGGTTACCAGACCATTTCCAACGTTCCCACTCCATATTATATAAGACTAATTCCTTGAGGACAAGGCAAGCAGAAAGAAGCTTCTCAAACGCATAACCACGGTGATCTTTGAACCGGATATAGCTAAGGACGAGGGTCTCAAGCGCTGGTAGAAAAACATTCTCAGGGAGATTATCAACAACAAAACCACCAAAATCACAACCTAGTTCAAGCTTAACTAGTGTTTTGCTAGTGAAAACCTCAAAAGGTAATGAATATCGTCTCCCAGCATACATGTCTAGGTTAAGATCCAAGATACCACGCTTCAGCAAAGCACATAGACAACGATTTAAATCATCATAATGAGTTGGATGAACACTTCTTAGAAATTTTAGAGAAGAACTCCTAACGCGAGAACTAGCCGGCAGAGCCAATACTCCATCGGCAAAATCCATTAAACTCCCTTGATTCTGAACTGAGTTAGCAAACACAAGTTTTTCTACAATGGTAAAGAGATTCTGCCACCTCTTTGACAGAACAGATGCGAAAGCAGCCTCTTTCGCAGAAAGGGATGATACAATGTGGCAAATGATCTCATCAGGTAGACTACTAATCCTGTCCATCCTCTTTGTCAAACCCTAGAAAACCCCTTTTTACTACTCAAGTACTAATTCCAACGGAGATTTCAAACCACAATTTCAACTTTACATTCAAACCACTGCAAAAAAAGTATACAAACAAGAAACAGAGTTTCAAAGTGGAGATAATTATAAACACACTTAACTTAGAAACAGAAAAAAAAAAAAAAAATACAACGAACAGTGAATATATAAGATAAGAAGCAAATTACAATTGAAATGAGATCAGAAATCTTCGACACAAACCTTGCTACAGATGAGAAAGGCAGAACAGCAGAAGAATAATTGAATAAACCTTAAACTTTGAGTTCGAGAGGACATGCAAATGTATCTAAAGAAACTGAAACATTAAGTGAAAGGAAAAAAAACAGAAAAAGAAAACGAAGGGTCTAGTAACTTCATGCGCTGTTTCCACGTGGCAGACAAAGCCAAACTGTGGAAGAAAAGGAATTATTCTGGGTTTCGAGATTGGTTCTCTATAATTTATTTGGTTAGTGCCGGTTATCGAACCAATGAAAACCAAACCGAATAGCAAGAAATAGCGGATCCGAATTTTTAAATATTATTCATTCAAGCAGAGGACGCAGCAGGAATCATGCCGGCTTTTCTGGAATAAGCGAAGATTCCTCCTTCGTCGATCACGGGACCTGCGTCACCGAGTGGTTTCAGTTTGTATTCTTTCCTGGTCGTATGGTTGATCAGCAAACTACTACCGTCTTCCTTGTGCTCTACGGTAACAACATCCCCTGTTTTACACTCGTCGCAAATCCTAACCTCCGATTCCAACGGGTAGATCTCACCTGTAGCTACACTGTTCCTGAAGAAGATCCTAGCGTAAGATTCCGCCACCACGGCTTTAGCTCCCGCCGCACCGAGGCAGACCGGAGCGTGTTCACGGGATGATCCGCAGCCGAAATTATCCCCGCCGATGATGACTGAGTACTTTGACTTCATCTCTCCTGGCACTACGAAACGATCGTTGTAGAACTCTGGTAAGCCGCAAAGCGCGAAAGAGCCGAGCTTCTCGCGGTCTTCTGGAACCGAAGGGATGAGGGTGGTGTACTCCGCGGGGATGATCTGATCTGTGTCGATGTTGTCTTTCAAGACGAAGCAGAGGCCGTGAAATGTCTCTCTTGTTAGTGACTCGCCTGATCCAGAGGAAGATGCGGCGGCGCGTGTGATGATCGCTGCCGATGAAGAGGAGGAGGAGGAAGTAAGTGGTCTGAAATTGAAAGCTGTGGAGGTGGAATTGAGTCGAAATAAAGGAGATGGCGAGAGAGATGAGGAGGTTTTGTTTGAGGGAGCTAAGGATTTGAAGAGTGTAGGGTTTAGAAATTGCAGAGAAGTCGCCATTGTGTTTTCTGCTTCTGTGCTACAGTGAAACACAACACGAAACAGAGTACTTTATAGAAGGAGGATGAATATATAAAATTCTTAATTACGAATATAAAGTAATAGTGGAAAGTGCATTATTAAGTCCTAAACGTGCGTCTTCACTCTTGAGACAGGAAGGTTGGTAGGTTGTTGTATAACAAAACGTGGTCTCTTTCATTGTTTATTGTTTTTGAGACAGGAAGGTAGGTTGGTGTATAACAAAACGTGGTCTCTTTCATTGTTTACTATTTTTGGTTTAAAGATGCACAGATTGAACTCAACGCATAAAGTATAGTATAAATTATGAATTTGATATTCTTTTCGTTTATGAATTTGATTATTATTTTTTAGGGAGTCATTGTCGACTATAATTTGCTACAAGTCTAAAAATTGCAATTTTTGGGACGGTTTTCCTAGCAATTTACAAAATTTAGTTATGTAGTTAGCCGCAATCTTTAATTGCTAGTTTAATACTCATGTCAAAGAAAAGATGTTGGTTTAATTAGTTTAATACTATTTTTGTCTATTGACATGTCCTGTAGAGGTCTTGGAGTTAACTTTATTGTATAGTGGGACAACTGGCGAGTTGCAGCAAGTAAAACATTTCTTAGGAAAGTTGCCACGTCTGGAGATGCTGAAAGTTTATACTTGGAGAACAATAAGCGATAGTGAAAAGTTAAGAATCCACACGGATCTTCAAATGTTTCAGAGAGCTTCATCCAAGTGCAGGATCCAGCTCAGTTTTAACTGAAGACTAGTAGTAGCTTATTGTTCTCCTAGCTGCTTAAGTCTGTTGGAACATGAATCGATTTGTGCACATTCTTGGTCACTTTTATCTCTCGTTACTCCCTCTGATATTTTTATTAATTGGATTCTCCTAGTTATCTTCAGTCTCTATCTACTTTCTAGGCATTTTGTTTTTATTTGTATCTTAGTAATTTCTAAGAAGCAAATGTCACATTGTACTTTGTGGCGGGAAACGATGCAATGCGTAGTATTTAACTCAAACTCTTCAGAGGCTGACTAATTAAACATGTAAGATGATCAGATTGCATAAAATGCAATGGACTTAAAAAGAAACAGCAACATATTATTGGCTGCAGAGAGATTCATCGGAACTAATGATTAACAACCTTCAACTTGCAGTTTGATGAAGCTCTCGGGGACATCTCCAGTGCCTTGGAGACTTTAATACGATCACAGCCCTCCTCTATGAAGGATTCACATTGTAGCACGATGATCACTTTTTCAAGCAGAGGCAACTTCTTGAGGAAATGTTCGACTAATGACATCTCTCCACAGGTTGCACCAAAGTCCAATATCTTCAAGATCTTCACAGGACACGATGATAAACAAGAAGGAGAAGGAGGAGGAGGAGAAGAGATGCAGTCACAAGCATCTCCACATCCATCCGTAACACGGTGGTGGAGACCCTGAGGAAGAAGCAACCAGATAATTAAAGAATGTGCAATAAGTAACATATGAAAAAGTTAAAACAGAGTTTTTAGTTTCTTACATGGAAGAGGAGAGTTTGTAGATTGGGGCAGTTGGTGAGAAGGAGAGGCAAGGCTTGCCATCCTCGTTCATCGTCACTTTCAATTGATAAATGATTCAGGTTGTGGAATACCGGTACCGTCTTACAAAAGTCTTCAATCACCTGGAAACACACATCAATACAACTTGTTGAATCACTTCAAATGGGTAAATATTATTAATCAACCACAAGATATGAAAGAAGAAAGAAAAGATAACCTCAATGGTAGCTGAAGTTAAGTGCAGGATTTTAACATTTTGTATCCCCATGATAAGATTGGTAGCATCCCAACGAACTTGAAATTCGTCGGAATCTCTTGCATGCATCTGACTTGTATTCGATCCAACATCGAGCCTAGCTTCAACAAGGGAATCCAATTTGACAAGCGGATAGTTGCACGCAACAATATCTGAGTAGTTTAAGTAGATGAGGTTTGGTGTATCAAACGAAACATCGCGAGGGTTCGCAGAACCGTAGTCTGGGGGTATGGCGTAAGGCTCTTTAGGTTTGAACTTTTCGGGTGCTCTGGGCAAGATAAAAACAAAAATTGAAGTTTTTTGGTTTTTCCTAGGAAACTGAAGTTGTAAGGCACTAAAACGATGGGTTCACTTACATTTGCTCTCGACGAGACACCCTGAGTATATGATGTAGATATTGTTCACCATCAATAGTTAGTCTCTTAAGGGTTGGGGAAGACACTGATGCAGAGCTCCAACGGTGCCAATTTATACAATTTACGATCAACTCCTCCAGCATAGGGCATTTAGATAGAAGCCGGTCAATACTCCCATAATTAGGATTGAATTCAATAGAATTAAGATGCAGAGTTCTAAGATTGGTAAAGATAAAGCCTCTTTGAAATAGGATACCAAGTCTCCCACATCCTAGTTTCAGCTTTATCAAGTTGTGGCTATTGCGGAAGATACTAGAAGGCAGTGAATATTTTTGTGAAGATAAGAGCAATATTAAGGTAAGATCTGTTGCTCCACGTCTCAGAGCTTTGCTTGTCCAATCCTCAACAAGATCTTTGTCAACACCCTCATGGCATATGAGAGAAAATTTAATAATGGGGGAATTGGATTTAAGAGCAAGAACTCTGCTCACAAACTCTCTGAAACTAGTCCTTGGGCATTCTTCAGGACTTAAACAAGGCATAAAGATGGAGTCATCAAAATCAAGTCTAGGTAGCAATGTAAATAAATCTCGCCATCTCTTGGACAGAACAGATGTCAAAGCTGCCTCCCTGGTCGGAAGGAAAGACAAGATATGACAAAGTAGATCTTCTGGTAAGTTGTTGATTGCATCTTCTCCTTCTCCCTCACTGCTCTTCCTCCTCCTTTGACATCTATATCTGTTCATCTCTATCTCTCTAATGATCTTTTGGTTGAATGAGCAGACTTATTTATATAACTCCCAAACACGGTAATTAATCATAAATTAATTATAGGACTTATCCTGTTCTAAACTAAAAGCCCATTAATACATTTTTTTAACACTTCAAAAAAAAAAATATAGTCTAGATGATGCCTTATTCAATGGAGAAATTTATCCATTATTTAAGTAAATAAAATAATTATATAAAATTACAACATATAGTTTTTGATTGCTAAAACTAAAAGTAACTCTTAAAGAAAGAAAGAGCAACTTTGGTGAAGTTCTTAATTGCTGGTTTAATGATGTTTCTTTTCGGATATTATAAAGGGAAAAGCCCACGACGGCTTAACACAACAAATAAAAGCCCAATTAATTGCACTAATCCAAGCTGTGCCTTTTCATTAAAAGGCAAAACGCAGCGTTTCTAGAGACACCTTTCTGTGCTTAATCAAGAAAGTTCGGATCAATTCAAGAAGTGAGGCAGTCTCGTATTTCCTTCGCTCTCCGTCTCTGGGTTCTTCTTCTTCTGGATTAAGTTTCAAATCGTTCTTTTAGATCTCATAATCTTCGTTGGGTTTGTGGTTTGATTGGAACGGATTGGTTCGCTAGAGTCTAAGTGCGAGAAGATGGATCGTATCAGCAATCTACCAGATGAACTTATTAGTCGAATCGTGAGCTTTCTTGCTGCAAAGGATGCTGCGTCTTTGTTGGTTCTCTCAAGAAGGTTTAGGAATGTATATACCATCATACAAGATCTTGTGTTCGACGACAGAGCTAAGTTTCAGGGGACTTTCACGGGTCTTGTGAGTGAAGCGTTGGCTCGGCTGGAAACTACTACGCGCATTAGGAGATTCTCTTTAAAATCTGAAAGGGGTCTTGATTCAGATCGTATCAACCACTGGCTACGTGATGTGTTGAACAATCGTGGTGTCAGGGATCTTGAAATGGATATATATTGCCTTTGGAGATCTTCACTTGCAAGACACTCAATAAGCTGAAACTAGGGCGGGAGATTGTTATCAGTTTGCTGCTTCAGAATGCTTTGCTTCCATCTCTTAAGACTCTCATTTTTGAATCAGTTCGGTTCTGTAATCTTGATGATTGTGCGTTCCAGGCGTTTCTTTTGGCTTGCCCTGTGCTTAAGGAACTAACCATCGATGGTATGTACTGGGAAACTTGGAAATGGTCTGGCATCGTGTCTAGTCGAAGTCTTCAAAGACTTACTATTGGTCGTGAACTGATAGATTTTAAAGGGCCTGATCCGCAGAACATTACTTTTGATACTCCGAGTCTTGCCTACTTAGACTACGGTGATTTTGTCCCGGATGGGTATACAATTGTTAATTTCGAGTCCCTTGTGGAGGCCAGGTATTGGAGATATCTTGGGGAGCAAGATGTGTATCTTGCAGACTAACTATTATGGACCGTCAAAGTCCGCTATTGAAGTGAACCCGTGAAGCCCAAGTCGAAGAATATTCTAGAAGTATGATAAGGAGTAAGAAATTTAGAATATTTACTTATTCATGTTTATCTGTTTCCTATTCTAATTAGGTTAAACATAAGTTAGCCTCTATATATTGTATCAATTCTTTAGAGATTAAACAACACAATAATAAAGAGTTTTCCCCAAATCCTTCTATAGTTTTTTCATGGTATCAGAGCAGTCGATCCTAGTGGATCAAAACTAAAGGCTTCCGCACTAGAAATTTGTTTTGTGGTCTCAAATTCAAAAGAGATCATGGTGATTCTCACGGGAGAAGATGATGGAGATGAAGATGAACCAGACGATGAAGATGACGTGAAGCAAAAGAAAAGTATGGGTGTGATCATGTGATCTGTTTTTTTTTCTAGAGTTAATGGGGTTTGATGTTTTTTTTAATAGTCACGTTTCAATTTTTCTATTTTACGTTGGCTTATTTTTGTGCACTAATGGTGTTAGGGTACAATAACTAGTTGGGAGGTTCTCTTTAAAGGGTTTCACGAGATTTCTATGTTTATTGTTCTGTAACTATTCTTTAGTTAAGATTTTTTTTCAGATTTTTTGTTTAGCTTGTTGCTTTTCTTATTTTAGAAAAGTATGGTAATAGTTTTACCATTACGGGGAAGTTTGGTTATGGTTTAATCATTAGGGGAGTTTGTTGGAATGCTCATGTTTTCAGTTATTGTTATTAGTCCGATTTGTGAACTGTCTGAGACTAGGACAACTGTTTGTGGACTTGCATGATTTGCACCCACGGGATGTTGTTATTCCCTTTACCAAGACCAAAGAAGAGCTGAAGTTCCACCCCTATTTTGAAGATTGAAGTTTTTACCCTAAAGAGTTGTTGACATGATTTCTCTACCCTTGACAAGTTGTCCACGACATACGTGTTACATTTTATGATTGCAAAGTTTGCGTTGTGTGTACCACGTTTGTCGTGCGGGGGAGTATTGGAGATATCTTGGGGAGCAAGATGTGTATCTTGCAGACTAACTATTATGGACCGTCAAAGTCCGCTATTGAAGTGAACCCGTGAAGCCCAAGTCGAAGAATATTCTAGAAGTATGATAAGGAGTAAGAAATTTAGAATATTTACTTATTCATGTTTATCTGTTTCCTATTCTAATTAGGTTAAACATAAGTTAGCCTCTATATATTGTATCAATTCTTTAGAGATTAAACAACACAATAATAAAGAGTTTTCCCCAAATCCTTCTATAGTTTTTTCACCAGGCTCAATCTTCTCGTGATGGTAGATCGCCGATGGCGTGGTCATTTTTCAGAAGATGGTGATATCTTGTCTAGCAATGCAACGAATCTGATTCAAGGGATAAAACATGTTCAGATCCTGGAATTATCATCTCCGTATACTTTTGAGGTAAGTGTGTTTTTTTTTTCTATTCTTTATTTTTTTTGTTGGAAATTACAGTTTGAGACAATAATAGAACATAAATATGTGAATGTTGCAAACGTGTTTCTTGAGGCTTTGTTGCAAAAGATCCACTAAGTTGATTGGATTTGATTTGATTTCAGACGCTTTACTTATTCCGTGATGCAATTCCGGTATTCGAAAAGCTACATCATTTAACTATGACACATGATGATACGGGATTTGGTTGGAGGTTTCTTCCCTTTCTGCTAAACAAGGCTCCTAATTTGAAGACCCTTGTCATCGAGGTATGACGACAATGTATTTTGGACAAACCAGGAGATTTTGGTTTAGATGTTTGGTTTACATTCTATTCTGGCTTGGTTATGATGAATGTATTTAAGTGTTTTTTAAAATCTAAGCGTATTACAAACTATAGAAAAGTTTGTTAGATCTTAAATATAATCTCAACTTCTTGCTGCAGGGTGGACTGCACTGTCTTGAACCTGACTATGTTTGTAGGTGTTTGTCGGGATATTCTTGTCTGTTGTCATGCTTCTAGAGGTCTTGGAGATAACCTTATTGGACAACGGAACCGTCGGTGAGTTGCAGCAAGTAAAACATTTCTTAGGAAAACTTCCATGTCTTCAAGTGCTGAAAGTTCATTCTCAGAAAAGAATAAGCGTCGAGGAAAAGTTAAGAATCACCAGGGATCTGCTAATGCTCCCAAGAGCTTCTTCCAAGTGCAAGATCCAGATGAGCTTTACTTAAAAGCGTGAAGAACAGACTCTGGTCATCCTAGTTGCATTAGTCTCTTGGAACATGAATGGGACTGTGCGCAATCTTGGTCTCTTTTATCTCTAGTTTACTCTTTATTATCTTTTATCTTGATTCTCCTCGTCTACTATCTAGGCATGTTTTGATTTGTAACTCAAATTTTCTTCCATGGGTTCTTCGTTGATGGCTTAACTGATCATACGAACTTCACTTATAAAGAAAAAAAATGGATGCTTTTTCCATAAATGTTTTAATTTGTACCTTATAACAAGCACAAGGTCTCTGTTTTGCCGTTTCCTGTGTGATTGGCAGGAGGAACCTTGAAACAATGCTGTTTTGACAAAGAGTGTATTTTGGTTTTTAAAACAGGTTCATTGAGACCAAATGACTGACTCTATTTTCCCAAAAAGCCCTAAGATTTCGTTTTTTGATTTTTCCCCAAGTTACCCTTAAGTTAAGTGGTTTCGTTTGTGTGAATTACACGGAATATGTTTTGGTGTGATCTGCTAGCACGTATTCAAGAAAGCTTGCCTTGGAGGTTCGAGTTTTCATCCTTTTGGCGGGGACTTTACCCTTTCGTTGCTGGTGGAACATAACACATGTCTACATAAAAGGTTAGGCCAACAGTGAAACTATCCATAAGACAAATTTATTAGGTCCATCAACTCCAGAAAATACACCTTTTTATTCTTCTCAATTTCTCATCGTGCTATAGTCTATAGAGCGCATCAATGACAGGTCCAGCATCACCAATGCCCTTGAGCTTATACTCCTTCCCGGTCGTATGATTGATCAGCACACTATCACCATTCCCTCAGCTCCCGTAGCTATGGAATTCCGGAAGAAGATTCTAGCGTAAGATTGAGCCACTACAGCCTTAGCTCCCGCTGCGCCTAGACATACAGGAGCGGGCTCACGGGATGATCTGCAGCCAAAGTTTTCACCTCCGATGATGATTGAGTACTTCGATTTTATCTCCCCTGGCTCTACGAATCGCTCTTTGTAGGTATCTGGAAGTCCGATCAGCGCGTAAGAGCCAAGCTTCTCGCAATCGGCTGGATTCGAGGTGGAAAGAGTGAGATACTCGGCGGGAATAATCTGATCGGTGTCGATGTTATCACCAACCACGTAACAGAGGCCATGGAAGGTCTATTCTACCTTGAGTCTCGGCAGAAGAAGAAGCGGCGGCGCGTGGGACGATTTTTAAGTGAGTGACTCTTGAGACTATGGATCTGAATTTGATGGCAGTGGAGAAGTAATTGACTCCGAGAGAAGATGACCGGAAAGGAGCAAAGGGAGGGTTTTTGGAGGAAGCTACAGTCTTCTTGGCAAATGTTGGGTTTGTGATTTTGAGAGAAGCCGCCGCCATTGTTGCGTTCTGGCAGCCGGTTAAGATGGAGCTGTCAAACTAAAATGACACTAAAAATTGGCTACTGTATCTCCTTCGTTAATTTACTACAATGTGGTAACCGGAATTAAAAGCAATTTTGTATTCGAATTGTTACCGGTTTGACTTAACCAAACCGAATGATCACCTAAGCTAGACTAGACAATGTAGACATAATGGGGTAAGACAAGGCCGAATTACGGAATTAGTCTTCTTCCATTTTGTATTGTAATCATAATTAAATTAATATAGTTGTGTATTATCTTCCAAAATTTTGCGTAAATTTGAGGGTTGGTTAAAGAATTAACCCACTATGTGTATATATATACATAGATAAGCACACATTATGTTATGTATAGGTTCAAAATCAAGAAAAAAGATTAGTAATAGTGAATTCATCCAAAGATATTTCACACATACCAATTGATCACTTTTATTCACCACAAGAGAAATTACAACTATAGGACGTATCTATATATACAACCCAAACCAAACACAAAACGCGTAATACACAACTATTTATCAATATTACATATACTTTTGTTTAACCACATCATTGATCATTAGTTAATAACCAATTTAAAGCATATATATATATATATATATATATATACATATATGAATATGAGTAGAGTAAAAACTTATAAAAGGCCAGAGTCGAAAACGACACCTGTTGACGGCAACCACGACTTCCCGTCAATGAAACCCGACACGGTAAACCCTTGAGCTTCGGTCAACGTCAACGCCGGGTGATACCCGGCCCAGCTAACCCGACCCGAAACCGACGAACCAGGACCCGAATTCCCGAATTCTCCGTAATAAAGAGTCTTCAAAGCGAAGTTACTCGACCATGCAGACCAACCCGAAGGGTGGATGGAACCGTCCAAAAAAGATTGCATCACGACAGTCCTAGAGTACTGCTTCCACGGACGACCCAAATAAGTCCCGATCGAACCGGTGATTCTGCAATTATGGATAGAAATCCCGGTATTCTGGTTTGGGTCGGACCGCCCCTGCGCCGTTACGTAGTTTTGTTCTGACGAGCCTTTACGAGATACGAGGTTGCAGCTTTGGAAAACGACGGCGGCGTTCCCGAATATGAAATCAACGGTCCCGGTAACGTCAGTTTCTCGATAGAATTGTCGTTTGGATAGTGTGTAGAGTGAGTCTTGGTACCCATCTATGGAGCATCTGTATACAACGGACCTGTCTGATCCGACCCGTAATGCCACAGCTTGTTCCGCGTTTGGTCCCGCACTGTTCACGAAGGTTATGTCCCGAGCTATGAATCCATCTCCCATGGCGGCTTCCATATTAAAAAAAAAAAAAAAAGACAATTAAAACTAGGAATTTGTTAAGTATTTAAACCTTGAAATAAAAACTGTTAGGTTGACCAAAAGTAAACCTTAAACTTTCTGCATAGAAAACATCATAAATATTAAAAAAGTAACACTTCTCTAGGTTTTAACACAATAAACTAGTGAAATAGTAAATACTAACCTATAAGTACGACATGTATGAAAAAGACTATAGTTATTATATGTCGTACATGGATCTTTTTACACATATCTTGATTTTTCTTTCTCGGACGAACCATTAATTCTTGATTCAGACATTTCAATTCTATAATTTAATATTTGTAGTTAAAAATCTCACCGACAGTAGCGGATTGGTAAGTATTCCAGCCACCTCTGTTACTTCTGCTACCGACAACGACTGTTTTCCCCTTCCCGTCACCAACCAACATAACGTTCTTCTGTTTGGTCGGAATATTGAGATTCTCTTTATAGGTTCCGGCTGCTAAATGAATTACGCTTCTTCCACTTCCCTTCTCCAAAGACGCCAATGCTTCGGCGACGGTCATGTGTGTCCCGCTTCCGTCCGCTGCCACCACCGCGTGAGGTCTCAGCTCTTCTACCGAAGCCTCTAAAAGCTTCCGGTCCGACGAAGAAACCCACGTCGGAAATTCATGATCGGACAACAGTTTCCGGCCACTAACTACAACAGCCGAAGAAGAGCTTTTCCGCTTATCGGACATGAACATGTCTAGGGAATTGGTTAGTGAACCGGTGAGCTTTCTTGCGAAGGAATCCATCGCGATTCCTTCTTTGTTGTAGCTAGATTTCTCGCTGAGGCTTTGCTTACAGGTCTCTTGGTTAGTCAACGCCGCACTTAGCCACGTATGGACATCATTGTTGACCTGATCTTCACGCTGGATGACAACGATGCGAGACAACATGTCGAGTGTATCGTCAAGCAGCTCAAGGCAGTCGTTGACAGGATCGAGCATGAGGGTTTGAGAGGTACGGTGCGAAAGTGTGAGATTCAAGGCCAGGGAACGAGCTAAACGAGCGTGGTCCAAGCTGAGTTGGACTGAGTTGTGAAATCCTTTGTTAGAAGAAGGCGAGGGTTTGGTTCTTGATGATGAATCGGAGTTTGGGTGTCTTGTGAATTTTGTAAATTTTGAGTTTGATGAATGGGCAAAAACTAAAGTATGAAGAGACAAGAGGTTTAAGATCAGGAAAAACAATATTTTGATCCGGAACTTATGATTTGGTGACGAGAATAATGAAGTTGCCATCGTGATTTATGTGCAAGGTTAATGATTATAGTGTGTTGTAGAGAAGAAGTGTTATATGTGCTTGACTGCTTGCTAATCTATATATAGTTTCATAATAAAGTACTATTAGTTTTTTTTTGTTCTTAAAGAATAAATAAAACAGTACTAGGAAGAAACTTTTGAAGAGGAGGTGGACCAAATTCATAAATTCGACTTCCAAAAATCGGGAAGAGATCGACCTTCTTTTTTTTTTTTTTTTTTTTTAGCTCATATCCTCGTTTTGGTTAGCATTTTTAGTTTACCCTGTGTACGTTTTACATTTTAACGCATCAGTCAAATCTTTCTTCGTGTAAAGAAGACTACACGTGATCATCGAGTATTGTAAACAATTGAATATATTAGTGACAATATAGTGTGTGCAATATCATGAATTCAAATTCGGTAAAAAAAATGTCAATGTTTCTTAATTATATTTTGAATATGATGATACCATATATTTTCATAGGAGTAATTTGTCAAAAGTCCGTTTTTCCGTTGTCGAATAAAGTGACAGCCCTAAAAAAGACTAGGCTATACACATACATCCGTCTTTGGTTGTATTTCTATCACGTACGATGTTACTTACGCAATATATAATCTTGTTGGCGAGGTTAGGCTGTTTTATTTATTTCGTTATTACTGCATATGACTCTTAACGTTTCAACTAATTGTATAGCAAAATCAATATATAAACCTAGCTTAGCTATAAAAGAATAATCCAATTTTGCCTCTCTTTTTTTTTGTTGCATATAAGACAGCCACCATCCCTTCCTGTCCGGTAATAATTGATGGCTTTTTGAAAGGTTGATTCGTTTTTGTTTTCTTATCGTTTAATTGGTTGACAATGATTCATCTTCTCATCCCTTCTGTTTCTCGATAACAATTTACAAATTGTTGTTTATATAAAAAACTTGACATTTCTGAAATTATCCGACGACAAAAAAAAAGAAGCGTTTCTTTAGTTTGAAAAGTATATACACTTTAACACACTTGTGAGTTGTGACATCTAAACGTAAATTATATAGTAACCCAACCTAGCTAATATCATTTGCATTTCTATTTTCATATATAGATGGGTTTTTTTTTAAAGAAATAGGTTGATTAGATACCGAGTTTTTGTTAATATGCATACATTGGATCTGATCTTGAATTATTTGTGATTACACGACGATCCAGTTTCGTTGACGGTTATGTTTATGTGTTTTAGGGTTTCAGCCTTATGTTTTCTATGGTTATGACTTGATGTCACAAATAGCGAAGGCGATGAAGATAATGAAAAATAATTTAAGCTGGTTTCCCACTAACATTTAACCAATGCCTGAAAAATATTAACGTAAAACGTAACTCCTTGCGACGAATTAGAATGGCAAGATCATATCTCTGGAGTATATTATTATAATGATAAATAAGGATTATAATTATTATAAGGATCATAGTTACATGATATATAAAGTTGTTTAATGTTCCTTTTTTTTTTTGCAACACTGATTCAATTTTCATTTTACATATTAAAATGATAGTGATCATATTGACATTTAATTTCTGTGTATGATGGGATTGCCAAAAAGAAAAATATATATAGTATAGTATAGTATATATGAGATGTAAATGTAATAAGGAACTTTTGAAATGATTTTATGAATGGACCCCAATATCGTTCTCTATGCAATGTAATGATTTAAATGCAAACTCTTTGACGAAAGCAGAAGCCTTTAGTCGGGGTTTCGGTGTTGCCAGACTGTAGCAAAATAGTAACGATATATGCAGATATGGGATATATATAATATATATATATATATATATATATATATAATATAGTTTTTAGTTACGTAAATATTATTTGAGAAATTTAAGACAAATATATATATATCACATGATCGATATACCTAATTAATGGATAAATGATTCCACCAAACGCACATGGATATTAAAAATGTGTAATTGAATGAGATATCGATATCTTTATTTCGCCAAGAGAGTACCCTAAAGATAGTTATCAGTCAGTCGCCGTCGCCACTAGCTACTACCCAACGACTTAGACCCGCCGGAAACAAATCAACTACATTTCAATTATCTTAACCGATTACCTTGTCTGGCGATTCTCCTTTTAGTGTACTCAGTATTTGTATATTTATTATACTCACACGAGGAATTTTAAAATTCGTGTCAAAAACCTCAATACACGTTAAAGGTGTACGGATTTTATCTACAGAAATATCTACGTAGAAAAACTTATTATTAGCTAGGTTGTATTACTGTATTTATATATAGATTAATGGAGATTGGAGAGTAAAGAGATCATGCATATATTAGTCATTAAAAGATATGTTATCATATATATGTTCAGTTCAATTAATAATCATATACATTGCAAGAAGATATGTTATCAAAAACCTACATACTCTATGGTTTGATGTTGGTCATAAGTCATGACCCGCAGATAGATCATACAAAATAAAGGGTTCACAATATAGGGACGATCTAGAACGTACCATAGGTTGGGAGTGTCCATGAAACATTATAATATTAAACCCAATTCTAAATAGTCCGTACGAAGAAGATATATAGAATTGAACTAAGACAAAATAAATAAATAATGTAGAAGTAGTAGTACTGCAGAATGAACGGAAACAAAGTGGGTGGGTTTGCTTTTAGGTGTCGACCTCTCTACCTATCTATATATAGTCTATAGTATCAAATTATGATCCTTAAATTTGTAGTAGTACCAAAAAAACTAGAAGATAGAATCTTCTTTTTAACTTTCATGCATGTGTAGAATAAAGAAAACATATTCCGTTAATATTTATGGAAATATAGACACACACGTAAACACAAAAAGATAGACAAACAAAACAATATATAACAACAAGTCTACCACTTGGGCCATGGATATGTCTTTGTCTCTGAGTTGAAATCTGAGCTGGAAAACAATGCATGCCACTAAAGACTAAACACATTGATGCTCTCTATTTTCATGCATTGCTTTATTAAAAAAAGAAAATTCTCTACATTGATCATGATCACGATCAATATTGATCGTAGCTGATTTCATTCTATCGCAACTTAGTTGATATATTTCAATATTTATCTCGATATCGTTATTAAAAATCTGACCACGCTAAGAAATAAAAGGGTGAGAGTTACGTACATTGACACAACTAAAAGTGGACCCTTAATATTAAGACGATGGTTTGTATAATATATGAAGCCAAAGAGAATTGACTTATATATTTTGGAGATACATGTTGACTTCACCTCCTCTCTAATTGAATAGGCTATATATACTTTTCTAAGTCGATAGCTACAAGTAAACACGCACACAAAAACACCATACCTCGATTTTTCTTCCCAACAATAAATTATTTTATGAATAAAGCATATTGACATGAACTATGTTTTATATATTAGGTAATTCCCTGATTTATATTCTTATCGTGTCTGGCATTCATTTTCAACATAAATCTTTTCTGATTGAAAATTCATACATTTTATCATGATTTAATAAAAATATAATAATTTGTTATTCATACTGTACTTACTAAGGATTTGTATTAGCTAGCTAGTAGTATTGTTGCAACACTACTTTAACGCAAACCCACAGAATACATGTTGTTGACAAAACAAAATAAAAATAGACATAACGTACGTACGTATATGACGTATATAAATAATACACAAGGTTGATCAAAACAAGAGTATATATCATAATTAAGATTAGAAAAGACTAAACGGGTTTAGGGCATATATATATAGTTAGAAGAAAAACCGTAACCATATAGAATTTTCGATTGTGGGTCTGTGTGACAAATCAATCGGCACCTTACAATTCATAGGTTTTTTCGCCAAAAAAGGCCAAAGATAATTAGATAACGAAAATGATAGTCTATCAGTATTTTGGGAACGTCGTCGTCAATTACTACTTTGTCGTCCTTGCCCTGGTTTAAATAACAACTAGCCTAGTATGTATACATACGAGTAACTTGTAAAAATGAGCATGTATTGGAAATTCGCATATATTGATTGTGAAACATGACTATTAAAGTAAAAAAAAAAAAAAAGTGATCTGTAATGGGTTATTAATCTTATGATTATCATGCTTTGTATGTTGCTGTATCAGATATTGAATTGATCTTTATAATTGGGCTAACCACTCGAATTTTCATCAAACCAATTTAACAGCAAAAATGGTACCATCAGTTTCATGGGAATTGGTCGAATTCTCGATCTATTAACCTCGTAATAATAATAAGTCAGTCTGTCGGTTGTCTTCTTCGATTAATTTTATTTTTCTGTTGTAAAGTTGAAGTTTGGTTACTCAGAAGAAAACTAGGAAAACAGAAAAGAAGGTATAGAAATGAATGCAGAGAAATAATTAAATGAATTCTAATGAAGGGAGTGAAACTGATTGATTTGATGATTCGCCCTTAGCATAAAGCACGAAAACGAAGGTTATAGAAGTATCATTGGCACCTAACGTACGCTTTTGTTATAATTCGTTTAACATAAACGAAAAGTCATTAGTCACATGTAGATTACATTTCATATAATTTTAATAAAGGTATAAACACACACAAAAAAAGAGCTCTTTAAAACTTAATAATATTTTCTAGTCATTGGCAAATAAAAAAGAAAAGAAAAAGGTGACACTTATGATCATACTAACAATGCATAGTATGTGTAGGGGTAGTTCACACCTTCTAGAAGTCATTCCAGTTGCAAATTAAACGTCTTCAACCAAATGAGGAAATGCTTTTAAAACCACAAAAGAGTATAAATTTTCATACTAGCAAATAACCAAACAACAACAAAAGAATCATGGAAAGATACCAAGTTACCAACAAGAGTACACATAATTCGCAAACCCAACAAAAGTTGGCGCTAAAGAGAAACTCAATGAGGTTTTTGTTTTTACGAACAAAGTTACGTATTAATGTTGGGTTACTCACTTACTTGCCTCTGAGTGGATTTTTTTTAATTTTCTTTCCTCCCTCAAAATACTAATCATATGAAAAAGGAAAAGAACACAAAAATAATTTAGGGGAAGATCATATGAAAATCATACTATCTTAATCCCCATATGAAAAAGAAAATCATAGTAGTAAGATGCACTTAATCTAATCATAACACAAGTTGACAAAGAAAAGTTCTGAATTGTAACTTACATATACAAAATTTCATAATAATTAAAAAAACAATTTAGGAGAATATAAATAAAGTTTCGAAATTTTCGATGAAAGTGGATCACTGATATAACTGATCTGTTGCCCACATTATCGCTTTACATTGACCACTTTTTTTTCCCTTTTATTTATTTAATTTTTGGTGTGCACCACCAGTATATATATATTAAGCTTAATGAACAAATATTTGGTTGTGTAAATGTATAATTTCATCTGACAAAGATTAACAAATCAAAACAAAAGGGGGAAATTGACCGTTTTATTACTATCAAATTCATTTAAATTTTTTAAAAATACAGTTATGGACAGAGCTTGACTTGACTGGCGATGGCTGCAGATGAACAGAGTTTTAAAGAACGACTCAAAATCAAGCAAATATAAAGCTCACGTAGTAGTGATTAAAACATAAAATATTATTATTGAAAAAAAAACTATGTGCTTTTTTTCTTTAATATATGATGCCTCCAATCCCAATCGGAGAACATAAAAACCTCCCAAAGGGTTCTCTGTTCTATCTGAAACAAAAATAAAATAAAAGAACCCGGAATGGGTTTTTTGTTGTCTTTTGTTTTGGTCTTTTTGGATGACTAAAAGAAAACAAAAAAAAAATAAAAACAATGATGATGACGATAAAAATGCAAAACTGGAGATGGCAGAGATTGGTCTCTCTTAAGACATGACTGACTAATGAGAGTCGACCTGACTCATCTTGATAAGCCTCTCTTTTATCTTTTTAAGGATAAATATAGAGAGAAGCTTACTTTAAAATAATGCAGCCAAATGAGACACTGACGATTGGCTTTTTTTCAAGGCGCTGAAGCCGTGGAGAAATCAGGATGCAGATGATTGCTTCTCCAGTTTCTCCTTTAGAATCTCGGCTCTTCTCTGCTCCGTGTGCTGAGCTATAGTGCTTGCGAGTCCATGGTAGTGCGGGTCTAGAGTCTGGGTAAGGCCTTGGAACCTTGTAGAGTCTGATGCTTGCATTCCTATTGAAACAAAACCAAATTTAATGCTTATATGTCAAATATATACATGGCAAAAACAAAAACAAAAATCATATTATATAATATCGTTTCTCTCATAATACCTGTGACTGCATCCATGAATAGAACGAAAGGATCCACTTCATCAATTGGAGAGTCTAATTCCTCATCATCGCTGAAATCATCGTCTGAAAAGTCATCATCGTCGCTGTAAGAGCGGAAGTCCTTTGCCTAATGATAATACACAAAAGAAGCAACTTAACTTAGTGAGCTACTACGACAAGCACACTGCACCTTTCATGATATCATTTAGAGGATTAGATTCAGTGGTTAAAGAAGACAGACCTGTGCTGCTAACTTGCGGAGCGTGCTTCCATCAGTTTCATCTGGATTCTCGTCATCACCATCCTCATCCTCATCATCTGACTGGAATTCATCCATGTCGTCGTCATCTTCCTCGTCTTCTTCCTCTTCTGCCTTTGCAGCTTCTGTCATAAATGTTCAAATATGAGTATCGGCGAGGGTCAATGGTAAGAGAAATGGGAAATAGTAGATGGCACTGACCAGCAAGCTGATCCTTGTATGCCACTAAAAGCTCGAGAAGAGCCCTGAATACATGTTGCAAGACCTCTACGGGCAATTGTCCAGCAGGGAGACTGAAAAGTGATGTCAACCCCAATATGCAAACTTTCTTATCATGCTCTCTGCATGTAAAGCAAGGAAGATAATTTACATCTTGAAGGAAATGTGAAGAGAAGAGAAAGATAGAGGTTCAAAAAGATTGGATTTACCCACCTCTTGAAGTTAGCATATCCACCACTCTTCTTCTTTTCTTGCAGCATTTGGAACCATAGAGTAAAAATTTCTGTTGCGATACCAAACCGTTGCAGTATGCCAAGTGCCAAAGGGGTATTGTAGTAAAAGGCATTTGCAATCTGCCCAAGGGTATTATCACAGGGATATATTCAAAAATTATTGCCAATCAGGAAGTAAAACACATAGCTTAACTCAGTGAAAGACAGCTAAATGACTTCATGATGCACACAGTTTAACAGCGTCTACTTTGCTTACCACTTCAACCAGAAGACACTTGAAAGAAGATTTCTCAGCACCTCGTAGCCGATCTAGTGTGATTCTCATGTAGGGCTCCACCCATTGATCCACCTGCCCCTTACAAGTCTGAAGCACTAACCCTAATAGCTTTGGAGCTGGCTCAAGGTCACTGTCATCAATATTTTTATTCGCCATAAGCTGCCATGAGAAGGAATTATCAAGTTAACCGATATATAAGTATGTGTTCACTGGGTGGGAAAAAGGATGATGCCATCTTTTTTTTTTCTTAAATGAGTAAACGGCAACTATCAGATATTGAGCTTACCACAGAGATCACACTCCAGAGACTTTGCTGGTAATCTGGTTCCTTGCAAGTGAGATAATGTCCAGTCCCCCTGGATATGTAGTTGTGCAGTGGGACCAATAAATCTAATAATATTCAAAAGAAGGATCAGGCAAAAAGGAAAAGTAAATAAGAAAAGTGAATGAGTTTTATGAAAACAGAAACGGCAAAAAAGGACTGCATGTTCATACTTGGGAAGAAGTCAATTGCCCAATCCACGAGTGCTTCCATCATTAAAGGCCATAAGCTCCACATATCCAATGATATTGTAGGTGAAAAAGTAGTAATATATGAGACGATCTCCAAAACCTCTTCAAACACATCTGGCCAGATAAAATATATAGATGAAGCACAATGTTTAAAACAAGTACAAATGACATCAATCCCAATGCATTAAATACACATCATTCAAAAGAACCAAGCAAATGATTAACAATTCCAGAGCTTATAGAATTTCTAAAACAGTATGCATACCTTGACCATCAGTTGTCAGCATTTTCCGCATTATTGGCAACAAATGTGGTTCAATCTGACCATAGAGATGAGGGAGACTACTGATAGATTCAAGAATTGTACTGATGGCACGGAGACATCCCACTGCAGCCAATGCACCAGCATCATCAGTTTCATCATCACCGTTGTCAGTGTCGATACACCTCCAAAATGCACTGGCCTGGAATTTATTATCATGAACAAGGTATAATAGGGCTAAAAGTAATATAAAACTAAAAAAGGGGACACTACAGTATATTATCTTACCAAATTCTGGCACAAACCCAAAGCATAAGGAGAAATCTCCTCTCCAAACTTATACACAATAGTTTCTAAAGTAAAAGCAAGGTCTTCATTTTCAACTTCATTCATTAGCTTGAAAAATTCTGCACAGCACAAGTCCATTCCGATTATTAGTTAGTTAACACAATGTTCTGTTTTAGCGAAATAACTTGAAATGGAAAAAGTAAAATCATTTGTATAGCGTACCATCAAGAAGCTGGGGAAGAACTGGGCGAATCTCATCTAGATCTGCAGGGGAGATAAATTTAGTCGAATATACAATTCCATGTTAAACACAAAAAGTCTGAAGGGTAGGAAAATCTTAAGAAAGAAAGAAACATATTTTTCTGGTGGTGCTGATACTTACTTTTGCAGGCTTCAATGAATGACCGCAAAGCAAAAACTGAATCCACCCGAACAGGAAGTTCGGGATCACGCATTCCGGAGATAACACAATGCAGTGCCTTGGAAAAGTTGCTCTGGTCTGAGAAATTGATATGGGCATATTGCCCTGCAACCCATGCAGCCTACACAGTAGATGAGATAAAGAAATAAGCTTGACAAGTTACAATATCCATGTGATGAAAGCAATGTGGATGATGCAAAACAATCACAGGTTGTTTGGTCACAGAAACCCTAGAAAGATAACAATGAATAAATAATTCAGTCACTGCAGCATCTACGCGGGCATATCCTATACCAAAAACATAGTCCTTCGAGAATTTGACATGGTAGTGATATATACAAGACGTTCAGATGTTCAGGCACAGATGTTCAGATGTTCAGGCACAGATGTTCAAATTGTTTTGTCACAGAAACCCTAGAAAGATAACAATGAACAAATAATTCAGTCACTGCAGCATCTAAGCGAGCATATCCTATACCAAAAAATAATCCTTCGAGAATTCACATGGTAGTGATATATACAAGAAGTTCAGATGTTCAGGCACAGAGCTTCACAAAGCAGTAAAAGATAATTTGAAGCAAATGGAGATAGAGTAAATTCAAAACATCAGGTAACTGGTAGTAGGTATCTGCAACATCTTTGAGCACATGAATAGATGATAATGAATAAAAATATGGCTTAAACCAAATCTGTCACTAATACCTTAGCTCTAAGATGACCAGCCGGGCTGCTAAATTCAGGAAAAACGTGTTGCACTAACATATTCTCTAGCTCAGACTTGTAGGGTTCATTTTGCCTAAGTTTATCACAAAGTGTCCCAACAGCAAGCAGAGCACCATCCTTAAGGCGATAAGGCTTTTCTCCCAGAGATGCTTCATTATATCTAAAACAAATAAACGATGTAATCATATCATGTCGGAATAATAAAATATCCTTTTCTATTTTTTGTAGACGAAGCTTGAAGTTACCTCTTAAAAATGTCCACGATGAACTGTATAAATCTTGGGAAATTTTCTTTTCCACGCTTTCTGATTAGCTCAGTCACAAAGTCCATAGACGCAGTCCTGGGACTGTATAAATCTTCAATGATATCTGTAGACAGATAATGTTTTATTGTAGTTAGAAAAAGAAAGTAAAAAAAAAACATACAAGGCATATTTTAGGATTATCCAAACAATACAAGGTAGACTTTATGGACATACCATAACCCTTCCGTACATACTCATGTGGGTCTTCATCCCAAAGCATTTGATCATTATCATTGAAGCACATAAGTGGAAAAACTATTTCAAAAAGTAGAGTATGAAGGTGTGGCTGCAGTAAGTTGTACATGCTATTCTTCGAGATACTGCAGAGACATAGATAGCCAATAAGAATTATGGTACCCCATACATAATAAAGAAATCAGTATGCAAATAGAGCAGTTATCGGTTTTGAAGGAAACAATAAATATGCAACTAGAAAATCAATCCAAGACATAATAATTACGGCTCTGGTTAGACGTGAGAAAAGATATGAAAACACCAGCAATTTTTTAAACCAGAAGAAAATATTACTAGCTAGAGTCTCCAATAAAGCCAAAAGAACCTATACTGGGGACATCAGGTGCAATGATTTTTTCATGTCAATATCTCCAGAGAACTCATATTCAAATAAATTTCTAAAGTTGGTCAAAATTTTGCCAGAGAGTATATCAGACCTGTTGCTTAGATATTGAAGAATTAGGTTGATGACTCTATCTGGAAGATATCCACCAATACGTACGGTATTCAACAGTTTCAGGTGGCATTCTAATATCTTCGCTGCATAATTCGTCTGGAACATTTGGGCAAAGGCTTTGTTATCCGGATTCTGAAGTTTCAGATCTCCAAACCTAAATAGGTTCATAAAATTGTTAAGTCAAGGCAGATGAAAAAAATGTTAGGTTGTAAGTCAATGGTAGGATTTCAATGTTCCTGCATACCGAGTGTACAGCCTGTTTAAAATGTGAGCAACCCATTTTTTGACCTTCCACCACCCCCAAGATTTCCTAAGCTCAGGGTCTTCAGGCTGGCCTTCTATGGGAACAGGACGTTCCAAAATGTTTAGGAACAAACCCATCCAAGCATTAAACAAGTTTGGATCAAATAATGGTCTTGGGAGCTCTAGCTGTATGGAACAAGGATACACGAGAATTATAAAATAGAACTTCATTACCAACCTCCTAAAACCCATATACTTCTTACAAAAAAAAAAATCCACAAAATTCCCCAGTTGAAGCCAGGGAACAGCTACAAACAATTAAGGATAATTACTGCAAGATGTAAAACTTACATAAATACACGACCAAAATATCTTGCATACAAGCTTGATATGGTCTGCCACTTCGAGAGAAGGATTTTCAACATGGACGAGATTGTTAAATATATTCAAAAGGTGCGGAAAGGTCTCCTCGACTACTCGGTGAATGGGTGCCCTGTCTTCATCTGACTTAAACCTATAAACAGAAAGTGGGAAAAGCAGAAAGGGAACTTAAAAATGTATATCTGATTGAATCTGCAAGGTGTTGCTCTGATTTTAAATATGATATTGATAGTCAAACTCTTCCTGAGACAGTATCAACCCCACAGTGATATGTAACCCAAGCTAATCTAAATGCGCATATCTTTCCGACTAATCTACTACTGATAATTATGCCATGATTTTGCAAGTTCAAGAATTGAGCCCACAGGAATTACATAAGCTAATAATGGCTGCAAAGATATAAACCTCTAGGACTCTCAAAACTGAGCAGTGTAAATAAAATCTACAAAGCACTATGCAAGAGGCAGAGCACCAATAAAGAACACTAGTGATTATAGAATCCGATTTGTATCATTATCATTAATAATAAGAGGAGCTGAAGCATAATGGCAAATAAAAGTTTGATTTATGGGGATAAGAAGAGTCAAAAATTGGAAAAAAAAATATTAAATTAATTGACCAAAAGGGTATAGAGGAACTCTATTTCTCATAAAAGACAAGGAAATTTTCAGAGGAAGAACAAACATAATAAGATGACTGAAAAAGGCCAATTGCTAATCTATGCTTGTGACATGAACTACGAACAGGAAAATAAATAAGTTGAGCTACAATTCTTATGCACATGGTGATTTGGACAGTCAGTTTCAAAAGATAAATAAAAAATCAGAGAAGCAGACTAACTCGTATTTTGAAGATAAAATCCGCAAGACAAATAATGCTCCATAAACTTGTTGACCTTGCAAGTTGTGCTTCACCCAGTCCAGGAGATGGGACCATTGCTCAGGATAGTCAGCGTAAATTATGGTCTTGAGGCACTCTCCCATCTGAACTCTGCATCATGCGCACCAATAACAAGCTAGAATAAGGGCCAAAAACAGAGGTTGTCTTTCCAAATGCATACTTTATAGTTGACATTTTACATCAGTTGTGGGAGTATATATATAATCAACCATTGAACTCTAGATAAGACAAAACAAATCAGTCGGTGGACTGCAAAAAGGGCATTGTCTTAATGAGTGCTGCAAGGAATAGTATAACTGCTACCTCAAAATCGGGGGAACTTGAGAGACATATACAAGAATCTGGTCCCTGACAACATTTTTATCACTGGGCAAGATTTTGTTCTGATCACCTGAAAAACCGAGAAAAAAAACAAATGTAAAACAAGCAAAGAGCTAACAAATAGTATAATTGATCAATTCAAAAGAAAGAGACAATTACCAGAATGAGGTTCCCAATGCTTAGAAATGAAATTCTTGAAGTGGATACTAGCCGATTGGCGTACAGAAAGGTCAGAGCCACCATCAACAATTATTTGCAATATCCTTACCAAATGCTGTGGAGTGTGCTGCAACTGTAAATTAAAAAAAAAAAGAACAAAATCCAAACAAATTTAAAATCATATAAGCACAGTCAAATCAAGTCAATCTTATAAAAAGCATCTATGTTGCCGAGTTTTGATTAGCTTAGTCCTCTAACAATTCTATTTAAAAAAAAAAAAAAAAAGTCTTAACTAAGCAGAGGAGGGAACAATAAACAGAAGAATCAAAATTTACCTGATTTAGGCTCTGCTCAGCAGCTCTACGCTCTTCAGGATTGGGACTGAAAGCAGCCGCGCCAACGATTAAGGCAAGGCTAGGCAGATCCATCGGGACAATTCACAAGCAGCACTATCCCAAAAAACAAAAAAACAATCGGGATGTCACGAATTCGAAGTCTTCCGATGTCGTCGTCTCTCCGGTAGAAATCGAAGAGACGAGAGTCAAATCAGGAGGAGGAAGAGACGAAGACGAAAAAGAGAGAGAGAGAGAGAGAGGTATAAGAAGAAGGTCTAGGGTTTTATAAATTGGTTCGTTGGTGTGGTTAACTTCTTCCAAGTCTCTGGTTCGCACGCGCGTGGGTAATATAAGTGAAACACACAACAAATACTCTATATAAAAAACACGTGAGACACATACAAATACAAAACCGAGACTTGCCTGGAGCAGCTCCACGGCTACGGCACGCCTTACTAGTTTACACGGTCGCTGGACCACTTTTATTTTTATCTATTTACTATGTCCGTTATAATAGGATTCTATTTGTATGGGTTAATTAATGATTTAATATGGACAACTAATGTTATAAGAGGACAAAAATATTTCAATTAAAGTAGATACTAAATAGAATGAGTTTGGTTTTCATTTCATTCACTAGTTTTTAGTATCTAATCTGATTCTTTCTTTCATTGATAATTCTATTTAATTTTTTTATTTTCATGAATTAAAAGAAATAGATCTTACAATATCGGATGATATTAATTATAGCAAAACAACACTTCTTCTATACATGAATGTTAACAAATAAAAAAATAATGAGTACGTATATTGTAATAAATTATTTTGATATGGTGGGGAAAGTCTTCATATATAAAAAAAAAATTATTAGCGAATAAAAAACACTTTTATATATATAATGATGAGTAAACTTCTGAATTTAGAGTGGAGCCATCCGTACCTAATAGATAACTCATTGATTTTAATCTTACGTCAGGGCCAGTTCATTCAAATGCGAATTATTTTCCTTCTCTTCATTTTTTTAGAATTATAACAATTTATTTTCTTAGATCACACCCAAAAAAAAAAAGAAGAAGCAATTTTTTTTTTTCCTTCTGATTTATTTGGTTGGCTATAAATTGGGCTTCAAGAGCAGCGCGGGATATACATGGGCCTGAGTATTATTTAGTGGGCCACAATTTCCCAAAAGCTTTTTCTTTTCTCTCTTTTTTTTGTTTCCCCTTTTTGTGTGTAGTTGACAGCTCTCAAAAGCTCGTTATCATTATTTGGGTATCCCTCTGTTAATTGGGTAGGAAAAAGAACTGAAATTACAATAGTTAGCATGTGAATTTACATTATGCAAAAATGTTATTTGATCATTCTTCAATTATTATCTACGTGCAAAAACAAATATTTCTACCCCCACTTTTATTTGGATGTGTATGTACAATGTCGAGACTAGCCGTTGGCTCTTTTCACACATTTATTAGAGAGAACATTTGGTACTGTTACTATGAATTACATCTTTTTTCCACCCACCGGTTCTACTGTCGTACTCCTATGTTGCTCTTATCTTAATTATCAAAACATCACTCTTAAACCATTATCAAACCGGTGTAGTTAATTTTAATTAATTCCGTTTCATGTACACTAAGAATACTTGTATAGCCGCCCGCCACTCACTTAATTAAGAGAAAAGTATGGCTTAATTTCGGTTCTATCTTGATTTAGTTTCGGATGTTCGCATCTTCTTCTTTCTTTTTTCAGCTCTCATATTAGATGTTTATCTTTCTTTCTTTTTCATTTTGTCTACAAAGTTAGCTAATGTGTTTCACGAACAGATAAATTTCAAATATACAAGAAAATAATTGATCGGTAAAATCTCTACTCCTATAACGTACGATAACTAGAGACTGGTTGTTACGTTCTTATCTTGTTTTGGTTAGAAAAAATGGTTGTTGCACTATGAACTCAAATTCAGACCGAACAGTCATAAGGGGGATCAAAACCATCGATTCATCTATGGCCAACGACCCTCGAAGCATCAAACAATAGCCATAAACAGACAGTCGTAATACAAAGACGTCCCGTTAAATAACAAAAACAACAGCACGAGAAAGAAAGAAAGACAAAAAGACGTTCTGATAAACGAACCATGAGCTCCACGGAGACATCATACGAACCGCTATTGAGACGGCTCCACTCAGATTCTCAGATTTCTGAACGGTCTTCGCCGGAGATAGAGGAGTTTCTCCGTCTTCGTGGATCCACCGTGACGCCACGCTGGTGGCTTAGGCTAGCCGTGTGGGAGTCGAAGATTCTATGGACGCTATCTGGAGCCTCTATTGTCGTCTCTGTGCTGAATTACATGCTCAGCTTCGTCACCGTCATGTTCACTGGCCATCTCGGTTCTCTTGAGCTCGCCGGTGCTTCCATCGCCACCGTCGGCATACAAGGCCTCGCTTACGGTATCATGGTAATCATAAATATTCCAGTCGGTATTAACTCACACACGGTTTAAACCGTAGTAAAAACAGAGCAAAGAACACAAAGTTTAAAACAGAGTAAAGAACAGAGGCCGACTTAGTACGATGCGTAATACTATATAATAGTTTTGCTACCGTTTTGTAAAGTAAAAATTTATTGGTTTTCATGTAATTTTGATTCAGGTTATCTGTATTGAACATTTTCAAATTCTAAACATTCTGTTAACCAAAATTGACTAGTTGGGAATGGCAAGCGCGGTACAGACAGTGTGTGGTCAAGCGTACGGAGCGAGACAGTACTCCTCAATGGGAATCATCTGCCAACGAGCCATGGTCTTGCACCTTGCAGCGGCATTCCTCCTCACGTTCCTCTACTGGTACTCGGGTCCAATCCTAAAAGCGATAGGACAATCTGCAGCCATCGCGCAGGAGGGTCAGGTCTTTGCGCGCGGGATGATTCCCCAGATTTACGCTTTTGCACTCGCTTGCCCGATGCAGAGATTTCTCCAGGCTCAGAACATAGTGAACCCTTTGGCTTACATGTCCTTAGGAGTTTTCTTACTCCACACGTTACTCACGTGGCTGGCCACCAATGTGCTGGATTTCGGCTTGCTTGGGGCGGCTCTGGTTCTGAGTTTCTCATGGTGGCTTCTCGCGGCATTGAACGCTCTGTATATCCTAATAAGCCCGAGTTGTAAGGAGACTTGGACCGGGTTTTCAAGTAGGGCTTTTAGAGGGATATGGCCTTACTTCAAGCTCACGATAGCTTCAGCAGTCATGCTATGGTAACCAGAAAGCTGTTTGATCTGACCTGTTAAGTCTCTATTTGAAAGAAAGCTAATACCAAATTTTATATGGAAAAATCTGCAGTTTGGAGATATGGTACAACCAAGGGCTAGTGATTATCTCCGGTTTACTCACCAATCCAACAATTGCTCTAGACGCGATTTCGATATGGTATTTTTCCCAGTGGAATCAAATACCAGTCAATCCGAGTCATATCTTGATCCGCTTTAGTCCCTTTTTTTTTGTCTAGCATGTATTACTTGAACTGGGATATGCAGTTCATGCTTGGTCTAAGTGCAGCAATCAGGTATGCTTCAGTCAACAAAATACAGAATGACACGCAGTTCCAATTTAACATTTTGTGCTCTTGAGCAGTGTCCGAGTGAGCAACGAGCTAGGAGCGGGAAATCCACGAGTGGCTAAGTTATCAGTGGTGGTGGTCAACGTCACGACTGTTCTCATCAGCATAGTTCTCTGTGTCATTGTGCTTGTGTTCCGCGTCGGCCTTAGCAAAGCCTTTACCAGCGACGCAGAGGTTATAGCAGCCGTCTCTGACCTCTTTCCACTCCTAGCCGTATCCATTTTCTTAAACGGGATCCAACCAATTCTCTCTGGTAAAACACACACACAAAAGAGACCTCTTTTGTGAATTGCTTGTTTGATCTTTGGTATTTGTGGATTGATTTTTTGTTTGTTGAATCGGTAAAAAAAAGGGGTCGCTATTGGAAGTGGGTGGCAAGCAGTGGTGGCTTATGTGAATCTTGTTACTTACTATGTCATTGGTCTCCCTATTGGCTGTGTTCTTGGCTTCAAAACCAGTTTGGGAGTTGCTGTATAATCTCTCTTTTCTTCTCTTTCTCTCACTTCCTATGTACTTACATATATTGTTTTCTAAGATTTGGGAGACTTTTCTTTACAGGGGATCTGGTGGGGAATGATTGCAGGAGTCATACTTCAAACTCTAACTTTGATTGTTCTTACGCTTAGAACTAACTGGACTTCCGAGGTAAAACAGTGACGACCCTCTCACTCTCTCCAGTGTAGTCCAAAGTTCTTACCTTTACCCTGCATCTTTTGTAGGTGGAAAATGCAGCTCATAGGGTAAAGACTTCGGCAACTGAGAATCAAGAGATGGCTAATGAAGGAGCTTAAGATAACAGCAAGCAGAGACTCTGTTTTTTGCGTGCTCTTTTGGTGGCAACTAGCAAGAGATATAATATGAAATAAGTAACCCTTTGATTCTTAAGTTATTTGGGGATTCAGAAACATATATCATTTCTTTAACTACAGACAAAAATAACGGATGAACTACTTAGTCCTCTTCTGCAAAATCTTATCTTGTGGCCTTAGATGATTACAAAATTTAATCTTTCTGTAGTTTTCATAACCCTACAAGTTCTTCCGTCTGTAAGCTACCATAACCCAAAGACCCTTCTTCTGCTTTATCACACAACACAGTTTCTCTTGCATCATCATCATCTCCTTCATCCTCATCCTCATCCTCATCCTCATCATCACTAGATTCACTACTTATATCTTCCTCCTCTTCATCATCATCAGATCCATAAACTCTAGCAATAATGGTTGTTGTCTCATTTCTGAGACCAGTAAGTTCCTTAGCTTCCTCCAGCTCATCTTGAGTTGACGCTAACGATAAAAGCACATTCTTAGCTTTCTGATCAGGTGGTACCCCACAACTTTCCATCTCTTTATACCAATCAAGAGCGCTCCCGAAATCCTTACACCTCCCAGATGCATCCATGATAGTTGTTAAAATGGTTTGATTTGCTTTGATGCCACTTAACCTCATTTTCTCATATACCTCCATCATCTTCTCAACATCATTCACTTTTGCATACCCTTTTATCATTGTCCCGTAGGTGACTACATTCGGTTCAAAACCGTCTACTTTTATCCTCTTGAAGAATTTCTCAGCACCCTCCATGTCAGAGGCATTCACATACGCTGATAACATAGTTGTGTAAGACCAGAGATCCGGGAAAATTCTGCGAGGGAAACATGTTAATTGCCTATCAATCTAAAACAAGCAAAATTAATCAAAGCATTCTTTACCTGTCCCGCCGCATGCTCTTAAAGACAGTCTTTGCTTGCTCCACCATCCCGGAAATAGCAAATGCATCAAGCAAAATATTATAAGCTTTATGTGTCGGCCTGAAAAAACGAGAAAATAAAAATAATATATCCGAAACCGAGGTTTATAATATATCCGAAACGAGAAAAAATTAATAATTATAAATGGTTGTAGGAAGCCACATCCAAAAAACTGACCTTACACCAGCATCAAGCATCTCTTCAAAAACAGATAGTGCTTCTTCCTCTCTTCTGGCTCTCCCATATGCTTTGATAAGTAAAGCATAACTTACAACGTCGGGTTGAACATCAGATCTTTGCATCTGAAAAAGTGAACATTCAGCTAAAAGAGTTAGATCACAACTATTACAGGCCAAGGCATACACCTCAATGGTTTTTCTAGTGTATACTAATTATTTAAAAGAAGAGAGCATTCAGATCACCTGGTCATAGATCTTAGAAACTTCTTTATAATTAGTTTCGAAAGACATCAGGCTATTGTAAGTGACGGTAGACTGGGGAACTCCTTTCCCAGACATTGAAGCAAATACTTTTCGAGCCTTATCATAGTTTCCAGCCTTCTTGTACATGTATATCATCATGTGATACATCTTTTGATCCGGCTTCAATGGTGATTTCTTCTCATCTAAAAGAGTCTCAAAGACCTCCTCAGCTTCTTTAAATTTGTTCCCCTCTACAAAAGTCTTAAGTATAATCTGATAAGTTACAGCAGAAGGCTCTGGGCCTGAAGTCTGCATCCTTCGAAATATCGCTTCAGCATTATTGCATTTGCCTCCCCTCCCATAAGATTCCATGAGAGCGGTATAAGAAATTACATTTGGACTCGAGCCCATCTTACTCAGTACGCTCAAAACCCTTTCAGCTCCGTTGAAGTTTCCTAGTTTCCCATAAGCTGTAATGAGCATCAAAAAATCCATTTCACTGAAGTTCCACCAGTTCTGGTATCTAAGCCATTCAAGAATCTGGATTACATAGAAAGGAAGTAACCATATATCAGACACAACCAACAACTATTGAAAAGGTAAAACTAAGAGCTCGCAAAAGTCAACAGTCAAACATTGCTGAGAGTAATTCTTCATAACATAAGAGTAATTCTTCAGGTATAAATGACAACAAACATATCTTTTGGCAGCATCAATATTGAAATCCCCAACACTAGACTAAAGATGACTCATCTAATATATTATCTATAAAGATTTAAGATTTAAGGGAGTCAGTCATTGTGCATACCTCACTGACAAGGTTCCATTTCTTAAGCTGCTTAAATCTAACCAAAGTACCCAAAACAAGATCCCTGGGAAGACCTTGGTCACCGTCAGTTCTGTATTGCCTAAGCACGGGAACAGCAGACCCCGTCGATTCAATCTCTAACATTAGCCCTCTCCATCTCTTCTGATCCGTCTCGTCAGCTGCATCCTTAAAAACCTCCATTTTCCTCCGCTTTTGCAGGAATTTCCTTGGAGCCAGCATTCCCATACAAACAACTCTGAACCGATTTTGGATTTTAACACCAACATTGATTATATTGTTCTGTAGTTTCCTCTGACTGATACACAAAGAGACGAATTCTTAAATACAAAAACAAAACAAAACTTTTAATAGCTTAAAAGAAAAGAACATAAACCCTAACAGTCACTACCCTCAGTCCTCAGATAATAATCCCACACGGCCACACAGCTTAAATCTTACACAATCGATTGAACTCAACAAAACCCACCATGGATTTTTCGCAGAAATTAGGAAAAGGCGGTCTCTTTTGTCACAGAATTATCCCAACCCGTCAGTGGAAACGAAAGAAAATTTCTAGTAAAAAGGAAACTCTAAGACCCCAAAATGAGAAACTAGTAAAGAAGTGAATAGGAAAGAGAAAAGGAAACCTGTGATTACTTGATGGAACTGAGACAAACGGCTTGAAAATTACAGTCTGTGACATTTATAAAAGTTCGCAGCTTCTCCTCTGTCGCAGCAAGCAAAGGAGAAGAAGAAGAAAGCTACTCTTCTCTTATCTTTAAAAAGTTAAAACTTCAAAGTGGATATTTATTTATTTTTTATTATTGTTTCAGGAGCATTAATTAACTTTTTTACTCAAAAGTATAATTTCAATCGGAAGACCACCCCAAAAATGGAGGCGGGGGTTCATGGGGTAATTGACGATATTACCCTTATCAGCACATGTAACTTGTAAGGTTATGTGATGAGTGTATTATGTAAAGTTGGAAAGAAAGATTCGTAAAAGTTTGAATTTTGTCATTAGTATTCGTGGCCCTTTTAAGAAATTGAGGAAAAAAGGGTCTGCAAAATGAAATTTGGTGGTGTGATTTTAGTTGCAAGAAAAATAAACCCTTAGTTGAAGTTTGCGCTTGGTTTAGTTCTTGGGTCAGATGGATTACACAGTTGTCTTGGATCATCTGAATCAGGTTTTTATGTAAAAAGAGTGATATTAATATGTTCAAGAGGTAGAACTAGTGAAGTCTCATAAGCTTTATTTTTGAAGTTATATCACATGAAATCATAATAATCAAATCCATTCTAACAATGTTTTCATATGGAAACTACAAACTAAACCTCTGGTTTAAACTACATACGGGAGATCAGAAGAGGGACTGAGGCAGGAGCTTCCTCTTCAATCTCATGCTCAAGCTCTCCATAGCGCTCTAGCACACGCATCCTGCAGTCTTCAGCGGCCAGCAATCCGGTTGAATAAGCACCGTGCACTGATCCCGGGTAGCTCGAACTAGTGGCTTCCCCAGCAAAGAATAAATTATCCAATGGCACTCTCAGCCTCTCATAGAGGTCGTGAGGTTTGTTCACCATGTCATAGCTATATGATCCTAATGAATTTATGTCTGATCCCCACCTTGATACCAAATAATGTATCTGCCAACATAAATAACCATTAAAGCTTGTACATTGGCAAAAGATATAGAGACGTAGTTATAAGAAAGACTGATTAGAGGAGTACCGGTGAAGATGCATCTGGAAGAATTTTCTGGAGTTGCAAAAAGGCAAAATTTGCAGCTGATTCATCAGACTTTTTCTCGATATCTCTAGCAAGCTGACCAGCTGGCATGTAAACAAGGACAGGATGGCTAGTGGCTTTATGCAGGTTCAAGAAATAACTGCATCCGTACGAAGTTTCTGCAACCACTCCCAGAAACTCTACGTTAGGCCAAAAGACATTGTCAAAGTGCAATATGATCTTGTTCTCGATTCCTACACCGAGATCATTGATAGCTTCTTGTTTCCACTGTGGAAGCTTTGGTTCGAATGTTATCATTCCTGACTTTAGGACTCCGAGAGGAAGAGCAATGACTGCAGCATCCGCAACAAAGGTGTCTCCTTTCTCTGTAGTTACCTTCACTCCACTGTGGCGTCTTGTAATGTTGGTAACCCTGATCAAACATAAGGCCAATAAGTTTCAGCTGCGGATTAGAAAAAAAAGGGTACAAAAACATATGACGAACAAAGTTTACCTGTGGCTTAATCGTATATCAAGACCTTTCGAGAGAGTGTTGATAACAGGGCGATACCCTCTAACCATAAGACCATGTCCACCGGGCAACAGTTCTTCCTGCGAATGTTTTTATTGACAAATCACGAAACCAGAACATACGTCAACCACTGAACCGAGAACATATAGCAATTTGGTTATTAACCTGGTCCCAACACTTTGCTGAGATGGTTTCAGCATCAGCAGCAAACCATCCTTCCATGCGGCACAAGTACCACTGAAGCACATTATGGGCAATCCCCTCCAACCTGGAAGCGAAAAATCTTACTGAGCATGCAACAAATATATAAGCGTATAAAAACAAAATCAAAGGATTGAGTAGAGACACTGCGTATGCATACCTTAATTCAGGGTTCCTCTTGAATACAATAGAAAAGGCTTGAGCTATTGACATGTCTTCATCTTTCTCATCCCTGACTTTACATATCTGCATTTGTGGAACAACTATCTAGTTAATCAAAGATACGCAACAACTGGAAAACACAAGAAAAGAAAAACTAAACACCAAGTTAACACCTCTTCCAGAATGTGCTCAAAATTTTCGCCAACTTTTGTTACCAATTCTTGAGGGACTTGGTTACCAGCCTTGTCGAATAGAGCATAGCTGCAGAAAACAGAATTGCACCATGAGTTTAAACAAGAGAGAAGATATATTAAGATGTACAATCAGAATATCCAAAACTGTTGTACACACCTTTCAAGATCGTGATCATACAAAACTGAGTTGTCACCACTAGTACGATAAAGGGGTAGTCCTAATCTCCCAATTACTGCAGCCAAAGGATTTTCTTTACAGACACCATGCAACCTGTCAGAAAACGATGTTGCTTAGATAGCATTGATGGAAAAAGATCCAAACATGAATCAATCAAGGTTAAGTGGAGCCATGAATTTACCAAGATGCACCCAGATCAACAGGAAAACCGAATGAGTAATCAGTATGAACACGTCCACCAATTCTGTCACGAGACTCCAAAAGCACAACCTGAAAAAAGGAATAATATAAGACCCTGCACTTGGTAGTTGGTACAACAAGAGCACAAATTATTTCACAACATTGTAACCTGAAGACTGCATACAGACCTGAAAGGAAGCATCTTGAAGAGTGCGAGCAGCTGAAATCCCAGCCATACCACCACCAATCACTATTACTGAAGGTGAGCTCTTCTTCATCTTCTCTTCGGTTGAGACGCAAATAGCTGGAACACAAAACAACATATGAAACAGTTCAGAGCCTTTTAAGACTTAAAAAACAGATGAAATAATACTTGCAATAGAATTAAAAATCTAAAATCTCATTCTCACACAAATTTGCCAAAACAAAAAAAAAACGAAGCAATCATAAGAAAGGAAAAGGTAATACCTTTACGCAGCTGACGATTAGTTTTGGCTCCGGACTCCATGATTCAACAATGATGGGCTCTCAATTCTAATACTATTATTATTATTATTATTATTGTTATTGAGCGATAAAGGATCTAACGATTTCTGCTCGAAAAGAAAGAGCGAAATCGGCAAGTGAGGAGAAAAACTAAGAATTGAGATCAGAAGACACCGATTATCACTCAAGTAATTTGAAATCGGAGATGTAAAACCCAGTTTCCTATACAATTTCATGCGATTTCTCCCCTTTATCTCACGATTTCTGCAAAGTTTAGATCAGATTCGAGTTCCCCCCAAACAATGAGGCAAAATCCCAAAACAAAAAACAAAAACAAAATATCAAAGAGCGATCGAGAAAGAGAGGCCAAGGAGTCGCAGCTTTTTCTGTCAATATAAAATAAATCGGTGTTGGTCTGAGACTGCTGACATGTACGATTTTGATTAGTTAACATATATACGCTTTTGTTTTCTACTTTGCTTTTGGAACAAAAAAACTAGAAACCTACGCGCTTGGACATCACATTAACAAGAACTCGCCCTTCCTATAAGCCACGTGTCATTACTAAAGGACATAATCGGTAATTTGTTTACACCGTCCTAATGGAGTCGTAGTGGTAGGTGTGTGGGACTCGTTCCGTTACGAACGAATCGTAATTTAATAAACCACGTTAGCGTTTTCCGTTTTTCTCTAAAAGATTTTCGCGTATACGTTTGATGAGCATTAAAACATTAGGACTAAATGTGCCCAGACAATAAAAAAAGCCCATCGGAATGTCAATTCAGGCCCACATAAGCCTTTTACTCTGTGTTTACTTTACTTTTTGAAGCTCTTCAAAAACATATTTAATCTGATTAATTACGTCATGATCAGTTAAATATGTATGTTGATTGCAAAAAATATATGTATGCCTGTCCTCAATCAAATAAATTTAGAAGTATAAAAGTATTGACACTAACCTTATTAAGTTCTATATAATACATTTGTTTTAAGCTTTCATCCCGACCAAAAAATAAAATTATAAATATCGGAGAAAATAATACTATACGCCACGTCAGCCTATTTACCCCATACGAAGACTGTCGGTGGTAGCCGGTGCCGACAGTTGACTTTGCGGTCCCGCCGGAGACCCAAATTTCATCATGTCCGTTGTTGGCTGTTGCACTGCCTGCATTTAATTTTTAAACATGACACGTCAGATATTAATTAAATTAAATATTTCTCGCTCTCTCCAAAACGGTGCCGTTTGCTAATTGCAGCTGACCTGATTCGCCGCCGACGGCATCTGGGGGAACCCGCCCATGTACCTAGCTAGCTGATCCGATAACATTTGGTTCTGTGCTTGGAGCTGTAATTGAACCGGGTTTTGACACACTAAACCGGGATGGTTCTGCGGAGCTGACCGGTTCATAACCGGGAATTGAGGCATTTGCATCTGACTCTGCATAGCCATCTGATTCATATACGGAGATGGTTGTACGCCCGGGAACATCATCGGAGTCGTTGCTGCTGCTGCCGCCGCCGCCGCCATTCCACTTCCCATCCACATCACTTGAAGTTGCATTTGAAGTGATTTCAAGTAGTCAATTGCTTCATCCAATATCGAAGCTTTATCTGTCTACACATACACACACACCATTAATCAATATATAAGCTCCATCATTACCATTATATCTGTGAGTCTTTTTTTTTTTTTTTTTTTTTGTCAACTTACTTTACTGCAATGAGGTATGAGTTCTTGAAGAGCTTTCATTCTTTCGTTTATTCGATCTCTCCTCCTCTATAATAAAGGAAGATCACAGAATATAGCAGAATTTTTAAAAACAGAACTGGTGCCTAAAATACACAATAACATGATATGAAAATATAAAACTACGACAATATGTTGATCAATGTACATATACATACCCTTTCTGAGAGATTATGAACTTCGGCTGCACGGCTTCTTCGTGTAGATCCAGACCGTTGGCTCGATTTGTTTCCTGTGACTTGATGATCATCAGTTGAGGTCAAACGAACATCTGATTGAGACACAGATTCCTGATCCGCGTCCATTACATGTTTTCTTTTACGGTCAATGGTTACGCTTCTTCCACTAACGGTTTCTTTGTTGTTCCTTCCGTAGCTGCAACCGGACGAGCCGCCTGACGAAGTATCAAGTCTTTCTTCGACGTTCTTGCTTCTATCAGTCATAGATACCGGAAGTGTGTTCACCTGATGATCATTCGTGGACTGGTTGCTCCCGCAATGGCTAGGCCCGACGGTTATAACGGAGGACCTAAACTTAGGAGGAGCCATGGCTTGAGCCTCGCTCTTAACGGTCTCTTCGATCGACCGTGGCTTCTCTGGACCGTCGAGGTGATTGATCGAAGAGAAGAGATGAGAGGAGAACTCAGATTCGAAGGGATCAACGACGTCATCGGGAGGGTATTGGATCCAGGAGACGGTTTCTTGATCATCGAGAAGAGCGTTGTTAGGCTTTTGTACTGTTTCTTGGTTGTCAAGAAAAATGTTGTGAGGTTTTCTTAGGGCTTGTTTGTGGTTTTGGACTTGGACTGATGGTTCTCTACGAGCTTGGCTTTGCAAAACCACTTGACCATCTCGCCACAATAGTTCCACTAGTTCATCTTCTGGTCTATCCCAAAGAACAAACACAAACTTAAGTGATTATGATTAAGAAGTGAAATTGGTCATTATAAGACTTGGGAATATTTTATATTATACCTGATTGATCTTTTATTAGTGGACATGTGAAAATTATCTTCAAAGTTCCAATCAGCAAACACTTGTTCCATGTTAGAGATCTGTAAAAGACACCCCAAATAAGAATATATTACTTTTTTTGTTTGTTAAGTGAATAAAGAAATGATTTGATATAATATAATTAGTACTATAATGATTAACAGGATCAAAAGAAAAAAGGATGACTGAAAGCAATCAACAACACATATGGAAAGAAATCCCAACAGTTTAATAATCATTAGAAAAATAATTAAGCCAAACAACCAAACCACTCTCCAGCAATCAAGGAGGGGAATGATTTAATAAGGCAACTATTCTATATATAGTAAACTCTTCAAACGAAAAGACCCAAAAGCAATTACCAGATTTAGAAGCCTCTGAATGAAAAGAAGATATTAGCAGCTTCTTCACACGTAACAAAACCGAGAGCTCTAGCAGCTAGGGAGAGGAAAAAGAAAGGGGAAAGAAGAAGAAAAAATATTTTCTCTCTCTCTCTCCTTACACAAGAAGAGTGTTTTGATTTTTCTCTCTATAGATAAAGAGGAAATTGTACAGAAACTGAGAGAAGAAAGTTGAAACAGAACAGAGAACACAAAGAGAGAGAGAGAGAGAGAGAGAGGCTAAAGGTTCTTGCCAGGTTCAGACAGAAAGCGACAAGAGCCTAGAGAGGGAGATTAACACACAGACAGAGGAGGAGGAGGAGGAGCGAGAGGAGATAATGATTCGGTGGGGGCAATAGTACTGAAACAAGATCAGGATGAACGACACGTGTCGAATTGTCAGACAACTAGTTGAAGAGTTAGTTTTGGACCCACCATCTTGTCTTGTGATGAAGGGTGTGATAGAGAGAGAGAGAGAGAGAGAGAGAGAGTGAGAGAGAAGAGAGATCTATTGCTCGATTTCTAGAGGTGGTTTCTGATCTGTACCTTATCTGCAGCACTCTCTTCTTTGAAGGGGGAAGAGTCTTCTTGACCAATCATTAAGGGTGTTTTTTGTCATATCACACACGCCCTCTCCTCCTCTCCTCCTCTCCTCCTCTCATATGTTTCTTTCAAATCGTATAGTATCTCTGTCTTCTACGATGCTTTTATGAGTTTATCATGCATCTACTGTATACTTGTATGTATATGAATACATATTCAGAAAGAGTTTATATAGTACTTATATCTGAATTCGTTGCCAGTGAGTCTCATTCAAAAACCTTCCGGAAAAATTATCTCGAGGAATCATCATTTTTCCCCCTACCCCCTTCATATTTCCAGATCCCATTTATTTCACATGTTGACTTGTATAGCTACTAGCTACGATCGCAAATGATTGCGTTTACAAATACGATTCTTTAGTCGACTTTATGAGTTTGGAATTTGTAATGGTTACACTAGAGAACACTAAAACAAACTACAATCACAAAAATTTGGATAGTAATCTCAGTTTTAAACGTGAATATGCAATCGCAATACCATATGTCGTAATGCTAATCCACGGACCAACGTGACTCGTTGTCATGGACATTGGACCACAGACAATGGTCCACCAAAAATGATGCTTAATTACATGAATTTCCGAATCCTTATCACATTTTTTTATTATTATTACAGCAGTTTTAAACACTTATCACATCAATCTTATCGTTTAACGTGCGTAAACCCTACCGATCTCAAAGGATGAACAACAACGTATTATTGATAAATACTTGAAAATGGTTTGCAGTTGCAACTTACAAGTAGTAGGTAGAGACATGTATAGTGGGCGCATTGTGAACAAAGCATCCACCACCGAAAGAAGACATTTTCCTTAAAAGTTTATGTCCCTCATTTGCTTTTCTTTTTTTTTTTCTTTTTCCCACGAAAGAGACGAGTTCGTTATATAGCGTCCATTCAAAGCTACCGAAAGCCATAAACCAAGTAACTATATAAGTTTTGTTTCCAGCCATATATATATGTAGTAGCAGTACAGTATCTTTTGCAAACATATGATATATTTAAAATATGATTTGTTTAGTGGAAATTGCTGAATAAGAACACTTGGTAGACTTAAACCTTTATTTCGAATGCAAGTTGCGAGTTGGATGAACTAACACTGATAGACAGAACTTTTCGTCGTGGACGATGTATATAAAACGTAGTTATCCGAATCAAGCAAAGATGAACACGTTTACACTACCTATTGTTTTTGTCTAATTACAGTTTTGCAAATTGTGTCGTTGTATTCGGAGTTATATTGTCTTTGGTCAATAACTCATGTCGGCATAAGTCTTCGCCGCGTTTGGATTATTAATTCCATCTCCTAACTATAAAACTATGAATGAATGAAAGCTATTATTATTATTGAGACATTAGATTTCGGGGAAATAAGACGCCAACAATTTGATTTGACGTAAAAATACAGAACAAACTATTTATTTCGTCAATATAACAAGGAACCATATGTTAAAATATTTATGATTTATACATTATGTGATATTTTGATATTTATAACATTACATTAATTTAAATAAAGCCTCGGGGGAAAATGCCATGGTATTTGTCAGAGAAGGCCCAAATTATAATAATTCATAATAGTATTTGTATCGTGGTCTCTCCATATGTTTTATTGGGCCTATTCGCGCAGCCCAATCTATTCAAAAAGGGCCGAGCAAAAACAAAACCCTAACTATATAAGATACAGACCGTTCTGAAACGTTAAGGCGGCGGTGCAGGAAGGCGATTCTGCGGCGGAGGGTATAGTGGATTGGAAGGCTCGAAGCGGCGGAGAAGTATGTGGATAAGAAACAAATCAACCTGAGGGGAATATATGATGTTCTTCGTTATTTTATAGTTTTCAATCTGAATTTCATATCCGCCGCTCGCTTTTTCCACCGCCTTATCCTTCTCTCCGATCTGCCCCGCCGCCGACCTTGTGATGATTATTACAGTTCTGAAGGTCCAGACATAATTTTTCAAAATTTAACTTTTTGTGGAGAAGAATTTTCAAATGTTCGTCGAGCAAAAAGGTTTCAAAATATTTATCCTCAGTTTTTAATTATCTCCTGCTAAGGAAATACATTCAAGAATTTCCTTTGTTTTGTGTTTGTTTGGAAAGTACCAAAGTTAAAAGATTCGCAAAGATCAAATGCTATGTTTTAAGGACCATTGGTTAGATTACATTGCCTTTGAACCTTTAGCTAAAGATGCCCAATTGATTGATACTTTTCAAAATCTATGTAGAAGCTGAAAAAAGGGCAATAACTTAAAGCTCTAAGCTAGGCATGGATGAACCATCGAAATATCAATCCTTGGCAACTCTTACGGGAGATGTAAGCAACAATAATATGATCAAGGTGTTTTAGTCATTACTCATAAAATAAGGGACCTGCCAATCAGCAAAATGCAAGTTTAGGTTGTGAGTAGCAAAGACAACAAAGAGTCAGGGACATTCACCTGTCCTGATGTGAGATCAAAAGAAATTGAATGCATGTATTGTGACTGCATATTTTAACCAGACAGCGTTGGTCCAGAGCCTAAGGTCTAAAGAATCCACATCCCAAGATTTTAATCAGGATCTTGTGACGTTTATTAAACTTTTCTCCTTCAACTTCCCAATCTTTTTTCTCATATATGCTTTAAACTTTTGTGTATCTACATATGGCTTTGAAAGTTACCAGCTCACAAACTTATTCCATTACTAACTCCAATCAAACAGTTAAGAGGCTAAAGGAAATTAAAAGTTGAAAAGCAAAATATACAAAATTTTGTTGAGTTATATAAATGAATAGAAGAACTTTTATTAATCAAAGTAATTAATCTTCTACAAGTAAAAGTAAAACCGAAGAATGACTAACAATCTTAGAATTGTACAGAAGAGGTAGACGAATAACTAAAGAGAAACTTAATGCATCCTAAAAAGAAAGTAAAAACTATACCACACCAACTGAAGTAGTTGGATCGGCTTCTAGATCTTTAGTTTTCTTGCGAAACAAGCTACCCCATCTCTTTTCGAACTGCAAAATCTCCATTACAATCGCAAGTGCTGCAATTGCACAAAGGATAGTCGTATAGGCGATCTTCCAGCCGCTTCCAGGTTGTAAAATAGACAAGCCTTTGTAAATGTTGTAGACGCTTAGCACAATTACTATGTATCCCACAGTGTGATGATACCAGTTCCAATATTTTCTGTACCTATGATCCTTGTCTGGTCTAGCTTGGAGCGCAAGTATCTGTAAGAACCCTAAAACAAATAGAAGCAACCCTATGACGGTATGCATGGTAGTCCTCATCCCAGTATGTTTCGCCATGTAGATTGCCGTTCCTAATCCTCCAATTAAACCAGCAAAATAACCGGTGCTTTGGCAAACTACGTGTATGTAGAACCATGTGGGATCTAATACTTCGTAAGTCTTCATGTATCTTGCAGCCAAAACTCCGATTGGCATGAGAATTCCCCAACTCACTGTGTTTACAATTCCATGGATTTGCTTTACCAACAACATGTTTCCCTCAACTGATTTTGTCGCTGTGACTTGTCCGGAAAGCAAATCCAAAGAAGCCATAGCTCTGAGATGATCTCCACTCATTGCGTGCATTCCAAGTCTGTCTCCTTCCTTCAAGGGGCCGTCTTGCCATAAGTGATTCACAACGGTTGTATTAAGAGGCAAGAATAAAGTTGCATATATAGTCATCTCTCCATCGATATATTCAGAAGATACATGCGTCACGCGGAAGCTAAGAGGAGATTCTTGAAGCATAGTAGAGTAGTCACTAATGGAGGAAGTATACGCACGCATAAAACCAGAAGTAGAGTTACGGTACGCCACAAGAGCTTGAGCACCTAACATGCCTTTTTTGGTCGGGTTTATGGCCCAAGCGATCCAACTAGATGACTCTAGATTGGCGTGACGATAAGCAACATCAAGAGCTCCGGTTTCTCGAACATAGCTGAAGTGTAGAAACGAGTCTAACACCGGAAGATCCGTGCAAGAGCTGAAGATTTTTCCGTTTCTGAAGCTGTGAGATTCACATCTTGCATGAAGTCCTTGATCCGTTGCTGCCGTAGTAAGAGATGGAATCAACAACATGAACATGCAACACAAAACGACTAATGCGGCTCTTGAAATCAAAGACATAATGATGATGATGATGATAATGGTTAAGGTTGTGGTTTTTTTAATCTGAGAGATTATGAATTTCTGAGTGCTACAAGCTCTGAGTATTTCCGCAATATTTATACATAGCGAGTTACATTCACTTCCTAATTCTATTGTTGTAAGGAGGACTATGTTTCCATATTTTTATGAGCTTGTTTCCTTTTTTTTTATTTCTTGGTTTGTTATGAATTATCCATCCATATCTTTATTTCACATCTTTACTTTATTTAATACGATCTCTTTCAAAATTGGAATTGGAGACCCTCCTCTTTTGTTTTTACCTTTTCTTTGATATTTTCAAAGTTTTTTTAGTAGAAATTATCAAAGGAAATTTTCAAAATATCTAATGAACTACACTATTTGGAATACTATTCGTATTTTAATTTTGTTTTCTCGCATCATTTGTATTTTCTAAAATAATTGATTAAAAAATATCTTGAAAAAAAACTGAGATTTTCTAACATATAAAAATATTTTTTTCTCTACGATAAAGATAATATTCTATGTTAGAAGAAAAAACTATAATCTCTCCAAATCAAATTTACCTATTCAATTAATTTGTAATATTCAAAATTCAAGTTTACTGAATCACGGTTAATGTATATATGACTTGTTAATGCGTACCGAAAGTCAAAGTGTTTGGTCCGAACTACAACAAATACAAGTACGTACAAAAGTGTTTTTGGCTCAACTCTACAAATTGGTTAGAAACACGTTGCGCAACAAGGAAGTCAAAATCAAATCATTTTGTTATTGTTTTGTGTTTACTTGGAATAGTACTGTCGCCATGAAAAAGTATTTTGAACCTTTCTTCCCCGGTCAACTTCTAATTTTGTACGCTTTCGGGATGACAACAAAACAAGCATTTGTATGTTTTTAAGAGGATGTTGATTTTAATGTTAAAAAGATTCATACATTCAGATATAGGTTACAATCACTAATTATAAATAAATCTAAACATTTTATTTGGTAAGGTCGTAGTCAAACAGTTTTAAGAGAAAACGTAAGGACCCGACGTTCCCTTATCGCCAAATACATAACAAAAATCTCTTCTTTATTACTACTAAATTGATGGCAAATTGAATAAGTATGGATGGTTTATAACCGGTCAACATTAACGACTCAGCAGCTTTATTGTAGTAATTAGTTAATAATACACACTTAAGCATGGTGGGAATTATTTAAATTTTCAATTAAAAAAATGCGTTCGTTGAATCTTCTAAGTATTATATATATTGTGACGAGTCGTCTCGTCGCTATGCTATTTTGGCATGCGTCTTTAAAAGGTGATCGATAGGTTTTTATTAGTATTATTGGTAAATGACTTTTTTTTTTTTCTTTTTCTTTTAAAGCTCTCATTGTTTGGTTTGGCGGTCAAACTGCTATTTTGCTCACATTTCTTTATCGGTTGATTGACACTTAAGTGTTAGCCATTTGATTTGGTCTTAATAGTTGATTAAATATACTATTGAATGGTGTCTTGTCTTAGTATCAATATAGTCTCTTAATCAAATTCTTTTATTGTTATCAAATTTAACTGATGATAACAAATTATAGTGGTCACATTTTTTTAAAGAAAAAATATTTTCCACACATTTTTACTACGTTCGATTAAATTTTGTTTGTTTATTGGAGATTTTAAATGTTGACAAAAAAAATAGATAAACATTTATGGCAAATTGATAACGTTTGCTTACAAATGGTACACCAACTACATTTGTATGTATAATAATCTTATTGACCATACCATTTGATGACACAACAATTCAAAGTTACATAATAGTCTCAAAAACTGAATATAATTTATTCAAAGGTATTCTGAATTTCATGTTGAATACCATTTTGTAGTACTAATACGTTCAATCGCGAGAGATGTTTATTTTTCGGTTTTTTGACATTACCAAAATTTACATTAATCAAATTGTCACAATGTTGTTCACTTTGTTATTGTTTATTCAGTATAATTTCCCTTTTTAGTGTTCCCTTTGTTATTGTTTATTCAATCTAAATTACAGCTAACCAAACTCTTTATGTTCTTGTACTCTTTTATATACTCTTTTTTTTTTTTTTTTTTTTGTCATCACTCTTTTTAAATATACTTAAAAAAATACGATGATAACAGAATACAGAAGAAACGGTAAAAAGGAATGAAGATATGAAAACGCGTGAAGAAGAAGATGACTTTAGTCAACAAATATCAATTAATATTTTTATTTTTCAGTAATCTGAACTTCACCAGATCTCTCTCTCTACTCTTCTTCTTCGTCCTCTCTCCCTATTTCTCTCTAAGCTTCAGAATCAAAAGACCTTACAAACGAAACTAATAAAATCTCTCTTAAAGGATAAATTCTGCTTCTGTCACTTTCTCTTTTTATTTTTCAGCTCAGTTTCCTTTCCCGGCGACTCCAACTTTGATCGTCGCCGGCGATTTCACAATCTTTTTTTTTGTTCTCAGTTTATCTCTCCAAATGTTGTCCAGACATAGTTTCATTCTTTGTCTTATTTTTTTCTTCGTCAAAGCATTTTCCGGCGACTCAAGAGGACTCGCCGCCGGAAACAGTCAGCAAAAAAACATCTCGGGCTTTTCTGGGATTGACTTCCCAAATCCGATGCGCTTCGGTTCTGTTTCTTCTTCCACAAGCAACGACTGCGGCTTCTCTTCCCCTGAGAACCAACCCACAAAGGAACGGACCGGAGAGAACAAGACGGTCAAGTTTCATTTGAAGCGCCGAGAAACAACAACGCAGCACGAAGCAGAGAAGAAGACATCAAATTCTGTTCTCGAGCTCAATTTCCGAGATCTCACTAGAATCCAGACGCTTCACAAAAGGGTTTTGGAGAAGAAGAACCAAAACACTGTCAAGAAGCAGAAGAAGAATAAAGAAGTCGTTACCTCTCCGGTGGCTTCTTCTCCGGTGGAAGAGAAGCAATCTGGTCAGTTGGTGGCTACACTTGAGTCCGGTATGACTCTTGGTTCCGGCGAGTACTTCATGGACGTCTTGGTTGGTTCGCCACCAAAACACTTCTCCTTGATTCTTGACACAGGGAGTGATCTGAACTGGATTCAATGCTTGCCCTGCTACGACTGTTTCCAGCAAAACGGTGCGTTTTATGACCCAACAGCCTCTGCTTCTTACAAGAACATAACTTGCAATGACCCAAGATGCAACCTAGTCTCATCACCTGACTCTCCAACGCCCTGCAAATCGGATAACCAATCATGTCCTTACTACTACTGGTATGGGGATAGCTCCAACACCACTGGAGACTTTGCTCTCGAGACTTTCACGGTTAATCTGACAACAAGTGGAGGAAGCTCGGAGTTGTATAATGTGGAAAACATGATGTTCGGCTGTGGTCATTGGAACCGAGGTCTCTTCCATGGTGCTGCAGGCTTGCTTGGATTAGGAAGAGGCCCGCTTTCGTTTTCCTCTCAGCTTCAGTCTCTTTATGGTCATTCCTTCTCTTATTGCCTAGTCGATAGAAACAGCGATACCAACGTTAGTAGCAAACTGATTTTTGGGGAAGACAAGGATTTGTTGAGCCATCCGAATCTGAACTTCACTTCTTTTGTTGCCGGGAAAGAAAACCTCGTAGACACATTTTACTACGTACATATAAAATCCATTCTTGTCGCTGGAGAAGTTCTAAACATACCTGAAGAAACATGGAATATCTCATCAGATGGCGCTGGAGGGACGATCATCGATTCGGGCACAACCTTAAGTTACTTTGCAGAACCTGCATATGAATTCATCAAGAACAAGATTGCAGAGAAAGCAAAAGGGAAGTACCCGGTGTACAGAGATTTTCCAATCCTAGATCCTTGCTTCAACGTGTCTGGCATCGATAACGTTCAGCTGCCAGAGCTTGGGATTGCTTTTGCAGATGGCGCGGTTTGGAATTTCCCGACGGAGAATTCTTTCATATGGTTGACTGAAGATTTGGTTTGCTTGGCAATTCTTGGAACTCCCAAATCAGCCTTCTCAATCATAGGAAACTACCAGCAGCAGAACTTTCATATACTCTACGATACAAAGAGGTCCAGGCTCGGGTATGCACCTACAAAGTGTGCTGATATATAAACCTTTCTTGTCGATTAGACAGATTTAAACTCCATCAAAGCAACTGTACACAACAATAAGAACAGATTCTTTTTTTTTTTTTTTTTTTCCCTTTAGATTTATTCATTCTTTAGGATATTCCTTTTAAACATGTATTGCTGTAGAACAAACAAAGATCATATACTAAACTAATGTACTTATTCAACTTTCTTTTCTGAATATAAAGTGAGTTACATTTCGCTTGCTATATGTATTTCCTCCAACTAAATATATAGTCTAACATCTTCTAAGGCAAGAGTTGGACAAAACCAGTTACAGACTTACAGTACACTATGGTGAATTTGTAATCTCTGCCATTGTCAAAGGACGATAGTAATCCCTAAATGGGAGTTTGAAAGAACTCCAAAATTAAATCATAAAGAAACTGGAAAAGAAAGAAGTTTCAGGATATTCCGGAACACAAACCATACCAAAGGGATCGGATTGTGTACCTACTTGTGAAATGTCGGTGAGGAGAGTTGCGGAGAAGGAGGTGTCTCCAGGTCTTTTACATTGAGGCGAAGATGAAGAATGGTTTGAAATTGGGTGAAGACGGAAGAGAACTCGAGAAGAAAACTCAGTGAACGAAGAAGAATCAAATCAAGCTTAACATGATTTTTTTACTTCACTCACTTCAATTTTTTTTTTTTTGGAAATTAGAACCTCTGCTTCGATAAAATGCAAAACAATAATTAGTAAGTCTATGATCATAAATTACTTATTAATTACTTTATAACGTAATTTCTTTTTTTTTTTTGCCTAAGTTTTCAAGTCTATGATCATATATACCCATATGTTTTTTTTTCCAACAATAACTATAGATTAGCTCAAGAGAATCAATTGAGGGAAAAATTGTTTACAAACTTACAACCTTGACAAGATGGGAATGTCTTTTTTTTTTTCTTCTGCACAAAAGCACAATTAACTAACTTCAATTAAATAAAAAATTGAAAATATTTAAATTTAAAATTTAGTATTTAATCATAAATAAGATTATATAATACAAAAACCCTTCAACCAAAGGGTCCATTGAGCTTTCAAATTAAAAAGTTTCCACTGATAACTCTTTTCTCGAAAAGGAAAACTGAATATTTTTGTAATATTGTCAGATAATTAAAATGAACAACAAATTATTTTAGCAAAAGATTAATTAAGACCGATGACACTATTATATTAAAATATTAAAATTTAACATGTATGTAAACTTTATAATATGTGAATCTTGTAGTAATTATTTTAAACACCAAGAAAAACTAAATTACTTTATTTCGGACAGTAATTAATTAGTATATCAAGTGTGCCGTACCACTTGTAGCAATTAAATTTAATAGTTTTTATATTGCTGTCCAGAAAATATGATATATAAATAAATTAACTTTTTTTTTTAATACTATATTTTATTTCTCAGACCAGACCCCAACCCATCTCCTACAACCATCTGTCTCGGTGGTGTTCTTTGATCCTCTCTCCACAAACCTAAAATCTCGGCATTCGATCTTTGGGGAGGGATCTAGAGAGAAGAGAGGATTCGTCATGACGATCGTAGCTTCGTTTTTGGAGTCGACCAAGGATAAGTGCTATGCCCCAAGTTTCATCGCTGTCAATCTCTGTCTGGCTTTTATCGATGCCGCACTTGCGTTCATCGCATTCCTTCAGGTTTCCGATTTCTTAGGATTCGCTTTTGTTGCTTTCTTAGAACAAAATGAAGAACGATTTGATTTCTGAATGCTAGATTGTGTGAAGGCCTGTTAGGTCTGTTCGGACAGATGACGCATTGTGCTCAATTTCATCTTTTAAGATTCGATGAGATTTGAGGTTATTTTTGTTTCTTGGTTTTTAATTCAGTGAATTGGCTGATTTTACTCTTTAGAGCTGTGTGCCTCTTGTTGATGTGGTTGACCAATAAGTTTCAGGTCAACTGTATAGATAACTTACGGAGCTCAAGTGTGTTTGTTGTGTATAATGAGAGATTTGATTCAAGGAATCTGAATCCGATATAATTTAGCACTAGAAAGTAGAATCTTTTCTTTTCAAGAGTGTAGATTAAGATTCGTGGTGGCTCCTATGTAGTTTTAAACATTGAAGTACTTCAAAAAAAAGGTCTTATTCTCTTCTTTTTTTTTTGTTTTGTTGGGTTGGGCTTATAAGATTTATCTTGTCTGCCTCCTGCTTTCAGTTAACTCGATTTCACCGGCGGAATAAACAAGTTGGATGGACGCGGCAAAAAGTAAGTCTTCTCATCTTTCTGTTTCTTATCAATCCAGGTTCAGATTCTATGTTAGTTTTTACATATAATTCCATGGTGCGTCTCTGACATATCTTTCAATGTAAATTGCAGGTGCTTCATCTTATGATTGGCTCTTCAAACACAGGTAGATACTCGAACCATTCGTTATTTAGGAACAGAGATTTTTGTGTGGAAAGTTGTATCTCATGAGTAAGGTCGCTACTCGTTATCCATTGGCAGGTTCCCTCATTTATTTTGTGGCTGCGATTATAGCAACATGCACAAGGTGGCATCATTGGTCCAACGCATTAGGTTTTCTACTTATGGGTAAAAATTCCATTCCCTTGTTAAGGTTTGTTGATGTTTAGTTACCCCTATAGGTTAGTCCTTGATAACTTGAATTGTTCTTGCAGCCTTTCCCAAAATTCTGTTTCTGGCAACTTTCCTCCTGCTTCTTTCTTTCTGGTAAGTATATTCTCATTACCCTGACTGTATTGTGTTGTACCTGATTGTTTTGTCTGAATAACGATCTGAGATAAGAAAATGATGCTTCTTAATGTTATAGGGTAGATGTTTGCCATCAGGGAAATGGAGAGGAGGATGACGATGATGATGAAGAAAATAGCATTCAGCAAGTGTTGCTTGAAAAAAGTAAGAGCAAGCCAGGTTCTTCGAATTCAAGTGAGCGTAGAAAGTGTTGCTCTTTCCATGGGATTCATGTTGGCACCCGCCAGAAGTTTGTTGTTGCGGTATGTGATACTTTCGGTATATGCATTAACCACTAGCCAATTCATATCTGTGATCTTTACAAAAATGTTTATCTTTTTGTTAGGCGGTTCTTCTTGTGTTTATCTTAATGATATCATTTGCAATCCTTATCTGGATTGCTTCCGGAAAGAATCCTATCAATGCTTCATTATTGGCTCAGGTATGTGATTTTTCCTCTTTATCATCAAAGTTCTTCTCCTCAAGAAATAGAAGACTCTGGCTATTATTTTTTCTGGTTTTCTGATAAATTTCTTCGTGTAGGTCTATGTTGATATTTTTGCTGCAATAATCCTAGTTACCGGAGGAGGAATATGCTTCTATGGTAATATATTGCTTCAGTTTGTTTTTTTTGTCTGGTTTCAGCTACTTGTATTTTTCTTGTAGCGTTTTCTTATTGCTATGATCGTTTATTTAATTGATTTTTCCACAATGAGACAGCATTAATACAAACTCTTTTATGTTCTTTCTTGTTTTTTAGGCCTGCGTCTGCTCTTTAATCTGAGGAAGGTGCGGTCTGAACAAGTTTCATCGGAGATGCGGAAGGTAACTAATGATTTTTACTGTCCCATGACGTTTTTTTAATCTTGAACATTTTAGTCTAATCCTTATACTGAAAGTGCATTTTAACCATTTTTAGGTATCGGGTTTAGCTGGCGTCTCAGTTGTTTGCTTTACCATTAGCTCTTTAATTGCTCTTCTCACACACATTCCGGTAAGATATTATTCCTCAAAGTATATCTGTTAACAAAAACCTAACATTTGTCTATATGCTTAACCAAAATATACTTACTGACCTCAGCTCTTCTATCATTGGAACCCGAGCAAATTACACGGCATCAAAGCATTGGTTCTTCTGATTATATACTATTTCATAGGTGAAAGATTTTTCTTTCATTCGTGGTTCTTAAGACTTAAAATGTAGTATTACTGATAAATAAGAACGCTTTTTAACAGGTTCCACAGTACCATTGGCTTTCGTTTTATGGGTTTTAAGGGAGCTACCTCCTCAAAACATCGTGATTAGACAAGAAGAACCCAGAAGAATTACTTATGTCAACTATGAAAGTGTTGAAAGGCAGCCTCCCCAGCACTGGGCCTCCACAACTGTGTCAAAAAACCAGGTACACAATTCTCTTGATGAACATCCACAAAGAGGAGGTTTGTAGTAAGCTGTATACTGGCGATGAACTAGGGGTGAGAATATAAACCGAAGCAAACCACAATATTTATAGCTAACTAACCCTTTTTTAAGCTAACAAAAACTCTAACCGAATGCTCACTTTTAAGATAAACACAATGTTGAGAGCATTCAAGAAAGGTTTGAATAAAACCGTGGTCTGAACATGAATACATAGTTGAAACACAAAGGAAAAGCCTAAAGTTAGATAGTTGTGTTCATTTCCATTAGTGACTGTGAGGTCGTTTCAGAGTTTCTTCTTTTATCAACTATCGATTGTTTAAGGAGGTCACGTAACATTTTTTTGGTTGGGGACACAATGGTGTAGGTATCTAAGGCAAGTCCTATATGAACCAAAGAATCATTATATAAGTGTTGGCCTGAAGCAAAAATCCGCCAAATTTCTTCTCTAGTCACCGGGAAAAAACCTGGTGGGGATTGGGGAGTGGTTCTTATGCCCAAATGTGGTGTATTGTGCTAGAATGAATGAAAGTGGAAACAAGGCTCATGTTCTTCTTCTTCTTCTCTCTGTGTGGCTTTGGAAGAAAAGGAAAAAAATTGTTTATAAGATAGAAATGGAGGTTTGAAAGCTATGTAAATATTAAACTTTTGATTGCAGTATTTAGTTGTTTTAGGTTCATCAATGTCATGTGTTGAGAGACTAGTGGATATAAAATGTGATCTCAGGGAAGAAGATACAACTTTGTCTTCCTTCCGAAACAGCGTCGTTAAATTGCTTTTTTATACGTAGTATTCTTTTCAAAACGACGACGCATCCTTGTGCTAGATAACGCCGTAAGTCGAGTACAGTACTAAGCGGTGTCGTATTTTGGCCATTTTCGAAAATTTATGGCGCGAGTTCTTTCTAACCAACGTAGCGCTACGTTTTGGACATTTTTATTTGTCATCACGAAACGTTGTCGTATTAGGTTTGTTATAATGAAATTGACGGATCTGAGTTAAAAAAAAGGAAATAATAAAAAATCCGATGGCCGATGGCAAAAAATAGGAAATAGTAAAAACCCGATAGCAAAAAAAGGAAATAATAAAAATCCGACGGGAAAAAAAGGAAATAGTAAAAATCCGATGGAAAAAAGGAAATAGTAAAATTCCGATGGCGAAAAAAAGGAAAAATAAAAAACCTTAAATAGCCGTTTATGAACTTTTTGGATATTTGTGTAGTGTTTGGTCTTCTGTTTTCGTCTTTCTTCTCCTCCTTCTCCACTGTCACCTTCCTCGCTAAGTAAAAGAATATAAAGAGAGATAGAGAGAGCTTCGTACTATGCCCAGAGAAGAAAAGCAAAAAAAAAAAAAAAAAAAGAAAGATGGAAAAGCTTAGACGGAGAAAAGCAGAAAGATATATAAATATAGAATTACCCAATCTCTCGAAGAAAACCCTTTTGCCTTCTTTTATCAATCTCTCTTCTTTTTTCCCCTATAAAGTGGGTATAAAAGGAGACCAATTTATCAAATATGATAGTATTTGTTTACTTTGCTTTCAGTGAACACTTTGCTTTGACGAAGACGGAGATATTATTGGGTTTTTTCTTTTTGTGCAAGAGGAGGAGACGACAGTGATTGTACACTTGTACTAGTAATTGTTGTTTCGATTCATTGTCACGGCGGCTATGGAAGCTAGTTCTAGTGGAACTTCGGAGTTGCCGCGTTCTCTCTCCCGGAGAGCTCCGTCGCGTGCCACCACTATGATGATTGATAGACCCAATGAAGATGCTAGCGCTATGGATAGCGAGCTTGTTCCTTCCTCTCTCGCTTCTATTGCTCCCATTCTTCGCGTTGCTAATGAAATCGAAAAGGATAATCCTCGAGTTGCTTATCTCTGTGAGTTCTGTTTTCTTTTATTTCCTAATCTAAATTACAAGTCTTTGTTTCTGATAATTTTGAGTTTCTATTTGTTTCCCAACAAGTCTTTTGCTTTTTTTTACTACATCAGGCCGGTTTCATGCTTTTGAGAAAGCTCATAGGATGGATGCTACATCGAGTGGACGAGGTGTTCGTCAGTTCAAGACCTATCTGTTACATAGACTTGAGAAGGTATATGTATACATCCTTTCTTGCTGAATCTAAGTTGTAACAAGATTTCCTACTTTACTTGATCATGTTGAGCTGATGTATCCTATTTTGTGTTTTAGGAAGAAGAGGAAACCAAGCCTCAGCTGGCCAAGAACGATCCTAGAGAGATTCAGGCGTATTACCAAAACTTCTATGAGAAATATATTAAAGAGGGAGAAACATCAAGAAAACCGTAAGGCCACTTTCCTAATTCCTGGCAAAGATTCAATCAACTAAGTTGTTGTCATATTAAGCGGTACTCTTATGTTTTCACCTTTTGTTTTTTGTTTTTTTGCTGAAGGGAGGAGATGGCTAGGCTTTACCAAATTGCCTCGGTGTTGTATGACGTACTGAAGACTGTTGTACCTTCTCCAAAAGTGGATTACGAGGTTTGATATTTATATGCGTAGTAAATTCCTGTAATGGTAGTTTGATTCCATTTTCTCTGTGAAGCCTCGTTTTTATATGCTTGTTTCCTTCTTCTTTTATTATAGACCCGTAGATATGCCGAAGAAGTTGAAAGGAAAAGAGATAGATATGAGCACTACAATATTCTTCCTTTATATGCTGTAGGAACGAAACCAGCAATTGTTGAACTTCCTGAGGTGCGTTTGAACACAGGGTTACTAAATTAATATGCTACAGATATATTTACACTTGGTTTTTATTTTCCTGTCATGTTATGTGCTGTTGCAATATTAGGTCAAGGCTGCATTCAGTGCTGTCCGTAATGTGCGCAATCTTCCTCGACGAAGAGTTCACTTGCCATCTAATGCTCCCAGTGAAATGCGTAAGGCTAGAACCAAACTTAATGACATTCTTGAATGGCTTGCTTCTGAGTTTGGGTTTCAGGTACCGTGCTATGTATCTGTCTTTATGTACTTTTATTTTGTATAACTCCTATTGTGGTTGGTCACGATCTGCTAGGCAATGTTTACTTAGTTTTTCTTGCATTCATTTTCCGCACCTTCTTTCTTATGCGAATCGTTGCATATTCATTGTTGTTTCACTTCATATGCTGATTAAAGAGAGGGAACGTGGCAAACCAAAGGGAGCACATTATACTGCTTCTTGCTAATTCCGATATTCGAAAGAGAAATGATGAAGAATATGATGAGGTGACCATTGTTGTATGAAAGCTCTCGATATTTCTCCTACACATCTTCCTGTTACCCCTTATCGTTAGTAATGTTGTAAGTTTCTTGCAGTTGAAACCTAGCACAGTCACTGAGTTGATGGACAAAACTTTTAAAAGTTATTGCTCATGGTGTAAATATTTGCACTGTAAGTCTAATCTCAGGTATGTTATATCTTGATCGAGATTATGAGATAAAGTTCCAAAGATTTTATTTTTGCATTATGTTCTTGTCTTTGGGTCACATATCTGATGTTGGATGCTTCTTTCGATTCTTAAAAGGTTTCCCGACGATTGTGATGAACAGCAGCTGCAGCTTATCTATATTTCCCTGTACCTTTTAATATGGGGTGAAGCCTCAAATGTTAGATTTATGCCCGAATGTATCTGCTATATTTTCCACAATGTAAGTTTTCTCAGTTGTAGAATTACATGTGCATACTTTCCATTAACATTCTTCAGGTTCTGAATGGTCTGAAATGCTTTTCTTGTCTGTGTTCTTTTGTTACTGTTCTTAAGATGGCAAATGACGTCTATGGAATTCTGTTTAGCAATGTTGAAGCTGTAAGTGGTGAAACTTATGAAACCGAAGAAGTTATTGATGAAGAATCGTTTTTGAGAAATGTTATAACTCCAATCTATAAGGTCATACGCAAGGTAATATATCAAGGTCATTAATGATGTATATATCTTATCAGGAACTGTACAGTGTACACTATCTTGTGACTGAAAATGACTGTACTTACCTTGAAGGAAGCCAGAAGAAACAAGGGGGGCACAGCAAGCCATTCACAATGGAGAAATTATGATGATTTGAATGAATACTTTTGGTGACTCTCTTCACTATATTATTGACACACGCCTGCTTTATCTAGTTTCTGACTGCTGCCATATTTATTTATTTGAAGGTCTAGGAAGTGCTTCAAGATAGGATGGCCTCTGAACCTTAAAGCAGACTTTTTCCTAGACTCTGACGAGAGAACCGCACAGAACGAGGTATATATATAATTTGATTCTGTAGCTGTAATCTTCGTTATATTTAGTAGGGTATGAGACTTTGTTGTTGTTTAAGTTATGTGCGCTTAGTTTTAGAAAGCAGTCTTATGCTTTGGTTTTTCACAGTCCTGCAATATAATAAATGTAGGCACATAAAACATATCCTTATCTTATGGTAGATACAAAATTCAACTAATATGAGGCTATCTACACATAACTTCCACAATTTATGTTATCAAGGTGTTTGTTAGGTTGTAGATAGCTATGATCAAGTTAGGTTGGGGAAAACAAGCCCAAATTATGATACATCAGCTTTATGAACATTTCTATCTCTCTTTTAGCCTTCCATTTTGTGATACTACAGAAACATAATCTGTAAGTCTAATGTATTGCAGAGGCTGAGTGAAGTCACTTACGGGAAAAGCAAGCCTAAAACAAACTTTGTCGAAGTCCGCACATTCTGGAACCTCTTCAGAGATTTTGATCGAATGTGGATATTTCTTATCATGGCATTTCAGGTAAATTAAGTTGCTATCATGATCTTATCGAAAGAGTTGTTAGTCTGAAAACTAAATAAGTTATATAATTACACTTATCTTTATCTTTTGTAGGCTATGGTAATAGTTGGATGGCATGGTTCTGGGTCCCTAGGCGCTATCTTTGACAAGGATGTATTCAAAACGGTGTTAACTATTTTTATTACTTCGGCGTATCTGACTCTTTTACAAGGTTGTGATTCCTTTATAGTTTCTTTTTTATTAATGACAATTCTTAATTGATGTTCTAATGGTGTTCCTTGTCCTCTCTTTCCCTTATATATAGCTGCACTGGATATTATCCTTAATTTCAATGCCTGGAAGAATTTCAAGTTTTCCCAGATATTGCGGTACCTGCTGAAGTTTGCAGTAGCAGCTATGTGGGCAGTGTTACTTCCAATTGCTTACTCTAAGTCTGTTCAACGCCCGACTGGAGTTGTAAAATTCTTCAGCACTTGGACTGGGGATTGGAAGGATCAGTCTTTTTATACGTACGCTGTTTCATTTTACGTGTTACCAAACATACTGGCAGCTGTGTTTTTCCTTGTTCCACCATTCCGGAGAGTCATGGAGTGTTCAAACATGCGAATTATCAAGGTTATAATGTGGTGGGCTCAGGCAAGTATTAGTTAAACTTTACTTGTCGTTCTTAAATATACTGGTATTCACTTTTGTATTGCTTTTTGTGATCTTTGTTTCTTTATGCTTTTCCTTCTTGTAGCCAAAGCTATATGTTGGAAGGGGTATGCATGAGGACATGTTCTCTCTCTTCAAGTCAGTGATTACCACATCTTCTACCATTATCTAACTTCATAAATGTTTCTTTTGAACTCTTATATACTAGCCTGTTCTCATATAGCCCAACTTGGTCAGGTATACCTTCTTCTGGATTATGCTACTGATCAGCAAGCTTGCTTTCAACTATTATGTGGAGGTCAGGTTTTTGCCTTTTATCTTACTATCTTTAACTCACTTATAGTTAATCCAATGTAGGCTATCTAGATACATAGTCTAATCTGAAATGGAGTCTTTCTACTGTGGTTTTCCTTTAAGCATTTTTTACTATTTTTCATCTTGCAAACAGATACTACCCCTTATTACGCCAACAAAGATGATCATGAATATGCACATTAGAAATTTCCAGTGGCATGAATTTTTCCCCCATGGTAAATTTTCAACTTACCATCCTTTATTGTTTGCAACACATTTGTTTACACTTTCCTTTCCTAATTTATTATTTTGTATAGCAAATAACAATATTGGAGTGGTTATTGCTATATGGGCTCCAATTGTACTGGTAAGTAGAAATCAAAGAGCTCCCAAGTCCCAAGAAGAAAACATATTTTGTTTATACATATATGGCTTACATATTTGCGTGTGTTATATTGTGAGTAGGTTTACTTGATGGATACTCAAATATGGTACGCCATTTTTTCTACTTTGTTTGGAGGCATATATGGGGCCTTCAGTCATTTGGGAGAAGTAAGTGATTTCGTACCCTCAAAAATACCAAAAGAATAAACACTGTTGTGTACTGACAACCTAGTAGATGGGATTACCCTTTATGGAGGAACTTCAAATGTAACTTTTTTTGGATTTAGCAATGATTAATTTTTGACACGTTTGGTTTTTCATAGATACGGACTCTTGGGATGTTGCGGTCTAGATTTGAGTCAATACCAATCGCCTTCAGCCACACTCTCATGCCATCAGAAGATGCGAAAAGAAAACATGCGGTACTGTGCTTTTTTATAGTTCAGTGTATTTACATATCTCAAATTATTAGATAAGTACTTTGATACTTGTAGAAGAATTGATTACACCTTTTGTTCCCCTGTTTCGTCATTAATTAATTGTGTCTTGTGGAATATAGGACGACTATGTGGACCAGAAAAACATCAAAAATTTCTCCCAGGTGTGGAACGAGTTCATTTACTCTATGAGAAGCGAGGATAAGATCAGTGACAGGTTGGACGACTCTCTTCTTTTAGATAACACTCTTGTCATTCTTTTCCTGTTGTTCATTTTAGCGAAGCATATATATGTCTTGTAACGTTTCTTACCTGTGCTGTAATTCAGAGATAGGGATTTGCTGCTTGTACCATCTTCTTCGGGTGATGTGTCTGTAATCCAGTGGCCACCTTTCTTGCTTGCCAGTAAGGTAAGAAATAATTGGTGTTTTTGGAGGACTTTTCATTCTAGTAGCTAATAATGATTCATTGTTCAAATTGCCTGAGTTCTCAACTTGTTTGTTAAGATGCTTAATTTCCACCACATCCCCTTACTAAAGCAGACTAGGCTGAATGCGAATATGTGATTGTTTTAATCAGTACTGTTCATAATTTTCAAACTTCCTTCCAGTCATATATGCCAGTTCTTCGAAGTTTTGGACTCAACCAAATTCGTTGAAAGTTATATTAATGTTTTCCTACAATGTAGATTCCCATTGCTGTGAAAATGGCAAAAGATTTCAAGGGAAAAGAGGATGCTGAACTATTTAGAAAGATTAAGAGTGATAGCTACATGTATTTTGCTGTTATTGAGAGTTATGAGACATTGAAGAAAATAATTAACGCTCTTCTGGAAGATGAAGCAGATAAAAGGTATACCTTCTTCTTGACATTCTTCCAATGGTTAAAGCTCCCTATCATATTATTCATCTTGAGCCTTGATTCAGAAAATCATTTGTTTTTTTCTCTTTGAATTAGGGTCATGAATCAGGTATTTTTAGAAGTGGACATGAGCATACAGCAACAGAAATTTATATATGAGTTCCGGATGAGTGGATTGCCGCTCCTTAGTGATAAGCTGGAGAAGTTGTTAAGTATTTTGGTAATATCCAAATATGTAGTCCATTCATTAACTACGCAAGGCCGTATACAGTAACTAATGCTTGAAACCTTCTTTTTGTGTGTGTGCTTACGTTCTAATACATAAACAGTTAAGTGACTATGAAGACCAGGGTACATACAAGTCTCAGTTAATTAATGTCTTCCAGGATGTTTACGAAATAATCACTCAAGATCTCTTGGTTAATGGGGATGAGTAAGTATAACAAGTCCCTTCAGCAGATAGGAGATATTCCTTCTATTCCTAGAAACATATGTCATCAGAAGTATTCTTGTTGCAGAATTCTTGAAATGGCTCGTGTTCAGTCTCCTGACATCAAAAATGAAAAAAAGGAACAGAGGTTTGAGAAAATTAACATTCATTTGGTGCGGGACAATTGCTGGCGGGAAAAGGTAACTTTTTCATGCAAAGAAGTTTGTGTTTGAATCATCTTGCTTGATATCTGACTCTTCTTTGTAGGTTATTCGGCTTCATTTGCTCTTGTCGGTCAAAGAATCTGCAATAAATGTTCCTCAAAACTTGGACGCCCGTCGCCGTATCACTTTCTTTGCTAATTCTCTGTTTATGAATATGCCTAATGCTCCAAGAATACGAGATATGTTATCTTTCAGGTGAAATACCAATCTTTTTGTCTTCTATTTAAAGTTGGGTAGACTAGATTATGTTTCAGTATCCAATCAAATCTTAATGGTTTTTACCTTGACTACATACTAGAAAGTAGTAACCTGGTGAAGTCTCTTCATTTAGCTGTTCATAGTCAACCTTTATGTATCTTAATTATACCCATTTTTGTTCATGTTCAGTGTATTAACTCCTTATTACAAAGAAGATGTTCTATATTCAGAGGAGGACCTTAACAAAGAAAATGAAGATGGGATCTCCATACTGTTCTACCTACAAAAGATTTATCCTGGTACGTTCTTGATTCTTATCAGGACCAGTAGTATCTTTCTATACATTCGAGTTTACTAAGTTGATCTTTACGTGAACTAGATGAGTGGACCAATTTTTTGGATCGCGTAAACAATCCTAAGCTTACTGAGAAAGACAAGTCAGAGTTCCTTCGAGAGTGGGTATCCTACAGAGGTCAGACGCTGGCCAGAACAGGTACAGATGATTACAATGAGAAACATATTGTTCATAGGTATTACCTTGTTTATATGCATATTCATCTGTCCCCTCTGATTATGTCTGCCAGTTAGGGGAATGATGTACTATAGGCAGGCGCTGGAGCTTCAGTGCTACCAGGAAGTTGCAGGGGAACAAGGTATTGTATCTTCTGAGCCCGTTGCCAGTAACTCGAATGATCAAAGCTTTTGGAACCAAAATCTGTGGTTCTTAATTTACTATTTTGCTATTTCTTGCAGCCGAGTTTAGTGTCTTTCGGGCCATGGCATCCAATGATGATAATCAGAAGGCTTTTCTGGAACGTGCCAAAGCTCGGGCAGATATGAAGTTCACTTATGTTGTTTCTTGTCAGGTCTATGGAAATCAGAAAAAGTCCAGCGATATCCACAACCGTAGTTGCTACACGAATATTCTGCAGCTCATGCTGAAGTATGTTAAATTTAGATAGATGGTGATGAAAAATCATGATCTATTCGCCTAACCTTGTCATTTTTTTTAATAGATATCCATCATTACGGGTTGCTTATGTAGATGAGAGGGAGGAGACAGCACATGCAAAATCTCCTAAGGTCTTTTACTCTGTACTTCTAAAAGGAGGCGACAAGTTTGATGAGGTACAAGGATTTCCTGACGAATTTGGTTGAATTTACTAAAAGGGATGCAGATACTCTGATGATTTTACTAATCAGAGTCCTATAAACTATGTTTAGATTGTACCTTAAGTCTGAATCCCTTTGAATCACAGAAAAAACTATGTAGTTTACGTTACAATGTTATAATTTTACTTTTTTTTTTCATATGCTGATTAGATTTCTATACATGTCACTCTTCTTAATCGTGAATGGTCTTATTCTTAGGAAATTTACCGCATCAAGCTTCCTGGTCCTCCAGCTGAGATTGGTGAAGGAAAGCCTGAAAATCAAAATCATGCTATCATATTTACACGTGGAGAAGCACTACAAACTATAGATATGAATCAGGTATGTATTTATCTTCGTTCTCACTAGTCACAACCATAAATTGAATGTCCCGTCCTTATGGTTAGTCTCTGTGCAGGACAATTACTTTGAAGAAGCTTTCAAACTAAGAAACGTATTGGAGGAATTCAATAAAGAGCGTGTTGGCAGACGCAAGCCAACGATTTTGGGCCTCCGAGAACATATTTTTACTGGAAGGTACATCAGCAAGAGATCTGTTTATTAACTATTTCTGCTTAAGAATTTTGACTGATTAGCAACTATGTATTGGCATATTCTTACCTTTTCCCTCTCTTGGTATAGTGTTTCTTCATTAGCTTGGTTTATGTCCAATCAGGAGAGTAGTTTTGTGACTATTGGCCAAAGAATTTTGGCAAACCCTCTGAGGTATTTTTCTTCACGACGTGAACTTTTCCATTTACCACTCTTGATTTACTTAGTTGTATTCTTCTTGATTTGTTTGTTTAACTCATGTCTCCTTTGTGGGTGCAGGGTTCGTTTCCATTATGGCCATCCTGACATATTTGACAGAATCTTTCACATAACAAGGGGCGGTGTGAGCAAAGCTTCGAAAGTAATAAATTTGAGTGAGGATATTTTCGGAGGTAATGGCTTTCTTTGTTCTCTAAATGTTAGCAATTCTGCGATAGAGCATTGATAGTTCGTTCCAAGCAAAACTAAATCAGCTGTTGATTTGTTTGCCAATGTATATAGGCTTCAATTCAACTCTCCGTGGGGGATATGTTACACACCACGAATATATCCAAGTTGGAAAGGGACGGGATGTGGGATTAAATCCAATCTCAATTTTTGAAGCTAAAGTAGCAAATGGAAACGGGGAACAAACCTTAAGCCGTGATGTTTACCGTTTGGGGCATCGGTTTGACTTTTACAGGATGCTCTCATTCTATTTTACGACCATTGGATTCTATTTTAGTAGCATGGTATGCTCAAATAATTATATCTCAATTTTGCTTATTTTCTTTCTATGATTTCAACTGACATTGGTAAAAAGATATATGTTAATACTTTATGCATCCCACTTTTCTACTTAAGTGATCAACATGGCTTTGTATACACTTATGGTTAAAGGTTATGACTTTTTTTTATGCAGCTCACAGTGCTTACTGTATATGCATTCCTGTATGGACGTATGTACATGGTTATGAGTGGAGTGGAGAAAGAGATTCTGCGACTTGCAACTCCGAATCAGCTTGCAGCTCTTGAGCAGGCTCTGGCTACTCAGTCCATATTTCAGTTAGGTTTCTTGATGGTGTTACCGATGGTAATGGAAATTGGTTTGGAACATGGATTTCGCACTGCTATTGTGGACTTTTTTATAATGCAGCTGCAGCTAGCCTCCGTATTCTTTACATTCCAGCTTGGGACAAAGTCACATTATTATGGGAGAACAATTTTACATGGTGGTTCCAAATATAGACCGACAGGGCGTGGATTTGTTGTTTTCCATGCAAAATTTGCGGAAAACTACAGGTTATACTCAAGAAGTCACTTTGTGAAGGGATTAGAGCTGCTTGCATTGCTAGTTGTTTATCAAGTGTATGGGAGTTCATACCGGAGTTCAAGCCTTTATCTGTATATCACAATCTCGATGTGGTTTATGGTTGGCTCATGGTTGTTCGCACCATTTATATTTAATCCTTCGGGTTTTGAGTGGCAAAAGACGGTTGACGATTGGACTGATTGGAAACGGTGGCTTGGAGATCGGGGTGGTATAGGCATCCCGGTTGAAAAGAGTTGGGAATCATGGTGGAATGTGGAGCAAGAACACCTCAAACATACAAATATTAGAGGGAGAGTTCTGGAAATCGCACTTGCTCTCCGCTTTTTCATATATCAATACGGAATTGTTTACCAGCTCCATATCTCTCGGCAAAACAAGAGTTTTTTGGTAAAAAATGTTCATCACTTTTCTTGCAACTTTCGGTTTACATGACAGATCTGTGATCCTATAGCTTCAATAACTTTGTACTTCCTCTTTGTAGGTATATGGGATCTCCTGGGGGGTCTTGCTTACATCATTACTTGTTCTAAAGGTCTCACAAAATCCTTCACTCTTTACACATATTGTCATGGAATTGCTTATATAATCTTTACTCACTTGAGAGTTTAATCCGTTCTGAATGTCAGATGGTATCTATGGGCAGACGGAGATTCGGAACGGATTTTCAGCTAATGTTCAGGATTCTTAAAGCACTTCTCTTCCTCGGCTTCTTGTCAGTCATGACTATATTGTTTGTGGTGTGCGAACTCACACTCACCGATCTCTTTGCTTCTCTTCTTGCTTTTCTTCCAACAGGGTGGGCGATTCTTCTGGTAATTAAATAGCCATCAAAACCCCCCTTTCACAATCATATTATCCACACTTGCGTCATGTTATTAAAACAAGTATTGGGGTTTTTTTTTTATTGTTTCTCAGATTGGGCAAGTACTGAGGTCACCAATCAAAGCTTTAGGGGTTTGGGACTCGGTGAAAGAGTTAGGAAGAGCATATGAAAAGATAATGGGACTTATAATCTTTGCACCAATCGCTGTTCTGTCTTGGTTCCCTATTGTGTCCGAGTTCCAAGCTCGTCTGCTATTCAACCAAGCGTTTAGCAGAGGCCTTCAAATCTCGATGATCCTTGCTGGTCGGAAAGACAAGGCAAAGTAACCGTAAATATTATGTTCCGTGGTTTCTTGAGTCTTAAGCAACATCCTTCTTCTTTAGAACGGTGTCGTTTAATAGTAGTCAATAGTGATGTCTATATAAGTATATAGACTTAAAGGGATATTTATAGTTTCGTTGGAGTTGGACACCTCACACACTCATCACACTCATGTGTTGTACTTATCACAATGATTTTGACATATGGTCTTTAATAATAGCTCAATTGATTTCTTTTGATTATTATTACAACAAATTACAATAATTGCGGGAAATGTCGTTAAAAAAATATATCAAATTGACCCTAAATTCTTGAATGCACATCATGAAAATTTTATGATTCATTTTGACTTGTGGGATATGATTATAATAATCTTTCTAGTTATTGCTCTCGATACACCAATTAAATGTCCGAGGCATATATATGCTGAAACTTTAATTTCTTTATTCTTTTGGCTTTTTCTCGCATGTGATTAAATATTGTATTGTATAAAGAGATCAAAACACAAGAACTATAATAATAATAATAATAATGCCTATGCATAGCCAGAAAAAATGGAGGATCCATTGAAAAGCAATTATATGAAATGTGCTTTAATCTGAGTTTTCTTTTTCTTCTTTTTTTTTTTCTACTGAAAAATATAATCTTGATTACAATAAAGAAACATATTTAGTCTCTACTAAAGTTAATTCTTTGAAGAAAAAAAAAAGTCAATATAGTTTCAATCTTGAAGTCAAATATAGTTCAGCTTGGCAAAGGGGAAGATAAGACTTTTAAAGCCTTTGCATCTGAGAATTCTCTCTTTTGTACTTTGTCTTGTTAATCTCTATCCACTTCAGTTTTTTTTTTACTTCAATTTTTATATTGATTTTCCACTTTGTAATATCTACATACAAAAAAATATGCTCAACCATTTCTTGCAGCGAAATTGGATATTACTAAAGCATTTGATAAATTGGAATGGATTTTCATTGAAGCAGTAATGAAGCAGATGGGTTTTTCAGAAATATGGTGTAAGTGGATCATGAAGTGCATCACGACTGTCTCATACTCTGTGCTTATCAATGGACAGCCGGTGGGAAGAATACAACCAAAAAGAGGAATCAGGCAAGGTGATCCAATCTCACCTTACATTTATTTATTATGTTCAGAAGGTTTATCTGCTCTAATTCAAGAAAGTATATCCAAGGGCAAAATACATGGTTTTAAAGCAAGTCGAAATGGACCACCCATATCACATCTCCTTTTTGCAGATGACTCGCTAGTTTTCTGCAAAGCTAATGAAGAAGAATGCTTAAACCTTCTGAATGTTCTACATCAATATGAGAAAGCTTCAGGTCAGGCTGTAAATTTTCAAAAATCTGCTTTAACCTTTGGAAAAGGCATAGATTCTGCAACAAGAAAAGTTATCTGCCAAATTTTGAAAATAAATAGAACTGCGGGTTTTGGCAGATATCTTGGATTGCCTGAATTTGTGGGAAAGAATAAAAATAATGCTTTCTCTTACCTGTCACAAAGAATTGACCAGAAGATGGATAATTGGTATACTAAACTTCTATCTCCTGCAGGTAAAGAAGTGCTTCTTAAATCAGTTGTTACTGCAATACCATCCTACAGTATGTCTTGCTTCTTGCTACCCAACAAAATCATTAACCAGATCACACAGGCCATGAGACAGTTCTGGTGGTCTAACACTAAAGATAAGCATAAGATTCCTTGGGTAGCATGGCATAAAATTACTGATTCAAAGAATATTGGTGGTCTTGCAATAAGAGATCTGAAGGATTTCAATATAGCACTTCTAGCTAAGCAAAGCTGGCGCCTGTTACAACATCCATCTTCACTTTTAGCCAGAGTCTATAAGGCTAAATACTTTGCTAAAACAGATCTGCTAAGTGCTACTGCAAAGTCCAACTCAAGCTATGCCTGGAAAAGCATTCTCCAAGGTAACCTCCTTATCTCAAAAGGCATTAGATATATAGTTGGAAATGGAGATCAGATTAATGTATGGCTAGACCCTTGGTTGTCAACAAACCCACCTAGACCAGCTTCAGGACCAGGAGCACATATGTTTCCTCATTTGAAAGTTAGTGATTTGTTGACACAGGGCAGCTGGAATACCAACCTTCTTCACTCCCTTATATCTCAGAATGATATTCCTCTTATATTGAATACTCGTCCTTCTTTTACTAGAGTCAATGATGTTATTACATGGATACACTCAAGAGATGGAGAATATTCTGTTAAATCTGTATGTCATCTTATGCGTAAGTTAACTCACAACCATTCCTCAGATAACATCATTGTACAGAAGCCTTTTTCTAAAGTGTGGAGTTATAACATTCCTCCAAAAATTAAGCATTTTTGGTGGAAATGTATACATAATGCTCTCCCAACTGCAGAGAACTTAAAACGCAGAAAGATGATTGGAGATGATACCTGTCAAAGATGTGGAGAAACTACTGAAGATATAAATCATCTTCTATTCCATTGTCGAGTTAGTAAGGAGATATGGGCTTCCTCCTTCCAACTTTCAAATACAGGTTCATTTCTATTCACACCTTCTCTTGATCAGAATATAGATAAGGTAATGAGTCTTAACAGAAACCATAGAAAGGATGTAAGTATTTTCCCTTTCATTGGTTGGCGTATCTGGAAAATGCGTAATGACCTTATTTTTAATAATAAGAGATGGTCCATCCCAGATACTATAAATAAGGCTCTTGTTGAGTTTAATCTCTGGAAGGAAAGTTTGGATACTCAAATAAAGAGTCCAGAGAAGGTTCCTGAATTAAAACCAAGAGAAGTACAACATATAAGAGATTCTTCTTCTGACATTAGGTCTATCATACAGAGCTTTAAGCATCACTGTTGTTTCGTTGATGGTTCTTGGGTATCACCAACGGACTGTGCAGGTATTGCATGGATCTTGTATGACAATAAAGCTCAGCCAATACTAAAGGGTTCAGCATCCATCAGTCCAATGAGTTCGCCACTTGAGGTTGAAGCTGAAGCTCTAAGACAAGCAGTGCTAAATGTAAGAAGGCTTGGATATGACAATGTTATCTTCTGTGGTGATGCATCAATCCTATATGACAACATAAAACTACGAATGTTGAATGCTCCTAAAGGCTGGTGCAAAGATCACTCTCTGATCGCAACTCTTAGTCAGGATATAAGGAATATGGCTACTAGTTTCAAACATGTATCGTTTTGTAAAATCTCTCGTTCTGTAAATTATGCAACGGATAGTTTAGCCAAAAATGCTAGAGTAAGAAAGTTATGTCCTGTAATATGTTAGAACTCTATATCTCCATCTTCCTATAAATAAAATGTTAAGTTGCCGACAAAAAAAAAATATATATCCTATTTTTTTCTTTCCAAATAAATAATTAGTAATGATGATCCAGCTATAAATGACACAGTTGTCAAAGTTCACCTTCTTTGCTTTCCCTTCACTGCTCTCTCTCTCTCTTTCTTGATATCGTTTCCTCAAATTGCAAATCAAAGCTTTCTTTCCAGCTTTAGAACACACTCTCACCAACAATCTCACCCAACTTTTTTTTCCCTCTTTTTTATTTTTATTAACTCCTCACTAAATCCTAATCTACAAACCCTAACTTTTCTCTTTTATCCTCCTCCTTGCATACATTATTCAATCAATAGTTGGGAGCAAAAGTTTCAATCTTTCTTCTGACTCCCTTGTTGGAATTTTACCTAAATCGTGTTGGGTTTGTTTGGTAGGCTCTGAGAGAAACTTCAACAGCAATTCATCATTAAGCATATATGCTAATTGCCTTCTCTTTCTTGTTTCACTTTCTCTTTGGTTTGCTTCAAAATCAGAGAAAAGCTGAAACCTTTGAGCAGAAGGTTAATCAGAAAGGGCAATTAACTTAGTCGCCTACATTCTAAGGTAAATTCATGGAACTCACAAAAAGAACTGCCTTTTTTTTTGTTTTTTTTCTTACTTTCGGTAGCATTTTATGATTCTTCTGTATAATGTCTCTTGCTTCAATCGTAAGTGATTCTTTTCCAATGGGTTTAAGAGCTGGGTTTCCTTTTTTTTGTTTTTGTCCTCAGTCTTGTTTTGGTGACAAATGTAGGAAAATTTAATGCACATAACTTGTTTGTTAATATGCCGCAATTAATTGCTGAATTTGCGCGTGCTTTTTTGAATCCTGTTTCTCTATGTGTCACCATTTTTGGTCCAACTGGTTATTCATACTTCTGAGTCGGCAGCTTTACTTTCCAATTTTAGTCTTTTCCAATTGAAGAAGGAAAAACCACTCTTCCTTTTGCTTGTAAGATTTTGTGAAAGTCAGAGATGTCTTAGTCCTCTTTGATGTATGTATGAAAATGTTTTTAAAAGTTGTTATGTTTTCTTCTTTACTAGGTGGGAGTTGTGAAGTTGTGAGCAAAGGGAAGACATATTCTCACCGGATATAGGATCAAAGATGTCTTCTGAGAGTTCTTTGAGTGCTGACATGTCTAAGAAGGTCTCGTTTTTAGGTTTGTCGGGTATGAAACTCTGGGTATTGATTTGTTTGGTAGTTGGCACCTTTGTAGTTTTGGTTCTCTGCATCCTATCTCTGTGGATTGCATTCCGCCGAAAATCTCGGAGATCATCTCACAAGTTGTTACCATTCAGTCAAATACCACATGTGGCTAAAGATATCAGAGTTGATGATAGAGTTGGGTTTCAACATCATAATGAAAATTTAGGTTTCACAATTGCTGATAAATCTAGTGACAGAAACTCGGGAAAGATGATGTCTTACTTGGGAAGAACCAAGTCTAGTGATAATGATAGTATAAGTCAATGTAGCTCTGTGCATCATCACGAAAGAGCTTGTAGTTCTCACTCCGGTGAAGAAGGAAGCTTTGGGAACGCTTGGAGACATGCTTCCCTATCGCAAGGTGCACTTGTAACAGCATCTCCTTTGGTTGGTTTGCCAGAAATATCTCATCTTGGTTGGGGACACTGGTTTACTCTTAGGGATCTTCAGCTAGCCACCAACCGTTTTGCTGCGGAAAATGTAATCGGTGAGGGTGGTTATGGAGTAGTTTATAAGGGTAGACTCATCAACGGTAATGATGTTGCTGTAAAGAAGCTTCTTAACAATCTGTAAGTTTTTGTTTGGCATTGTCAAATGTTTTTGAACCCTGTGTTTAGTTCCTTTTTACTTGGTTAGTAATCCTATCACAAAATTTTGTCTCTAGGGGACAAGCTGAGAAGGAATTTCGGGTTGAAGTTGAGGCGATTGGTCATGTACGGCACAAGAACCTTGTAAGGCTTCTAGGATATTGCATAGAGGGTGTTAACAGGTGAGTCTTGCTTGCTTCTTATTCAGCCTGAATATGCTACTAATTTAGTGTCATCAGTATTTTCTGCCAAATGAATAGTACCGTTAATGCTCTGAGTAGAACTCGTCCCGTAAATTTATTATATTTGGATGTAATGCAGGATGCTCGTTTATGAGTATGTGAATAGTGGTAACTTAGAACAATGGTTACATGGAGCTATGGGGAAAGATAGCACTCTCACATGGGAGGCACGCATGAAGATTCTTGTCGGTATTGCACAAGCGTAAGTTGTTTAAACTGTCGACTGTTGTTGGGCCTCTTACTTGGAGTTTAAATTATAACTCTTTTAAGAAAATATTGACATGCTCTGCACTGTAATTCACAGGCTAGCTTATTTGCATGAAGCAATAGAACCAAAAGTAGTCCACAGAGACATTAAAGCAAGCAATATCCTGATTGATGAGGACTTCAATGCGAAGCTTTCCGATTTTGGGTTAGCCAAGCTCTTAGACTCGGGTGAGAGTCACATCACGACCAGAGTCATGGGCACCTTTGGGTAAGTCTAATATATGTACCCTCTTTAGCGATGATGTTTTTTTTTGTTTTTCATCTATTAAAGGGCCATGTGTATGTGCTTCAGCTATGTAGCACCTGAATATGCCAATACAGGTCTATTGAATGAGAAGAGCGACATTTATAGCTTTGGTGTCCTGCTTCTAGAAACTATTACTGGAAGAGATCCAGTTGACTATGAACGTCCAGCTAATGAGGTAGCCTAAATATGTCTATGTTGTATTATGTATCCAGGAGTTGTGAATATGTTAATTTGGTGTTGAAAACATGCTTTCTTGCTGGCAGGTGAATCTGGTTGAATGGTTAAAGATGATGGTTGGAACAAGAAGAGCTGAAGAAGTTGTTGATCCAAGAATTGAGCCCAAACCCGCTACACGTGCTCTGAAACGTGCACTTCTTGTTGCCCTTAGATGTGTGGATCCTGAAGCAGAGAAACGGCCTAAAATGAGCCAGGTTGTGCGGATGCTTGAATCCGATGAACACCCTTTTCGGGAGGTAGATATACTTAATTCACCACTTTAGACAGAATGCTCTGGAAATATTCAACTTTATTACACTGTAACAAGTGGTGGTCCAGTTCTACAGCATTTGTTATGTGTTTTGTACATATATCAACAAATTAGTATGTTCTTTTGGCAGGAGCGGAGAAACAGAAGGAGTAGAACAGCGAGTATGGAGATTGTTGAGACCACAGAGGAATCAGCTGACACAAGCAAGCGGCCTGATCACTCTGTGAACCACACTACAGAACCTGAGAAGACTCGTGTATAGAAAATTTGTCACAGACCCAGTGAAAAAGTCAGCTAAGTAACTTCACACCCTCAAATGCTCCACTAATCGATGACGCATGAGTTTTATCGTGCAAAACAAATCGGGTTAAAGAAGTTTCCAATCTCAGTTCAGATCAAAAGAGTTCTTCCAGTTATTTATAACATCGCTCCAGGTAAATTATGATGCAATCTTGGGAGCCAGTATTTTTATGATTGAGAAGCATTTGTCTCTCTTGATCTCTGTGAGTTTTAGTTCTTCTAAAGTCTTCGAGTCTTGGCTTTTAGGATGTCAAACATAAGCCAGGACAGATTTGTTGTTGTACTATGAATTGAATTTAAATGTCATTCTCTCTCTTGATTGAGACATGTATATAATCAGGTTGTGTCTTGTGACATGTGTGAGAGATATTACTGAGTTTGGAAGAACGAAACAAAGAGGCCTTTCTATATCGTAGCTTTTGATGTATAAATTACTGTGTTATCAGATGATTATTCAAGAATATATCAAACAGTTACAGTTTGTTACTAAGATCGCCTATTACATTCTCGATATATTTGTATATCAGCAACGTGAGTCAGCCGAGTTGTAATGAGACCAATACTCTTTCACAAGCTTTCCAAACAAAGAGTTTTCATCCTTCATCAACTTCATTGGCTCATCATACTCCACAATTCGTCCTAAAATTCAATCAAAATATATTTCTTATCAAACAGGTTCCGAGATAGAAGTTAGAAGAAATTAGGATGGTGCAAGTGCAACACTCACCGTCGCTTATGGAGAGAACCATTGTACAATCCATAACTGTGGGGATACGGTGAGCAACTATAATGACGGTGCAATCTGCAAATTCACGCCGGATTGTTTTCTGAAGTATCAAATCTGTTGCATTATCTATCGATGCGGTGGCTTCGTCAAGGACTAATACTCTGCTTCTTCTCAAAACTGCTCTGCCTAAACAGAACAACTGCCTCTGTCCCATGCTCCAGTTAGATCCATCCTCCACAACTATCAAAACAGTAACCCCAAATTTGAGCCACACAAAACATCTGAAAATTTCCAAAAATAAATTATTCATATTTCTTACCTAATGAATCTAAACCATTCTCTTTTTCTTGAACCACCTCTTTCAGTTGACACTTTCCAAGAACCTGCAATCAAAAATGGTTTTCTTTTATTGCTATCAGGGTGATGTTGAAACATGTACTTCTTCATAAGAATCATAGTTTCTAAAATGGTTTTGTTTAGTTAGACGTACCTCCCAAATCTCAGCATCTGAATGCTGACACAAAGGATCCAGATTAAATCTCACTGTTCCATTGAACAGAGTTGGATCCTGAGGTATAATCCCAAATCTTGATCTTAGATCATGAACTCCGATTCTAGATATGTCAACACCATCTACAACGATCTTTCCTCCAACGGGCTCAACAAGTCTGAACAAAGCACTAATAAGAGTTGTCTTTCCACTACCAGTCCGGCCAACAATTCCAATCTTGTGACCTCCTTCAAATGTACAGCTGATTCCTTTTAAAACCAATGGGGCTTCTCGTCTGTATCTTATCTGTATATATGAACATTATGAGATCAAGAAATTCTCATTTTCTGGATCAAGGAGTGAAAGTGTGTGTTAATCAGACTTGCCTGCAAATCAGAGATTTCGACTCGGCCTGTGACCGGCCAATTAACCGGTGGTCGAGTCTCTTCTATTACTTCAGGAGCCTCAGGTGTTAATTCTGTGTACTGCTTAAGCCTCTCAACCGAAATGATCCAGTTTGCTAAGTAGCATTGGTTCTGTACAGAGTAAACAAGTCCCATGTTCAAAGATAAACCGTAAGATAGCGCCATACCGATGAACCCTGACACAAGAAACAAACACCATTAATAAGCAAAACATTGATTCACATCTCAAGGAACGTCGAGTATTGATGATGATGACCTACCAGAGCTAAATGTTCCTGTAGGGAGCAAAACCATGCAGAAAGCAGTGGAGGCAAGAACAATGGCGCTGACGGTTTCAAGCCGCTGGATCAGCCATTCATTAGCTGCAAAGCTGTGAAAGAAAGGACTGGCGTTTGTATCAATCAGGGTGAGACTTTTCTTGAAAAACCTCTCTTCTTCATCAAATGCCCTTATTGTTATTGCTCCTGCTACTGATTCTGCTAAATGATTAGCCACGTAAGATCTTGTCGTGCCATTGATCCGCATCAACTCTTTCGCTGTTTGGAAATAGTACTTCTGTAAACCGATCAAAACAAAAGTAAACAAAAACTCTTGTTACTTCTTTTCCAGGAAAACACAAGAACTGTTAAGAGGGATTCAAGAAAAAGAATCTGACCTGTAAACGAAATGCTAGATAAACCATGGGAACAGATACGAACAAGACTTGCCAAGTAACAATAGCTAACACTCCAAGACTACAACCTGTGTTTACTGTTGACGCAACCACAAAGATCAGGCCGAAAGGAACGTCAAGATCTACAATGCTCAAGTCAGATGAGACCTGCAAATCCAAATAAATTACAGTTAAAGAAGTTGAAATACCAAACAATAAACATAAACATTCATCAAGTTCATTAGCATTTACCCTGCTAAGAATCCTTCCAAGAGGAGTAGAGTCGTAAAATGACATAGGAGCTCTAAAAAGAGAGTTAAGGAGCTGAGAAAACAAAGAAGCTGATGACTTCATGCACATAATCACGACACAGACAGATCTAACCATCAAGCAGAGAACTGAGCACAACCCAATCAACAAGTAGACCAAGATCAACTTCAAAGTGCTGACTTGGGGGTTATCTACGTTTGCAGCCATCCATGAGTTCTGAAGAATCTGTCCAATTGCAAATGTGACCTGAGCTAAGCTCGCAATGAAGAAGAATATGTAACCTTTGTTCTGATTCATGTATTGTATGTACGGTCTTAACCCCGTGTCTCCCTTCTCTCGTTCTTCCTGTTTGATCAAACGACTCGGTTTCAAGACCTTGGATTGAGAAGAAAGGACCTTACTGATTTCCTTCACCGGTCTGCTGGGGTTGTCTACCGCAAACACTCTTTCGGAACCAGCGGTTTCTCTGTGAGCGTTCACAAGATCTTGAAAGTCTCTGCTTCTGGCTAAGAGTTCTTGGTATGTATCAGCTTCAATGATTTCTCCATCCGACATCAACTACAGAAAGAAGTACAATAAGCAACCAAGACAAAAGAAACTGCTTAAGAAACGTCAAAAACAAGAAGGTCAATTATGATTTCAAGATCAAATTACCAAGACAGAATCAAAAGCAGGTAAGAAATCCACTTGATGCGTCACCAACAACACAGCTTTTCCCGCAAGAGCGTCCATAACGTATTCCTGGAATCATGCTCATTAGCTTCAACATTTCCAAGAAAAATGGACTATGTAAAGTTTATCTTTCAGCAAGGACTTACTTGGAACAAACTCGAAGCAGTATGTGCATCAACGGCACTGAATGGATCATCAAGGAGATAAATATCTGCATCTTGGTATAGCGCACGAGCGAGTTGAATCCTCTGTTTCTGTCCTCCACTTAGATTTACACCTCTTTCACCAATCTCTGTCTGGTCTCCATCAGGCAAGAGCTCAAGATCTTTATCTAGGCTAGACTTTTGAATTGTCTCACGGTAACGTTGTTCATCCATCATTCCTCCAAAGAGGATGTTGTCTCTTATTGTCCCTGTTTGGATCCATGCTGTTTGAGAAACATAGGCGATCGTTCCATAAAAATCAATCTGTTGGATGATTCAAAAGAAGATCAGAAACACAACTTTGCGAATATATAAAGTTGTTAAAAATCTAAAGCTAAAGGGACTTACCGTTCCTGAGACACATGGAGTTTCACCAAGAATGGCAGCTAAAAGAGTTGACTTGCCTGAGCCAACTTCGCCACAAACAGCCACTTTCTCCCCAAACTTAACCTCAAGACTCACATTTCTCAAGTTTGGTTTTGTTGAACCTTTCTCCTCCCACGAAAAGCTCGCAGATCTAATAACAATAGCGTTCTGCTCGCCTTCTGATCTCTGCTTTCTCCGCCTCTCCCCACCTTGAAGCTCAGGAGCTTCTAGAAATGTTGCAATGCGACTGAAGGCAACTTTAGCCTGAATAGTCACTCCAATAACATCAGGGATCATTCTTACCGGATCTTGGACCAGACGCAACGTTGCCACAAAAGTGAAAACGTTACTTGCTCTCAGTGGAATGTTAAGGAAATAACAAGTTGCAAAAGTTGCAGCAGAGACAAAGACTGGTGATGACCAGAACAGAACCGCATTGTAAGCCTTTCTCATCTGAACCGCCTTCAAAGATTTTAACTCTGTGTTCCTTAGCTTCTCGATAACCTTCTTGAAATGTGATTCCCACGCATAGAGCTTCAAGACCTTCATGTTGACAAGAGACTCATTGCAGGCCTTGAGCCGCTCGTCCTGAGAGGTCATGAGTTCGCTTTGGAACTTGTTTTGAAGTTTTGCGATAGGAGCATTGCATAGAACAGTAAGTATTATCACAGCTAGAGCTGAAAACGTAGCAACTCCCACAGAATGAAAGAGAATCCCAAGGGCGATTAGTAGCTGAAAGCTTGTTGTCCAAAGCTGGTGGAACCAATAAGGAAACTCCCCAATTCTGTAAGCATCAACAGTCGCGTAGTTCATAATCTCGCTGCCCGAATGGATCAGCCTTGAAGAGTTATTCAATCTCAGCTGTTTCTTGTTTATAGCTGCAGTTAGTAAAGACCTTACGCGTAAACCGATAATTCTACATCTAAAGTACCATTGTCTCTGTGACAAAGACTCTATCATCTTGGAGAAGAACAGCAACACAGCCAACACAAACCCTTCATATCTAAAGCTCTCATTGCCTTCAGCAACCAAAATGAAAGCATTCAGAAGCAACGGACCAGCTGACACAGCAACAATCTTCGTAAAAGCAAAGCAACCAGAGATTAAAAGCTCTCTCCGGACACAAAGAAGAGTGACTTTCAAGATGGAAGGCCGACAAGAATCCCCTAATCTTCTCTTCTGGTCATTGAGGTTCTCCTGAAACAAGGAATAACACGTCTCAGCACGCTCGTCCTCTCGAAGCTCGGGTATATCTTCTTCCTCCAAGTCTTTCACATTCCCTCTCTTTATCAGAGAATTCAACCACCAGAATGATAACTTACCGAACAACCCAGCTTTAGCAAACTGGCTGACCCGGTTATCAAAATCTGCTTTTTCGTCGTAAGCATTTGAATCAGCAGCATTAAGAGGCTCATACAAACTGCCCTCAGCAGATTCTTCAAATCTATAGCCTTTGTAAGCACTCAAGAGTAACAAAACTGAACCAGGGAGTAATAAAACATCAAGCATCGTCCTAATTGACAATACCTCTCCAGAAACAGCATTGTACTTCACAGCCAAACAACATGAGACCAGAGCATAAAAGAAGGAGAAGATAGATAACAGCCTCAATGAAGACTTTCGAATGATTGTTCCTCTAACGCAAACGACTAAGCTAATCAACAACCATGTAAACCCTTGGATCAGAACGACCAGCCAGAGGATGAAGGGCTGACTGTGGTTCTGTCGTAAAACCCAAATCCCAAAAATGAAATCCAGAGATCCGATGATTCCGTTGAAAACAGAAGACACGATGCGTAGACAGGAGAATCGATGAATCCTTTTGGGGGATTCCTTGAGAAACAAGGAAATAAAGAGAGTTAGGGCAGAGAGTATGATACCGAAACATATCTGCAGAAGTCGAAGAGTGCAGTTTGAGGATGATGAGTGGTGATTCCCGCAGAACGACGTCCAAAAGTGTTCTATCATTCTTTCTTTTTTTTATGTTTTCTCCTCTCCTTTAATACCAACCAAATAAAAACCAAAAATATAAATTTCAGGAAATATTTGTGTACTCACTTGCCCCTGTTTTTGTTTGTCGTCTGGGGATTTAAACAAGAATGAATCTGATTAATGAAGATGGAAGAGCGGGAAACGATAATTATCTATCCGAGAGAGGAGGTGAAGAAGAAGAAGAAAATGGTTTATAGTCTATGAAAATGTAAAATACGGAAAGAAAATGGAAGAAGAAGAAGAAGAAGAAGAACTCAACTTCTCTGCCTTTTTCCCATATATGGTTTTAGCTCAGCATTTTCTTTATAATTTGTTGGATACTGCACAAGTAGTAAAATTATCTTCAGGGGGAATATAATTATTTTGTTTGGATTCTCTTAACTGAATTATTATTTCTCTATTTTTTCTGCAGTGTTTATTTTTTCATTTTTTTAAATCGCTTTACTAATGAAAAGTAGGAGGTTTCACTTCCACACATGTCCAAGGAAATTTTCAATTTTTTGACTCTCACATATATCACTCTGACACTCTTCTACTAGACTGACGACAAAAAAAAAAAAAAAAAAAAAAAACACTCTTCTACTAGACATCTATATATACAAGAAGTGAAGACAAATAGTACATGCCTAAATACTGTATTGGTAATCAGCTTTTATTTTATTAAGAAACTATTTTAAAAAAAAACTGATATATTAATTAGTATTTTAGAAGAAGCGTGAATGTGTGATTATTTTTCTAAAATTTTCTGAATTACTAGTGGTACGATTATCTTCTTTTGTTTCCATTAAGAAGCGTGGTTGTCCATATACAGAATTACAGATATACTATTTACGCAAAACAAACCAAAACAAAATTACAAGACTTTTTAAATTCAACAAAGAAGTGATGAGATGCAAACTCTTTACGACTCATATGTCTCGATGAGTATCTTTTTTCGCCAGTGAGTATAATCGTCAAATAGAATATGTTACATATAAAACACATGAGAAAAGAAATAATTATATTACCTAAACTAATACAAAGAAATCATGAATAAATGATTTGCATTGGTCATTAATAAAGTACCTTATTTGGTATTGACTTGCAAATATTTACAATACAGAATTTTATTAATTTAACTTGAACATTTTATAACCTTTGCTCGAACTAGGTAATTCATAAATCATCGAAACTAGTCTACCTCATCTAAGAGTTGATATGATTTAAAAGACAAATTTTGGGGAAGATTATTGAAAATGTGGGTGATTTAGGCTTCAACGTATAAAGAAGAGTGGTGTGGTTTTTTTTATATACAGACCGTTATTATATTAAATTAGGGGATTGGCGAGATGTTTATAATTAATTGTATATATACAAAAAGTGATTGGCAATATGTTGTTGTTGGCATCTTAATTCGCATTTACATGTATATATCAAGTAGGAAAGCAACAATTCTCAATACAACAAACGAAAAAAGGAAACACTAGTGTGATGGGATTATAATTATATGTTAATGATTGGACCTCCGTCACATACTCGCATTATATACATATATGTTTGAGCCTGATAATATAACACGTGACACGGTGACAGTGCGTGACAGCGACCACCCACGGAAGTTTAGTTGGACCAGTTTCTATGTTTTACAAATTAAATTGCTTTTTTCATTGGTGTGGCTGGCTGCTTTTCTCTTTATGATGATGATGTCTCTCGAGTCGAGTGGACTTCGTTGGTGACTGGTAACTAAAAACGTTTGATTCTAGATTAGATACGTACGTTGCCACCCTGTGACAATTTTCCAAAACTTGTTTAAGCAGTGATCAAATTCTAGATTTTGTTGAATAACAACAAAACATAGAAATGAGATCATCATCATCCCACTTCTGACTAAATTTGTCCCAAAGAAAAAAGAAAAAGAAATGAGATCACCGACCCACCCACCACTTCATGTGTTTTCAAATTAGCGTTTGGTTATATATATATATATATATATATATTCCATGTACAGTATATCGTATAATCTCATTATTTTACTCAATTGGCCAGTTTCATTACTACAACTTTGTATATTATTTAAAACTGTGAGATCTTAAAAAGGACACAATCTATATATATACTAACAAAAACTAGAGGCTCATCACCTCACGTGAACAGACATTAATTCCTCAGTACGTATAGTCCATTAGTCCTATATATTGCATGGAAAGAATTAAGTACGTAATTAGGATTAAATGTGTCGTCGTGTATATTATATTTCGTCTTGGCTCACGTCTCCCTCATTTTTAGGCTTTCGATGTGTTTTTTTTCTTCTTCTTTTAACATTGTTTTTTTGTCTTAACTCTTCTTGTCCTTACTACTTGTATCCAAATTCCTCTCTGTCTCTTTAGAATAGCATATCATGTAAAAAAAAAACTCGCGCATAATATTATATTTGTCTTTATAAACACATTATTAGCTTTTGTCAGTTGAAAAAAAGGTTGACGCATTCAAGAATCTCGACTCTGAAGATGAGAGAATGAATAGATCTTAGAAACGTAGGACAAAAACCTGTCTATTATTCAAGTGTAAACACACCTTAGCATGTGCACAGTGCACGTATTGTCAATTAGATCACTTTATTTACAATAAGGTCAGATCATCACACTCAAAATATAAAACGTCTAAATTCCGGCCCACGAGTTATTTTGACAACGTAAAAATTAAGTTGTAGCTAGCAAGTTGGATTTATTATTTTTCCAGCTAGAAATTTACATTGTAAAAAAAGATTATAAGCAGTAAGTTGCACCACATGATGAATGGAAAAGAAAAAGCAGTGGACGAGAAGATTTGAAGCTTTTCCCAAGAAAAGTTCGTAGTGTACTTTGCTTTCTTTTACGCAAAATGACAAATTTCTGGTTACCACAAACTTTCTTCAAAAAAGTTACACCTAAACAAATCTCTTTGGTTTTTGTTTCTTTTATTACAGCGTCATTTGCTACGTCACTTTTTTCTATCACTTCCTTTTTTTGGACATTTCGCTTTTTTTCTTTCTTTTTCTTTTCTTGTGTGTTGTTTCTTCTCTTTGGTTTCCTTCCTTTAAAATAAAAATAAATAATCTGTATACAATTTCTTCCTTATTTTTTGTTGTTGTTAAAAAGGCCTTGACCCTTTTTTGGCCACTGGCCAGTTTCATTTTTTTTCAAGATTTATTTTAGTATCAAAACGCAATTTTTTTGTTTGTCTGTTGGGTCAACTCTCTGGATTTGGTTAAAGATCATCCTTTTAGGCCCAAAGAGACGGGTTTAAGAAATAAGACCCATTTATATTGTTTATTATGTTAACCGGGTTAACCGGTCTAAACCGACAAATACTGAATTGTTCATCGTCTCCTCTCACTCTCTCTCGCTCTTTCTCTACCTCATACCCGAAGACCTGCGAATTCTGTGAGGGATCGATCGTATCCAAATCGTCAATTTCCCCAGGTTTCGAAAACCCTAACCTCATGGAAGCTTACAAAAAAGCGAAACCAAGTTGTGGAGATACGATTAGCAACTTACCAGATGATCTTCTCTGCCGAATCTTATCTTCCCTTTCGACAAAAGAGGCTGCTTTAACATCGATTCTCTCTAAGCGCTGGTCGAATCTGCTTCTATCGATACCTATTCTCGATCTCGACGATTCCGTGTTGCTGAATCCCCAAAAGGGTCGACGAAAAAATGTCTTCTTCAAGGCTTTCGTGGATAGGTTACTGTCTCTACGAGTCGAGACTTCATCTCCCGTTCAGAGAGTCTCTCTCAAGTGTCGTCAAGGAGGTGTTGAACCAGATCGCATACTCAAGTGGATATTAACAATTGTAAGGGATCTTGGTGTCTTGGATCTTTCTCTACGCGTTGATTGTGGAATCTTTCATTTGCCGTTCCAAGTCTTTAGGAGCAAGACTTTGGTAAACCTTCGAATCGGAACAATGATCCGTCTTTCTCAGTTTCCTTCAGATGTTATTTCTCCGACGCTTAATTCCCTTGTTCTTGATTTAGTTGAGTTTCGTGTTGAGGATAAGGTTAGGTTTAAGCAGATTCTCTCAGCTTTTCCTTCGCTTCAAAACCTGCGGATTCATGAATCGACCAAGTGGAAGTTTTGGAATGGGTCTGCTTCTTCTACTGGAACGCTCAAGAGTCTTACATATAGATGTGATGATGATTGCTCTGCTCCTAAACCTTGTGTTTCATTTGATTCCCCCAGTCTTGTTTACTTGGAGTATTCTGATATGGTTGCGGATAAGTATGAAAATCTGAAATTGGACAGCCTTGTTGAAGCTAGGATTGATCTTCATATGACAGCTTTTCAAATCATGCGCAAGCCAAATCATATTGGTTTTGTTTCTGGTGATGTCACAACCTTGTTCAACGGGATCAGAAATGTCAAGATCCTCTGCTTATCTCCGGATGCTTTAGAGGTCAGTCTTCTTTTGAGATGTGTCGCTCTTTTTCTTTTGTTTGTTTGTGGGGTAGTAAATGATACAAAAGAGTTGATTTTGGTCATGTGTTTCAGGCAATCTATTACCGCGGTGAAAGGTTACCGGTGTTCAATAATTTGATTTCATTATCTCTGGGAAGCGATAAACCTCATGGTTCACCATTCATTTTCTGGAAAAAGCTTCCGTCTCTGCTCAACAACTCTCCTAATCTAGAAACTCTCACCATCAAGGTACTATGCAGAAGAAGTTATATGTATACAAACTCTGAATCTACAATGAAATCTTTTCTCCAACGTTTTTGCAGGGTCTAGTGCACTATGTTGCTGAAGGATGGGATAATTTGAGTCCAATGAGCCGTCTCTGCTTTTCCTGGGACGATGTGTCGGCTTCTATGTCATCATCTGCAGTAAAGGTCTTAGAGATCACTAGGTATAATGGAAGTTGTCAAGAAGTTAAACAAATAATGCATTTTATGGGGAAATTATCGCGTCTTCAAATGGTAAGGGTTCATCATAAAGCAGTGGATGAGGGAGAAAAAAGTCGCCTCATGAGAGGCATTTTGCTTCTTTCCGAAGCTTCCAAATGCGAGATCCAAGTCATGAAGGAAACTGTTTGAAAGTAGTTGTCTGTATATGAATGAAGCTGGTGGACAAATCTTACTATTGTCGAAAGTATATTCTTGTTGACATTTATTTGTAATCGTGGTATTTCATATTTGGATGTTGGCATGTATCACTATCACTTTAGTTTCGACATGATTTACTTGATCAATTTTGTACAAATTTGACGAGCTACATAACTTTAGATTAGGGTACTTGGATTGATACAATTACGTAACGCGGACATTGTTCACTAATCACTTGATAACAAATTGGGTACTGAGAAATTGCCCAAACATTATATAAAAGCTGACGGAGTAAATTCATTCGCCTTAAAATCAAGGATTCAAAATTGAGAAAACAATGCTTCGTCTGCAATTGCAAAACCCTATAAGATCTTCAATTCTCCCGCAAGATAGTAGTTTCTGAATTCGGCTGTTCGTATCTCTGAATCGCTCTGAGCCGATAAAGTAAGTTTTGCATATAATCATTCTTCTTCTTCTCTGATCTCTGTAGATTAGTCATAGTGTGATGCGGAACCTTACGATTAGAGAGTTGCGACATTGAAATCCTTTTTCTTGTTTTGGTCAGGCTCTGAGTATCGATTTTTCACGGTGCGATCATGGATTCTGTTTCCAAAGATTTGATCAGCGATTTGCCGGACTCACTTCTCTGCCATGTTCTGTCGTTCCTCACGACGAAAGAAGCTGCTTCAACCTCAATACTCTCGAGAAGATGGCGTTACCTACTTGCGTTTGTTCCAAAGCTTGAATTTGATGACTCGGTCTTTCTGCATCCGGATAAAAGGGTTAAGAATCCTCTACGTGAGGCTGGTTTGATTGGTTTCGTGTATATGGTTAACAACAAGCGGTTGAAGCTTTCTACAAGCTTTCCGGATTTCGTGGATACGATCTTGGATTTACAAGGCACTTCTCCTCTTGACAAATTCTCTCTAAAGATGGTCGATGGTCATGATCCTGTTGATCCAGATAATGTCAATCCTTGGATTCACAAGGTCTTGCTACGTCGTTTATCGGATCTTCATCTAGTCGTGGATTTGAAGGAATGGAAATCTCCGCTTCCTCAAAGGATCTTCTTGAGCGAGACACTTGTTAAGCTGACTCTTCAAATCAGAGATGGCCCTTCCATTGATGTGAAAGATGTTCATCTTCCAAAGCTTAAGACTCTCTTTCTCCACTCAGTTACGTTTGCTGAGAATGATATTGGCTTTAACAAGCTTCTTTCTGGCTGTCACGTGCTTGAAGAACTTGTTCTCGATAAATTGTGGGCGTGTGTTTGGGAATCTTGCTCTGTTTCTGTCTCCACTCTCAAGAGGCTGACGTTTTATTGCGAGAACATGAAGTTTTCTTGTGTCCATAGTGAAAATCCAAATAGTATGTCTTTCAACACACCACAGCTGGTCTACTTGGAATATGCTGAAGCCATAGCCAACACGTATCCGAAAGTGAATTTTGATTCGCTTGTTGAAGCCAAAATTGATATTTGGATGACAGATGATCAGATAGAAGAGGTGACATTCGGAGACAATGAGGAAAACTATATGGTCGGCAATGCAGCAGCTTTTATAGTTGGTATCTGCAATGTTCGAGTCCTCTACCTATCTTCCGACTCTCTCGAGGTGTGTTTTATTCAGTTCTCATCTCTCTTCTAATCTTTCTCATTCTATATAAGGATTTGACCCAATGATTGCAACGGAGTGATGATAACTTGAGCTGATAATGAGATGGTTTTGGTTTCAGGTACTCACTTATTGTTGCAAACCAATACCAGTATTCAACAACCTGACTCATTTAACTATCGAGAGTAACCCAAAAGTTGGTTGGAAACCATTGCCAAAGCTGCTCAAGAGTTCTCCAAAGCTCAAAACTCTCGTCTTCAAAGTATGACCCAAAACACTTTAAAGCATCGTGTAAACAAACACAGTGACTAATGCAACTTACTGTTGAATCCTTTCCTTTTTATGTTTCAGGAACTCCTTCACAGAGACACGGAGGAAGAAGAGGAGGACATTGCTATATCATCAAGTTCGGTGAGAGTGCTAAAGATATTCATCAGTGATGATGAAAAAATAGAGAAGAAAATCGAGAAGGTCAAGCAATTTTTGGAAACAATGCCAAATCTTCAACAGCTGGTATTATACTATGATGTGAAAGTGTCATCGCAACTTCAGATGCTTAGTAGGTTAGCTTCACCAAAGTGCAAGATCCACCTTATCCCTGGTAACCTCTGAGCGTATCATCTACAGTTGCCACTTGGGTATTGACTAATTGAGTTCCTCTTCTTTAGGAGAACATTATAGTTTCTGACTTTTGTGGTTATACCAAAACCATATATGGATGTGTCTGCAAGCTCTTTATATAGACTTGGTAAAAGATATATACTCTAAGGAAGACTACTAGTACAGGCGTTCGTCCTTCTTTCGTTTTAGAGTTTTAAATACATGTTTTAATTTTGGCCGACAATGATAACTTTCGTGTTTTGCTTGTTTCAGTTTTTTTCTCTGTATTGCTAATTATTTTCTAGTTTTGCATGAACAAAACAAAAACAAAAGACCTGCCTTGCCATAAGGAATCACAAGTCGTTTTCTTCTAGGAGAACTATAATCATATCACACATGTTGATAGATAATGACTAAAGCTTATTCAGCATATGTTCATAAAATATATAATGGAATCATTTCGAGTGCTTCCAAATGAAAACAAAGCATTCTTTACCCAAAGAAAAATCAAACATACTCATAATAATAATTAACAATAAGATGCGTCAACAGTTGTCAAATAGTATATTTTAAAGAATATTATTGTTTAATCTAAATGGGATTTAAAATATCTTACAAAATCTTCTAGAGTTGACATGACACTTATATTACCCATAATCTATTTGATTAAAAAGTTCTAAGACGAGAGACACTAATCATAGCCCATTAATTAAGACAAAGACATAAACTCAGGCCCATACTTTGTAAGCGCCTTAGATAAAAGATCAATGAATTAAAAAAAACACAAAAAAAAAATTAGTGATTCACTGATTTGGCCAAAAACAGAAAACAAAAAAAAAACTAATCACTAATCAGCATCGGGGGACTCACCCGTCCCGCCACACCACCACAGTACTACTCACTCTCGGCGACGGTTCCAAAAAGCGTAAACCCTAATCTGTTCGTCCAGTGTTACCTCTACCACTCAACATTTGATTCTGAATCCTTGCTGCTGGCTTATATTTTTCGAGTAAGTTTCCAATTTCTTCTTGTGATTTTGTATTTGCTTTTGTGGGTTCCTCCTGTCACCTGTGCCTTTGTTTTCTCAAATTTTGTTGTGTGTTAGCTTCTAAATAACCTCTGATTGGGTTTTTTGAAGTAGTGACTTAAAGCTCAAATCATCGTCCAGGTGATATGATGAATTCGAAAAAGATGGACATTGGTTCCAAAGATTTGATCAGTAGCTTACCAGATGCTCTTCTTTGTCATGTCCTGTCCTTCCTTCCCACAACAGATGCTGCTTCCACAGCCGTTCTCGCGAAAAGGTGGAGGTATCTGTTGGCTTTTGTACCTAATCTTGATCTTGATAACTCCATCTATGACCGTCCTAAAATGGGTAGACGAAAAAGGCTAGAGATGCGTAAAAGTTTCAAGCTTTTTGTGGATAGAATATTGGCTTTGCAAGGGACTGCTCCTTTAAAAAAGTTCTCTCTCAAGTGTAAAATTGGTTCTGATCCATCTCGTGTCAATGGTTGGGTACTCCATGTGTTGGAGCGTGGTGTCCAAGAGCTTGATCTATTCATCGCTTCAGAATATGAGTATCCGCTGCCTCCAAAGGTCTTGATGACCAAGACATTGGTTTCACTGAAAGTAGCAGGTACAGATGAGTTCACCATTGATGTTGGTGAGGTTTCTCTCCCAAAGCTTAAGACTTTGCATTTTAATGATGTTTCGTTCGGTGATGAGGGTGGTCCTCCATTTGCCAAGCTGATTTCTGGTTGTCACGCCCTTGAGGAGTTAGTTATGATTAAAATGATGTGGGATTATTGGGAATATTGCTCTGTGTCCAACCCATCCCTCAAGAGAGTAACAATTGATTGTCAGAACATTGATGAGAATCCAAAGAGTGTATTGTTTGATACCCCAAATCTTGCCTATTTAGAATTTACTGATACTGTTGCGGCCAAGTATCCAAAAGCGAATTTTGATTCGCTTGTTGAAGCTAGCGTAGGCATTCGAATGACACCTGATCAGGTCTTTGACGCAAGAGATTTAGTAAATCGACATCGTGGTTATAAAAGATGCAAGGGTGGAAATGCAGCCGGTTTTTTCATGGGAATATGCAATGTTAAAATCCTTTACTTATCATCTGAGGCTCTTGAGGTTTGCATATGAATCCCATCTATATCTTCATATTTTAATTGCTCTGACTGAAAGTGAAAGAAGACAAACTAGTTAGAACCCAAATTCCCTTGTTTCAGTTTGGTAAATGTTAAGATTTAAACCTGTGACTGAGGCCTATTTTCGAACCAGTTTTAGTTTCATTAGATATTTTCTAGTTAATGATTGCAAATGGAAACTGATTTTTCTTTCTTTCCTTCTTTCTTTCTTTCAGGTCCTTACTTTTTGCTGTAAAAAAGCAATACCAGTCTTCAACAACCTGATTCATTTAACAATTGAGACTGACCAAGAAGTGTACTGGGAATCATTGCCGCATCTGCTCGAGAATTCTCCAAATCTAGAAACCCTCGTCTTCGAAGTACCATCACATATCCTTTTCTTGCATCAGCTGACACATTTCTTTACAAACACACTTAAATTCTGAAAATACATTTTCCTTTGTTATACTTCAGGGACTCCATTACGGAGATACAATTCAATGTTTTGACAAGGATTACTGCTACAATGACACAAACGAATGTTTTAGCGAGCAAGGTGACACTTGTCAGTGCAAACCTTGGTATGGCACTCCCGTTTGGCTATCATCTAGTCCAGTGAAGACACTTAAGGTACTGAAGTTTGGACAAATCACTAACTACAAAGATGACATGGAGAGGCAGACGGATCTTATCAAGCACTTTTTGGAGTCAATGCCAAATCTTGAACAAGTGATATTATACTATGACACACCATATGATGATGATCTGAAAATAGTATCAACAGAACTTCAAATGGTTAAAAAGGTAGCCTCGACCAAATGCAAGATCCAAGTAATCTCTGATAACGTCAGTTACTCATCTACTGTGCACTCTTCCTCATCGACAAGTGGACTCGTCTTCTTCAAAAGCACCTTCCCTGTTTGAAGATCAACATGTTTCATCTCAGAGAAGTTTATCAAAGCATTTGTAGTTAGCTTCAGTCATCTCAACTATTTCAGATTGTCGATGTTCATTTTCTGGTTATTCATGTTGGTGATATGCGTAAACCATCGGATTTGTCTTGCCTAGAAGAAAGATTTTGTAAACTTTGCTAAAACTCTAAGCAAGCATCTTTTGTTTATTGTTATTGAAACACTTTTGGTATTTATGCTCTGTCTTACTGTTTCAGCTTCTAGAGTTTGCATACTACTTTTATGTTCATATTGTGATTACATATTTTCCCATGGCTTAACAGTTACAATGTTAAAGTTGCTCCACGCAACGATGTGCTATGCGTACTCATAAGGGATGATAATATCATAATAGCATAAAATTAGGAGTAAATTCAGGATTGACTTGTATAATTTACTTTAGAAGCAACCAATATTAGATAGCATTTTTGGTATACTTGGTTCACTAAACGGCGTCGTTTAACAATCCCAGCATTGGAATTCACCCATCCCGCCACATTGCCTGTCGTCCAGTATCTCTCACTGACGGCAAAGATTGACAAAAAGCCCTAATTTTCATTTTCAGCTTTGTTCGCATATCCTCCGAGTCTGGCGATTTTTATGGCTCCAAGTAAGTTTTCTCATTTCTTCCTCTGATTCCTGCTCTCACTCAGTGTCTGCCTTTAAAAAGACAAGACCTTGGAACTGTTTTGTAGTTTGAGAATGTCGTATTTGGATATCCCGTTCTTAAACCCTGTCTTTTTCTTATTGTTTAGGTTGAAAGCGTTGCTCTTTTGTTAGAAAAAAAGATGGATTTTGTCGCGAGAGATATTATCAGCAGTCTACCAAATCCTCTAATTTCCCACATCTTGTCATTCCTTCCCACAAAAGAAGCAGCTTCCACATCTGTTCTCTCGAAAAGATGGCGTTATCTGTTTGGTTTTGTAACAAATCTTGATTTTGACGACTCCGTCTGTGAGGATCATGAAGGAAAAAGCGATGCTGAAATTAGTAGAAGTTTTATGGAATTTGTGGACAGAGTGTTGGCTTTGCAAGGGAATGGTAACGTAGACAGATTCTCTCTAGACTGTAGTAATTATGATGTTGATCTAGCTCGTGTCACTGGTTGGATATACAATGTGTTAGGACGCGGTGTATCAGAACTTGATCTAAGCCTCGTGGAGTATTCCTTGCCTTGGGAGATCTTTATGAGCAAGACACTGGTTAGGCTGAAATTAGGACCGGGACAGGATCTTAGACTCACCATTGATAGGAAAGATGTTTTCCTTCCAAAGCTTAAGACTCTCTGTATTGATTCTGTTGAGGTTGAAGAGCGTGGTTTTGGGTTTGTAAAGCTTCTTTCTGGCTGTCCCGTGCTCGAGGAATTAGTTCTAAATAATCTCGGGTGGGAATATTGGAAGTTTTTCACTGTGTCTCTCAAAACCCTCAAGAGGCTGACTATTTTCTCTGAGGACGAGACTGATGAGAATCCAAAGAGCGTGACCCTTGATACTCCAAATCTTGTTTACCTAGAGTATTCTGACGCTATTGCAGGGAAGTATCCAAAAGTGAACTTAAGCTCGCTTGTTGAAGCTCATATCGATCTTCGGATGACAGAAGATCAGAGTGCAGATGTAAACTTTTCAGAAGACGACTATTTCCCTGAAGATTATGAGGAAAAACAGGTGGCCGGTAATGCAGCTGAATTTTTTAAGGGAATATGCTCTGTTCAGATCCTTTACTTATCTGCCAAAACTATTGAGGTTAGTATTTCAATCGCATTGGTTAATGGCTTGAGTTGATGATCACAAGTGAGTGATGAAGATAGTTGATTCGCTTTTGTAACAGGTACTTACTTTCTGCTGTGAGCCAATCCCGGTTTTCAACAACCTGAACCAGTTAACGATTGAGAGTCAGTCGGAAATAGGATGGGATTCACTGCCAAGTCTACTCAATAATTGTCCAAAACTGGAAACCCTTGTTTTAAAGGTATAAAACAAAACCCATGAAAGCATATCTTTGTTTATCAGTCACATGGAAACAAATACAACTTAACTATGAATCCTTTCCTTTATGCTTCTTCAGCGTCTTCTCCACAAGTATAACAAGGGGTGTGGGAACGTGTGCTGTTGTAAACGTCCGAAGCATCCTTCTTGCCTTTCATCTTCTCCGGTGAAGGTGCTAAAGATTTTTCTGTTTGATGACAATGATGAAGAAGACGGGTCGGAAGTGCGACAGATTAAGTATTTCTTGGAGAAAATGCCGCGTCTTGAACAGTTGCTAGTATACTACGATACATCATATGAACCTGCTGTATTAGACTTATCCAAGAAGCTTCAGATGACTTCTAAAGTAGCTTCACCAAAGTGCAAGATCCAGGTAGTCTCTGAGAATCTTAGTTTGTCATGCACTGTTCCTTCTTTCTTAACAACGAAATGGTCTACTCTTCCTCCCGAAGAAGAAGAAGAACACCGCTGGGTTGAGACTCCTCCTCGCGAGATAAAAGATTCCATGCTTATGTATGCTTCTTCTCCAGAAGAAGAAGATTACTGGTTTCACTAGGCTTTGATCTAAACTCGAAGCTTTTAAAGATTTCCTCTGTTTCTGTCGTTTTCTACTTTTGCACTCTGGCTTTTGTCCTTTTTGAAACTGAGAATGTACTCTAAAACTTTATGTGTCCCTCTTTGTTTCCTCTTATTCTGGTGTTAAAAACTTTAAAATGTTGTTCCAACTTTAAGCACGCTTGCACGTGGCTTGTAGAAGTTCTTTTTTATAATGTGAACGCAGATATCCTCAGATTTTTCTACTGGTTCTTAACAAGAATCATACGACTTGGCTTACATCAATAATTGAATGACGGATAAACTTACTTTTGTGTTCATGTTTCCTAGACATTGTTTAATACCAAGTTGCTACATCACTTTTGGTCCGAGAAGTTGCTTTGACTTTGAATATAAAAAATCCTAAATCTCCTCACCGTCTGTTTGAATCTTTAGGGTGATTTTGATGGGCTCTGCTTTTACATTCGACACAAGTAAATTTTCTAATCTCTGCTTCTGACCTTGTGTTCCTATAAGATCTGGTTCTAATATCTGTTTGTGGTTTTTTTTTTTTTCTTTTTTTGTGTGGTTCTTGTTTGTCTATTCCGTGAGTCCTACCCGAACCTTGCGATTTCGATTGTATAAAGGATTAGACTTGAAACTGGTTTGGAGTTTAGGACAGGGTATTTTTTTTGTATCTTGAGTTTTAGCTTCTGAAATCTTCTTGCTGGATGTGTTGTTTAGGTTTGTAAGTGCTTGATCTGTCTCAGAAAGAAGCATGGATGATAATTCCAAAGATGTAATCAATTCTTTACCAGACAATCTTCTTTGCCATATCTTGTCAAATCTGTCTACTAAAGAAGCTGCTTTGACATCACTTCTCTCAAAAAGATGGCGGTATCTTTTTGCTTTTGTACCAAATCTTGATTTTAATGCCTTCTCCTCTCTGCAACCCGAGACTGTGTTGCAAGACCAGACAAGTTTTATAGATTTCGTGGACAGAGTATTGAAATTGAGAGGAAAAGATCATATCAACAAGTTCTCTCTGAAATGTGGAGATGGTATTCAGGATGAAGACGTCTTCCCTTGGATATTAAATGCTTTGAGACATGGTGTATCAGATCTTGCTCTACATGTCTCTCCCTCATTAGTCTATTGGTTGCCTTCAAAGGTTTTTGCGAGTAAGACACTGGTTAGGCTGAAGATAGGACCCAAAGATGGTCCCAGAATTAAACTGAGAAATGTTTGTCTTCCAAAGCTCAAGACTCTAAATCTAGATTCGGTTGTGTTTGAAGAGGGTGAGATTGGGTTTGCAAAGCTGCTTTCTGGTTGTCCCCTGCTTGAGGAATTAAGCTTGCTTAATCTTTCGTGGGATTATTGGGATTCTTGCTCTGTGTCTTCAAAAATCCTCAAGAGATTAACTCTATGTTGTTCATACTGTGGCGGAAATCCAAAGAGTGTATCATTTGATACTCCAAATGTTGTCTACTTTGAATATTCTGATAATATTGCGCGCAAGTATCCACAAATGAATTTCGATTCGCTGGTTGAAGCTAGTATCTGTACTCGTATGACTAATGATCAGAAAGCAAATGCGAGATATGTATCAGATGTTGATGAGGAGACAGAGATGGTTGGCAATGCAATGAATCTTCTTATGGGAATATGCAGTGTGAAGACCCTTTACTTATCTTGTGACACTCTTGAGGTATGTAAATCCAACATTACTCGAGGGTTTTCGTTAGCTAGTATCTGGAAGTGAGTGCTGTGAGTGCTAATCTTTTCTTTTGTTTTAGACACTTAGTTTTTGCTGTCAAGCGATACCGGTATTCAACAATTTGACTCATCTAACTATTGAGAGTCATCCGGAACTAGGATGGGAATCACTGCCAAATCTGCTCAAGAATTGTCCAAATCTTGAAACACTTACCTTCCAAGTAAGCACATCAACCCTTGAACATGACTCTGTTTACTAAATTTACATCAAAGTTTGAGATGTTTCTTTTATGTGTTAGGGACTCCTTCACAAAGCAACAGAGAGATGTGGGGATGTGTGCTTGTGCCATGGTTTGAAGAATAGTCTATCTTGCTTATCATCAAGTCCGGTGAAGCTTCTAAAGATATTAAAAATTGGAGAAACCAATGATGATGACAATAAGGAGATAGAGATAGAGCAGGTAAAGAATTTCTTGGAGAAAATGCCAAATCTTGAACAACTCATAATATACTACAATACATCAAACGAGAATGATCTAGTTGAAGTGTCAAGCCAACTTGAGATGGTTCCTGCAGTAGCTTCACTCAAGTGCAAGATTCAAGTTATCTCTGATAACCTTAGCTTGTCATCCACTTTGCCCAGTTCCTAGTCGATGAAATACGGATTGCATGTCTAGCATATCCTTACTGGTTTGAGTGGTTTCGTGGAATCAGTAATACAGTCTTGTCTCATTTACCATGGAAGCTATATATGGATGTGTCTATGGCTAAAAATATATTAAAACTTAAATTTAAGATTCTCTTGTTTCTGTTGTTTGTAATTTGCTGCATATAACAAAAAGCTCTCATCCTTGTGTGTTTATGCTTGTGTTGTGAGAAACTTGAGTTGTAGTTCGAGTTATTTCTTTTGGCATGTTAAAATGTTTTGAGTTAGTAGAGAAGAACCTAACATCCATGAGACTTAACTTGCCATAGAAAAGTCATTGTTATGTCATCATCTTCTATCTTAACTGAGTGGAGAAGAAACTATAAACAAAATTCGTGTTGCTCTCTCAAGCCAGTTCAATTCATAGGATCCTTCTTCTGATGCTGCATTACGCAAACGGTGTGAATGAATGACTTGTCTTTTTTCGGCTCACAAAAGTAAGTAAATCACGAACCACATTGGTGAGAAACCAAACAATGATGGGTTTAGTGTACTTAGGGCCAAAACAAGAGAAACAAGTGGAAATGGTGGACCTTTGAGGCCATCTGGATTTACCGAAAAGGAAAGATTGTTAAATAAAGTCAAATCAATACAGAGCTATGTTCACATCTTCTCCTTTTGCATCTACACATCTTTCCCTCTCAATATACATATCATACTTTCTATATGTATGTGTGTGTGTGTGTATTCGTTGAGATAATGGATTTGTGTGACAAACTGGTACCCACAGCAGAAGGAAATGGTGGAATCATCATTATAAAAAAAAACAAAAAAGCTTCTAGAAGATTATGACTTTTTGGAACTTTCTATTAAACTAGATTCAGTACATGTAAAAGTGAAATCTTCTTTTGTTCTCACCTTTCCACAACAAGAATCAATAAGTTATATCAATATGTTAAGTAGCGGAGTCTGTGAATGGGATATATGTACATACATATTAGATGTTGGGATATTAATTGGTCATTTTCGATTTAAACCACTCGATCGTATCCAAAAGTGTTGGTCTTTTGAGTAATTTGGATTGGGTTTCAATATGAACACAAAAAGCGCTTCCAATATTTTTATTAGATCCTATAATATATTGTTGATCAGCCTGTAGATCAGATCTTTCCTCATTTGTTATAAACCACAAGTAGATGGAGTAAACGATCAATTGGTGGAGAAACTCAAAAGATGTTTCGCCTCATAAATTCAATTATATATATACTATGCATACATATGTATCTTGGAATTATAATTTATGGTTTTCGTATCCCTTAATGAAAATGCGGACGTTCATACTATTAAGGAGCGGACATCAAATCATCATCAGCCGTATTTTTTTATATACAGAAACTACAACATGTGGTTGATGATTTTATACTAGTAGAGAGGTCTTAATTATTAACATTCAATATATGTACAGTAATATTGTGTTGTCGTATACATACAATAAATATTAAAATTGTCTTTATTAGCTGGTTAAGCAGCCATTTTATTTTAATTGAATCGTAGTAGCACGACAACTAACAGAAGGCCTTTAAAATCATTATTTCGTTCCAATTAATTAAAAAGTTAGGTTTGACAAAACATATACTAAATATTTTGTATATTTTAGAGGTTTATATAGTGTGTGTGTGAACACCCAATGAAGAAACATTTAAATATAGTGGTTCAAACAATTGTCGGCACTCGAGAGTTAAGACATCGTGAGTTTATAAATAGACATATATAGATATCGATATGATTATGAGATTTCTGATCTACAAGTTTTTTTTGGTATATAGTCTAATTTTTTGGCTTCCTTATGGGATTACAATCCATATCAATATGGATCTAAAACATGCATAATAAAACCTACTTTCACACATAGGTTGCTTAGAGTGGTAAAACTAGCTAGGAAAAAAAAGATGTGAATGAAAGAAATCATTATAACGCAAATCATTATATATTGTTTTATAATTTTATTAGAGTGAATTAGCAGTTGACTTGCAAAGGAACACATGACCAAAAAAAACATATGGATGGATAACAACAATTTTACAAGGCCGTCGTCGACTTCAGATATTTTAAAATCAGGAAGAGTAGTTAGAGCATGATTATCAATAGGATCTTACAAAATTCTTAAGGTAAAAAAAATTAAGAAAAGATAAGCAACTTTTTCTTACCTTTTCTTAGTTTTTCTTACGTTAAGAATTTTGTAAGATCCTATTGATAATCATGGTCTTATACTTTTAATTTTCTCTTTAAAAAGGCCAAAACGCTTAATCTGTTTTTGTTTTTTGTTTTCTTTTATTTTTTTATTTGGGGAACTCTTTAGTTTCGACAATATTTTTATGTGGTAATTAGAATATCGAGGCGCATTATACGCATGCGTATAATTTCATATTCACACTCATATTCATAAAAAATGATACATTGTACCATGCAATGCATCCACAATGTATGTATGCTTTTGTGTTCCACAGTGCCATGCTTACTACGCTTACACGTGACATGGGAATCTTTAGTGGTGTGAACGCGATTAATCTTATTTTGTTTCCAACGTGTCTTTTAAGATTAAACAACAACAACAACTATAACCATTTTAGCAATTCCTAATCACTTTCTTTTTCGCTCTACCGTAACGTCTTATACTCTTATTAGTCAATAAATAACCTTTTTTTCTTTTGGTAACATGGTTATTATCTGGATGACTCCATATTATTTTTCAATGTCCAAGAGACCAATTAGATACACGTATAGTTAATGTAGAATGAAACTTAAAAACTCTTAATTAATGTTTTGTGAGAAACAAAAGAAAGAAAGAAGAAGTGCAATTACGTTTTGAAAATTTCTATATTATAAATAAAAGAATGTAACCTTAGGATGATAAATCAAATTATTGAGCAATAATCACGGTTGGTCCAAAGAAAGGACCCACTCACTTTCACCTACAAACTTCCAGTTGCAGTGTCGACGATGATCATCCTCTCTCTGCATTGCTGCTCTCACCTCTCACTATATATATGTTTACACACACACACACACACCACTAAACCAAACATACAAAGAACTCACTTCCTCCATAATTAACAATCAAAACAAAAGCTTTTCTTGGATTTTCTTGGATTAAAACAAGAAAAGAAAAAGAGAAAGAAAAAAAAAACATTTTAAGAGTTGAAGGAGAAGGTGCACTAACTCCAACAGAATCATCGTCGCCATGTCTGTTTCTTTCGACAACAATAGCGTACCAAGACTTGTTATCAAGAAAATTCTGGCTAAGCTTGACAAGGATGGTGACAGCTCCCTCGTTAGAAACGGCATCACTGAGTTAGTTTTCTTCTTTTTTCTTTTTCTCAAGAAAAGTCATCCTATGGTTTCACGTACGTCTCATATAGATTTTATCTTTTTTTTTTTGGGTTAATTCAGGATTGATCAGAAGTTATTGGACCCGTTCGTGTTGCTCGTTGAGTTTTCCTGTAATAAGCTTCTTCCTTGCCTCGAATCTGTTTTATTTATATGTTATATGCTAATCAAAAGCTTACCAAATTATTTGCTCTGTTTCTTGATCAGTTTCGCTCTCAGCTGGATTCCCAGATCATCCTCACAGAGGTCAATATCACCTACATCTTCTTACAGTACACGAATATATATATACATAAACATAACACATATCCACAAAGTTTCTCTGTTCTGAAATGTATTTAGTCAACTGTGGTGCAGGTTTTGAGAGTGTTACATACATGCTACAGGGAGGCATCATTCACAAAGATCCCAAAGGTCATAGAGGTATAATCCAAGCCGGAGATGTTCAGGTAATTATAAAGAAACACACCACCCCCAACAAATAAAGAATAGAAGAGAAACATCAAATCCTCTCTGAGTCTCATTTTTGAGTCTTTGATCTGACAGTGGATGACAGCAGGAAGAGGAATCATTCATTCCGAGTTTCCCGAAGAAGAAGTCAACAATGGTTTACAGCTTTGGATCAATCTCCCTTCTGCTGAAAAAATGTAACTAGAAGATTATTTACTATCATCTCTGAAAGAAGAGCTCCAGTTTTGAATCTCTCTGTTTTGTTCTTTCATTTCGACAGGATCGAACCAAAATATAAAGAATTATTGAGTTTAGACATCCCGCGAGCAGAAGCAAACGGAGTTGAGGTCAAAGTCATAGCCGGAGATTCGATGGGAATCCAAGCTCCAGTCTACACAAGAACACCAACAATGTTCCTTGACTTTACCCTCAAGCCAGGGTCTCAAACCCACCAGAACGTTCCAGAATCATGGACCACTTTCGCCTACATTATAGAAGGCGACGAGGGTGTGTTCGGTTCTTTGAACTCTTCCGCTACACCGGCCCACCATGTTGTTGTGTTTGGACCAGGGGATTCAGTTAGCGTGTGGAACAAGTCAACTTTTAGGTCGTTGAGGTTTTTACTGATTGCAGGGGAACCGATCGGTGAGCCTGTGATTCAGAGTGGTCCTTTTGTGATGAATTCTCAGGCGGAGATCGATATGGCTTTCGATGACTATCAGAATGCTAAGAACGGGTTTGAAATGGCCAAGTGTTAGAGGTCACAATGAAAAGAGTCTTGTAAACAAAAACCTTATGATTCTTTTGGCTTTAGTGTTCTTTATTTCACATTCAAGATGAATCAGTGGTAGGAGCAATAGTAACGATGCTCTGTTTGGGAAAGTTGATTACACTTCAGACTGTATTTCGACTTTAACAACAAATCGAAATTGTACTCTGGAGAAAGCTTGAAACAAAGAAAGATGATGTTTCATAATTTCAATGTCTGGTTCACTAATGCCCAAATTTCTCGGAGTGTTCTTCTAACGTTTCAATTTCCACCACATGGGCATCAGACCTGCTGAAACCGAGTTACAAAACAAGATTTTAATCTGTATAATACTCTATATCTACACAAGCGTCTTAATTTTTAAAAACTAATTATTATCCAGAAACTGTGATCCAATCATAATTCTTCAAGAAGAGATCAATTCATAATTCTTACCATATGATTCTTTTTGGGTTTTGTTTTCTTTATTTCAGGTTCAGCCTTAAAAGTTAACTGAATCAAGCTCTGAACTAATACGATAATAAACAAGAGCACTGATCACCAATTTCCATTATGTCTTATGTCGTGGTTGCTCTTCTCACTTTTCTGAGCAAATGTTAAAAAAAAAAAAGGAAACATATTATACTGACCTCAAGAGTGAGAATCTTAATATTGCATAGTCCAATGAGAAGATCTGTTACATCACCAACGAACTATTTTTCCGGTTCAACAACATAATCTTTCTGCATATCTGGCCCTCTCAATCTGATGAAATGTCATACAAAAACCAAGACTAAGTTCAATAAGTGAATCAAAACTCACTTGTGCAATAGCATCAGAATCTTCTAGGTAACTAGTTCCTCAAGTACAGGATAACAAAAATTAGCTACTTAAACTTATAAACGAAACAAACCAAGCAAAAATTCAGTAAATCCAGCATCATCAAACACAACAAGTCATATTAACAAAGAACAAAAGACTGAATCTCTCATCTTGATTTAGCTGAGCTTTTCAGAGATCTACTTACATCTCTCGTCTCGCAATTTCGAAGCTTCTTCTTCGTAAGTTGATTTTAAACTAAGATAATCATCACCATTTTGATGTATTATTGTACGTGTAGTATATTAGTGTCCCACGAGTTATCGGAACCGTTCGTGTCTAAAAATTGGTGTTATGATGTTTATTTATCTTACACATAAATAAAAAGTGAAAATAAAATATTGAGACGCCAGAAGAGTAAGACAGATTACAGAACAGAGACCAAACTTTTCTTGGAACTACAACAAAAGCTATTCAATAAACAACTTCAAGCCCGTAAGAGACATAACTTTATATACAACACCCAAAAAAGTGAAGATGCATATTGGGAAGCTTAAAAAAGCAAGGCACAAACAACAGGGGAAGATATAAACTTAGAACAAGAAGCTTTGCAAATCTTCCTCTGAGATAGAGAGGAAGACAATCTCCCATTTAGTCGTCCATGATACCAGAATAAGGATATATTGGTGTGAGTACGTAATCACATACTAGTTGGACACTGCACTTGGATGAAGCTCCCCTAGGAACTAGCCTCTCAAGTTGGCTTTTCAGATCTTCACCGATCCGTGTATGGTAGGTAGCACACAATCAATTGTTCAAGATTCGGCATTGTTAAGTCGTGGGCTTTTTATTTATAATAGATGCTAAAATTAATCACTAAACGAATGTTTCAAAACATGAAATGACAGGCTCTGCATCGTTGAGACTTGAGAGTCTTTGAAATTAACACAGTTAGAAGTGAATCACTCTGATCCGGCTAGAGTCTCTCCCCAAAGGTAAGATTCCGAGTAACAGAGTCCTCTGCGTCAAGAGGGAAACTCTCATAACGAAGCTTTCTCCCAATTGTCATATCTACAACATCACGTGCAAAGAGAAAAAAACATCCACCTTTTGATTACATCTTTTTCACGTCGACTGAAGAGAGAGTGCGAGAGAATGAGATTCAAATCAAAACATGTTCAACAGTTCATGTTTCAACAGACTTAACATAATAGGAGGAGTAAAGTTTCTTCGTCATGTTTTAGCTACTAGTTTTCAAATAAAACTGATCTGAATTCTATAATATAAATTCCTTTATAGTCAGTGGGTTTATTGTAATCGACCATTTCCCTCCATATAACCAAGAAAAAAATTGTGACTACCCTAGGTGTTTTACAAATTGCAGAAGAGAAACAGGGAGAGAATTAAGAGAAAAAATCTAGCAAACTTGTCTGAGGAAAGGGGAAGGAGATGTAACAGATAAATAAAACTGAAATGACTTGGTAAACAAGGGTCCAACGGAGAGTTTGACCAAACTATTAAGTAAGTTTTCTTCCTTGAAGACTTATCATTGTGCAGTCAAGTTCTTATAAAAGGAAACACGCACCATAAACTGGACATCACAAGTATAAAGGTGGTTGTAGAGTGTAAAAAGATGCGCATTTCGTTCAAGCATCCCAGGAGCTTCAAGGTTTGTAGGACCATTCTCGTCAGCATATATCTCCATCTCCTTCAAACTAGGAATGTGGTCCAAGAAATGCTTTATCATTTGCATCTCTTTGCTTGTTCCTTGAAACCCATGTATCTCTAATCTTTTTACCGGACAGGATGTGAGCGAACGACCTTTCTCCTCCCGAGAAATGCAGTCACAAGCATCCCCGCATTTGTCTGTGACATAGTGCAAGAGACCCTGAAAACATAAAGAAGACAATAAGAGATTCAAAGTATGAACTCTATCTTTGTTCACGTTTGGCAAATGGGTTGTTTTTATACCTCAATAACTAGAAATTCTAAATGTGGACACTTCCTTAGAAGAGCTGGCATTGCTTGCCATCCTCGATCTTGGTTACTTTTAATAGCTAACGATCTGAGGTTTTTGAACACTGGCATCGATTCACAGCATAGAGAAAGAGCCTGAGAAGAGGATAAAACACAGCTAGACATGTTGCAATTACATATGAAGTGTTAAAACATCAACTAAGAACACATCGAAGCGAATTGAGTTACAAATCAAAAGATGCCTAGAAAGTATTCAGGACGAAACTAATATGACCACTGTGCTCCAGGTATTGAGACAAGTCCAAATTTCTTTCTTTTATATCCCCGAGACCAGGTGAATATTAGTATGAAAAGAAGAAAAAGAAAAACTGACCTCGAGAGTATCAGAAGACAAGTCGAGATACTCAACATTGCGTATGCCATTCATGAGCTTCCCCACATGTTGAAATCGGGGAACAACATCGTCCATATCATCCTCTAACCAATCATTATTTGGCGCTCTTAGTCGCTCTATTTCATCATCAGTAACCAAAAGGAAGATTCGAGCCTCACGCAAGTTTTCCATTTTAACTAGGGGATAGTCTTCCGCAACATAATCAGAGTAAAAGAAATAAACAAGACTAGGTGTATCAAACGAAAAAGTGCCTAAATGACCGTCGGAATCAATTGTTAGGGTCTTGAGGGTTGCATTTGAGACGGTGACATCCCGATCTCTCCAGTTTACATCAACCAGGTCTAATTCCTCAAGCGCAGGCAAAGCATGAAGAAGAATCTCAAACTTATCAACATAAAACGCAACTGAGTCAAGAATGAGAGTTTTAAGCACTGGTAAGAAAATGCTCCCAGCCAACCAACTAATATCAATTCCACAGTCAATTCTGAGCTTAACTAGAGTCCTGCTCTCGAAACCTTTTGGAGACAGCCGATAGCTATCTTCCATATCCATACCCAAAATGATTAACAGATCAAGCTCCGAAACACCGCGGCTTAGCACATTACTCATCCAACCATCCACACGAGCTGGATCAACCCCAGTTCTACACTTGAGGGAGAATTTGTTAATGGGAGAATTACCCTGCAAAGCCAAAACCCTATCCACGAAAGCCATGAAGCTCTGTAGAACTCCCTCCCTTTCCCTTTTACCCATTTCGGGATGCAGAAACGCATAGTCGTCGATATCTAGATTAGGAACAAATGCAAGCAGATTGCGCCACCTCACTGAGAGAATCGAAGTCAAAGCAGCCTCCTTTGTTGTAAGGAAGGACAATATAAGACAAAGAAGCTCGTCTGGTAGAGTGCTAATACGATCCATTTGTCTCTGCAGGGAAAGAATTAAGAACATAAATTTCAAAGCTTTTTATAACAACATCAGCAGTAACATGACTGCTCATCATCTACAAACAGAGCAAGTGGAAAGAAATACGTCGATAAGCTAAACAATTAGTTCAAAACATGAAACATATATAACATAGAAAAGCCCAGTTCCCCAACGCAAATAAGAATCCACCAAAAGAAGAGAACATAATCAGTCAGTATAACTTGCGGCATCTACCTCGTTTCAAACGCGTAGTCCAAGACCCCAAAATTAGATATTTTGGTGAATGCGACCACAGAGATGCGAGACGATGAGAGTTGGGAGTGGTTAATCGCGCTCGTATTAAGAAAATGCAAAATACCAAGCGAAAGGGCAAAACCGCAAAGAGAGAGAGAGAGAGAAAAGGTCCGCTTTTTAAGAGGAAGAGTGGAAGACAAGGGCAGCAGAAAATGTAATTGCGGTTCAAAATTGAAAATGTCAATGTTGGTTCCATTTTACCCGGTTCCCTTGGTTTAACAAACCGGTAATGTGTTTTGTGCTACAGTGAAGACTCTGATATGACGAGAGTCTCTCCTCAAAGCTAAGATTCCGGCCTTGCTAGAGTCTCTCAAGGCTAGTGACACTAGTGAGTAGTGATTTAGGGACTAGTTCTACAAAAAAACGTTTTGATATTTTGGATGATTACTAAGAGGGGAACAAGTTGTCTCTTACTAAACCTAAATATCTTGTATATCTATTGTGATTGCAAATGCTTTTTAAACCCGAGATAGTCCCAAGTGATCGACATTTGCTTGGTAGCAAGTACAATTCTGAAACATTTACAAAAAAACAAAATAACATCCACCTTCTGACTAAATCTTTCTCACGCTGAAAGAAGTTCACATGTTCAGTTGAGACCTAAACTAAGAGCCTATCGAAGCTAACTGAGATACAAAGATAGACACAGACTGAATATAACTAGGAGAATCCAATTAATAAAAATACCAAAGGGAGTAACAAGAGATAAAGTGACCAAGAACGTGCACAAATCGATTCATGTTCCAACAGACTTTAAGCAGCTAGGAGGACCAAAGTTTTTTTCTTCATGCCTGAGCAGCTGAGCTACTACTAGTTTTCATTTAATACTGAGCTGGATTCTGCACTTGGATGAAGCTCTCGGAAACATCTGAAGATCCGTCTCGATTCTTAACTTTTCACTGTCGCTTATTCTTGACCAAGTATAAACTATAAGCAGCTCCAGACGTGGCAACTTTCCTAAGAAATGTTTTACTTGCTGCAACTCGCCAGTCGTCCCGCTATCCCATAAAGTTATCTCCAAGACCTCTACAGGACATGTCAATAGACAAGAATATCCCGACAAACACTCGCAAACATAATCAGGTTCTTCAACATTGTCAGCTTCTTCAACATAGTCAAGTTCTTCAGCATTCTCAGGTTCTTCAACATTGTCAGGTTCTTCAAGATAATGCACTCCACCCTGCAGCAAGAGGTTGAGATCGAAGATTTAAGTGTATATACCAGGAGGTTTTATAAATAATGGTTTGCTCAAAATATATTGTCATACCTCGATAACAAGGGTCTTCAGATTTGGAGCCTTGTTTAACAAAAAGGGAAGAAATCTCCAACAGAATCCCGCATTATCATGCATCATAGTTAGATGATGTAGCTTTTCAAATACGGGAATCGCATCACGAAAGAAGTAAAGCGTCTGAAATCAAATCAACAGTAATCAAAACCTTAGGAAACAGGTTTGCAACATCCTATGGAACTTAAGATGCACGTTTGATTCACCTACTACAAAATCAAAAGAAGAAAGAATAACACACTTACCTGAAAAGTATAAGGACATGATTACTCCAGGATCTGGACATTTCTTATCCCTTGAATCAGATTTGTTGCATTGCTAGACAGGATATCACCATCAGTTGCAAATACTTCATTCCATCGGCGATTTACCATCACGAGAAGATTGAGCTTAGCTTCCACAAGGGACTCGAAATTAACAATTGTATACCCATCCGGGACAAAATCACTGTAGTCTAAGTAGGCAAGACTCGGAGTATCAAAAATAATGTTCTGCGGATCAGGTCCTTTAAAATTTATCAGTTCACGACCAATAGTAAGTCTTTGAAGACTTCGACTAGACACGATGCCAGACCATTTCCAAGTTTCCCAGTACATACCATCGATGGTTAGTTCCTTAAGCACAGGGCAAGCCAAAAGAAACGCCTGGAACGCACAATCATCAAGATTACAGAACCAAACTGATTCAAAAATGAGAGTCTTGAGCGATGGAAGCAAAGCATTCTGAGGCAGCAAACTGATAACAATCTCCCGCCCTAATTTCAGCTTATTGAGTGTCTTGCAAGTGAAGATCTCCAAAGGCAATATATATCCATTATCACCATATATACCCATTTCAAGATCCCTGACACCACGATTGTTCAACACATCACGTAGCCAGTGGTTGATACGATCTGAATCAAGACCCCTTTCAGATTTTAAAGAGAATCTCCTAATGCACGTAGTAGTTTCCAGCCGAGCCAACGCTTCACTCACAAGACCCGTGAAAGTCCCCTGAAACTTAGCTCTGTCGTCGAACACAAGATCTGGTATGATGGTATATACATTCCTAAACCTCTTTGAGAGAACCAGCAAAGACGCAGCATCCTTTGCAGCAAGAAAGCTCACGATTCGCCTGATAAGATCATCTGGAAGATCGCTTAATATGATCCGATCCATATCTTCTTGCACTTAAATCCTACCGAACCAATCCGTTCCAATCAAACCACAAACTCAAAGAAAATGATGAAATCTACAAGCAAAGGATCGATTAAGAACTTAATCTAGAAACCCAGAGATGGAGAGTGAAGAAAGAACTAGAGACGAAACTGCTTCATTTTCTTCTTGGAACTTTCTAGATGAGCAAGTTTATTTAGTTTCTAAAAACGCTGCGTTTTTTGCCTTTTGTTGAAAAACGCACCGCTTAGACTAAATATATGGGCCTTTTGTTGTTTATTTTAAGCCGTGGGCTTTCCTTTTATTTTCTTTTCTTTGGGCAGAAGCTTTCCTTTCAATATATACAAACGACAAGTACCTTTTCATTCTTAGGGTTTTGTTTTGAAATCGGGTGCCTTGTCGAGTTCCACTTCAGTAGCACCTTGTTGTTCAACAACAAAAAAAAAAAAAAAAGATCACTGAATAGTCAGGAAAAATTAAAGAAAAGTATAAAGGAATCAGAGATTACTGTACTTACAAAGAATGAAGAGGGGTACTCCATCGTCTAGGACCTTTACCCAGTTTCATCCCCAACATTAATGGGAAGAACAAACCATACATCTCCTCCATCTAGCGCATCAGCAACACCAAAACCAAAAATCTCAGTCTCACTTTATATATGGATGGTTGAACTAAACCGAACACATTTAGTGATTTTGTTGAGTAATGTGGAACGGCTTGCCTAACTTGTTCAAAACCAGCAATGGGACTCTTTTTTGCGTCGAGGAATGAGCTTGTTTTCTCCTTGGTAGAGAGCTATTCCACAAAATCTGAAAAAGAAACAAACGCCTCAGGTTCCCATATAAAAGAACAATGAAAATCCTATTTAAAATGCAACACATTCTAGATGATATTGAAACAATAATTTGGCTCACCTATCTTGATTTTCCATCATTTAGCTTTTTTTCCTTGTGATGGCTTTGGTTTTGCTGAATCAGATTGGTAGTATCAATCCAATCTAAAAGTTTAGTAAAATCTGTGACAAGATAAACTTTAAAGCAAATAATTAATTAGACTTACCGACTGAAAGATTGGAAAATTGAAGTGCACGAGGAAGGAAAGATGTATAGATTCAACGACACCAATAACTAGAAGAATCAGTTTGATGTTGCTGCTTTTTTTGGTTCTGAATCTTCATCATTCTTCAAACCATATCATATCTCCTACAAAAATATAAAATTAAACGAAGCTTCGTTAAAATTCTTTTGAAGTCTGAATCAAAACAACAGCTTAAGTGAAAACAAAATCACAGTCACATTCCCAGCTAAAACTGAAACCAAAAAATAAAAACCCAAATTTGAGGAAGCGCACAAGAGAAGAGTATCTGCTGAGTCAAGACAAGGTCCTAAATTACCTTTTAAAATCAGTTTGATATTGTTCTGTAAGAACGCCAGCGACCGTTTTTGTTCTGAATCTAGTTAGACTCAAATGGTGTATAATCTATTTGGACCATTTTGTTCCTCAAGGTGATCTTACATTTCATGATATGGCTATGATGTTCCTAAATCAGATTGGTTGTGCTATTTTTAACATCAGCACCCTGAATCTAATCAAAAGGAATTAATGAGTTTCAATAGTTTATTACCTGTGGAAGGGAAATCAAGTACCTTCTTCTTCACAAGGTTTGGCTTTGAATTCTGGTGCCTTGTCGAGTTCCACTTCAGTTGCACCTTGTTGTTCAACAAACACAAAAACAATAAAAGGATTGCTAGTTGAAGAAGATATATAAAATTGAAACAGAAGGAAATAAAGAAAAGCAGAGAGGAATTTGAGATGACTTACAAAGCAATAAGAAGAGGAGTTTTCCAACGTTTGGGTCCACAATCCAGCATCATCCTTAATAATAATAACGGGAAGAGCGTAAAAATCTCCATCATATGCAGAATCAACAACAACAAAACCGAAAATCTCAGTCTCATTTATTTGCCTCGACGACTGAACTTCTTCTATCCTCCTGTGATGAGTTGTTTTAGTAGATAGCTTCTTCAGAGAATCTGAAAAAAAAAAAGCAAAACATTCAGATGAGACTTGACAACACACACAGTAAACACCAAGAATCAGTTACCTTTTCGTCAAATCAGATGAGATTTGAAGAATAACGCCATGTCCTCTGGAACATCCATCAAATGCAAAGACACATAAACGATACTTCCAACCGATACTTCCAATTCATCAACAATGCTTGGATTCTGAGAGTAGAGAAGAGAATGTGAAACTGATAAGATATATAACACACAAAAGAAAAAGAAAAGAGATTGTTATTGGTTAAGTGTTTACTTACAAAGAATTTTTCCCATTGTTGTTATTGTTGTTGACTTGCGCCGGTCATCCCTAAACTTTACAGTCATAGAAAAAGTGAACCATATATATATATATATATATATACCTCCATCGTCTAGACAAGCAATAAAGAAAACAATGAAAAATTCTCATTTGACGTTGTTACCGTAAGGCCAAGTTTGTTTTAGTGTGGTTCTGAATCTTCTACATTCTTCAAAACATAGTATATCTCCGGATCTTCACAAAAAAAAAATTTGAATTAGAAGAAGTTTCGTTTAAACAACAACCTAAGTGAAATCAAAATCTTACTAACATTCCCATGTAAAAATTGAAAAAAGCAAATTCGAGGAAGTGGACAAGGCAAAGACCTTTTAATCGATCAGTTTGATGTTGTTACTTACTGTCTTACGCTGCTGCCGACCGTCTGAGTTCTGAATCTACTTCAACCTTCGAAAAACTTGTTTTGAACACTCGTTCGCCTGCAGTGAACAGATTCAACACATTACAAGAGGAAGCGGTCAAGACAAAGACCTATATTACCTTTTAATCAATCAGTTTGATGTTGTTACTTACTGTAAAAAGGCCAGCGACCGCTTTTGTTCGGAATCAACTTCTTCCTTGAAAAAATACTGATTCATCGTCCTGGTTGGAACCCGAACACACTTCTGTTTCGTTTCACCCAAACGAAAAACCAAATAAACCCATTAATTAAGAGTGTCACATATAAACACGAAACTCTTATTTCAAAATCAAATCGATTCATATGTTTAGAAAGATACCTCTGACTTCTTTTGCTCTCTCGTCGCCACTATAATCGAACGCTATCACGTCGCCATTAAACCTGTGAGAAGGAAATTCTTAATTTCAAAAGCAAAAACATTCACACGAAAATAAAATCGATTTATAGGGTTACAAAAACACGAGATGATACCTCCTCTGACTTGTTCAGGTGTGCTTAAACTCTCTATCGTCGCCATTAGAATCTAACGCTCTCTCTCGCTCTGTCTCTCAGTCTCCGAAGAAGAGAGTTTGTGTTCTAATTTTGATTTTTCCAGATTAACAAAGTGAGTGTTTGTATTTATAAACAGAGAGGTGTCGACCAAAACTGAACAATGAAAATTTCCTTTTTATAAGAATAAAGAAAAAAGGAAAATTGTAAAATTTTTGGTGTTATTAAAAAAGGAAATTTCACTTTTGCTGTTTGAAGGAAAAAGGAAAATTTTATATCGCTAAGAAAAAGGAAATTGTTGTTAGAAAAGGAAATTAATCAAAAACCTTTATTAAATAATAATAATAATAAATAAACTCAGTGTTTGGATTAGTGGGCTTTTGTTTGTTAAGTCGTGGGCTTTCCGTTTATTATACATGCTATAATTAATCATTAAACAATTGTTTCAAAACATGACGATAAAGGCTCTGATTCGTTCAAAGTCTTTGAAATTAACACTGGAAGACCCCGTCTAGTGTTGGAGGTGGACTCGGAGTTGGCAGTGGGATTTTTTGAGACAGGGATTGGTGACACTCATTCGCTGTCTTTCCTGGTACGGTTGTGCCATGGCTTCATATCGAGGGACTGGATCGTCCGTATCGTTCATGTGTATAGGGAAGCTAATCGTCTTGCCGACGGATTAGCAAACTATGCTTATTCCTTGCCGTTAGGCTTTCAGTTGTTAGAAGATCGTCCGGCCTGTGTAGATGCACTTGCTTTGGAGGATATGCGTGGAGCTACGCTACCGCGGAGAATTTGTATTTAATTTTTTCCTTTTTCTTTTCGTTTCTTTTCTTAATTTGGGAGTTTCTCCCTTTCCCTTACCAAAAAAAAAAAAAAAAACACTGGAAGAAGTGAAGTCTGAGACCGACGAGAGTATGTCCCCGAAGGTAAGATTCAAGTAAACAGAGTCTCTCGTCAAGACTCTGACTCTCTGAGAGGGAAACTCATAACAAGCTTTCTCCGCAATGGTCATCTACAACATAGACCAAACTATATAATTTTGTGCAAAAAGCCAGAAGCAAAGCTTTGCTAATCTTCTCTGAGATAAAAGGATGATTCTCTCATTTAGTCTGCTACTAGAGAAAGGATGAATTGGTGCGATGATGTTATCGCATATTAGTTGGATTCTGCACTTTTTTGTTGGACTAATTCTCTAATATAATAGTACAATGAAACTAAATAATTAAAACAAAACGTTTGTCTAGAAATAAAATGGTTTTGTGCTAAAAACTAGAACAAAGAGAAAAGGTTATAAGTTGGTGGGATGACGTTCTCTAAGATTAGTTGGACACTGCACTTGGGTGAAGCTCCTCTAGGAGCTAGCCTCTCAAGTTGGCTTTTCAAATCTTCATCAATTCGACTTCTGTAGCACAGTATCATTTGTTCAAGATTCGGCATTGTCTCCAGGAAATACTTGACCAGCTCCTTTCGCTTTTCCATTTCTTTACTGTAAAAACGAACCTCGCCAAAGTTGAGTATCTTCAAAACCTTCACCGGACTTGATGATAGGCAACTACGGATGTCCTCTGAAGATCTCCATAGCCACCTGTCAGCGTCCACACATTTAACTGTGTTTTTGTCATGGAGTCCCTAAATTATAGATGAAAAAACAGCTTATATAATCTAGTTTTGTTTGAAAAGTTGTGTTAGAAAATGCAGTAAAAGGACATGTGGGTGGTACGTCGAAGACGAGGGTTTCTAGATTCGGACAGTTGTTGAGTAGAGCCGGCAATGACTCCCATCTGAAGTCCTGGTGAGTCTCAACAGTCAAGTGAATCAGGTTTTTAAAAACCGGTTTTGGTTCACAATAGAAAGCAAGTACCTGAAACAAAAGCCCAAGTCAACTATATATGTAACGCAAACTACAAGGGTCCTCAGATTTTACTAGCTTGGTTGTTTTCAAAGTAACCGAAAGATGATCAAAAAACAAACCTAAAATAAAAATGGGATTAAGATACAAACCTGAAGAGTGTCGGCAGATACGTTAAGGATCTGAACATTGCTTATCCCCATAAAAAGTTCAGTTGCATTGACGACCAAATCTCCATGGCTTGCATGTGCACACTGATCACGTGTCATTTGAATACCGATACTAGCTTCAACAAGTGAGTCGAAATTAACTATTACGTACTTGTTGGCAAGATAGTCGGAGTATCCAAAGTAGACGAGATTGGGCGTATCAAATGAAACACTATCCAGACTCCTATCCCAGTTTTCATAACGTACCGTTAGCCTCTCGAGGGTTTTGGAAGACACAGAGCGCTTCCAATAAGCACCCCAATTTAGATCAATCATAACTAACTCCTCAAGGACATGACAGCCAGAGATGAGCTTGACGAGGCAACTATCACCGTCCCCAAAAACAACAGAATCGAGATGCAGAGTCTTAATCTTTGGAAGAAAAACATCAATGACGTTACAATATAGAGTTTCTATTCTCAGCCTAACAAGTGACTTGCTCACAAAGACACTTGAATGCATGGAATGATCGGAAATGTTAGTACCGCTTAAGTCAAGATCCGATACCCCACGTTCTATCACATTTGATATCCAACTAGAGATGCGACTTGGATAATTATAATCGTTGTTACACTTGAGTGAGAACCTATCTATTGCAGAGTTGCCCTGCAAAACCAATACTCTATCCACGAAATTCATAAAAATCATACGAGCCAATTCATGGGGCCTGCATCCCGAATCATCGAAATCAAGATTTGGTACGAAAGCAAAGAGATACCGCCATCTCTTGGAGAGAAGCGATGTTAAAGCAGCTACTCTTATGGGAAGAAACGATAATATGTGGCAAATCAGAGCTTCTGGAAGATTACTGATTATATCTTTGCAACATATGTCCATCTTGACAGATCTCAAAACCTGATAAAAAAAATAACATGATAGATAGATCTCAAACAGTAAGTAAACGAGTTTGACATACTTGACTAACACAGTTTCGAATCAAACAGAAAACAAACCCCAGGAAAAGCAAAATATTAAGGAATCACAAAATCACCATTTGAAGAAATCGGGATACCTCTCACTTGGGAATGAGATCAAAACTGACAACTCTGAAGATTGATAGCGAGAGGGGAAGCGGAAGAGTAGATTAGGGTTTTTGCAATCCTTAAGGTCAGTTTTTGTAAGCCGAGTCGGAGGGTTTTGAGGTTTTTCCACGTGTGCTTATCACGTGCGTCATATGTTGTTCGGTTTTTTTTCGTTGGGTGTTGTTCTCTACTCTTGGATAAAAAGAACAATGCTCTGTTTCAGAAATTTAATTAGGCTTATTTTCTTTTGTTTGGAGTGGCTTGTAGGACAAATTAGCTACTCAAACTAAGAACCGAAACAAGAAAACGATAATTCGAGCATTCCCAATCAAAATGGCATATAATCTTTCATACACAAGTCACACAAAAGCTTAGAACATAAAGGCAGAAAGAAAGAAGAGGAGGGTCTTGTTTTAGTTGAGGTGATCAGATACAACTTGGATCTCGCAATTTGGTGAAGCTACTCTTGCAAAGTCCTTAAGTTGGCTTGACACTTTATTCACATCATCATCAATTGATGCAACGTAGTGTACTGTCAGTTGTTCAAGACGTGGCATTGTCTCTAGGAAGTGCTTGACCAGCTCTATCTGATTCTCTATACCATTTTCACCAAATCTCTGTACCTTTAGGAACTTCACCGGACTTGACGATAAGCAAATAGGAACCTCCCCTGAAAATTTGCATAGGCACCCGTCAACATCCCCACATTTGATTGTATATTTGTGGTGGAGTCCCTGAATCAAAAGAGTAATCACAACATCAAAATCTAGTTTCTTTGAAAATCGAGTTAGCAGATGCAGTTAAAGGATATGTATTGGTACTTCGAAAACAAGAGTTTCTAGATTTGGGCAGTTGTTGAGTAGAGTTGGCAATGATTCCCATCCTACTGTATGGGTTTCAACAGTTAAATGAACCAACTTGTTGAATGTCGGTACTGGTTTACAGCAGAACGTAAGAACCTGAAACAGAAACCACAGCAACAATATCATCACTCTTCACTCATATCCAATCACTAACTTGTATAAAATCATTTATCGATGCTACGCTAACAAACCTCAAGAGTGCTGGCAGATAAGTAAAGGATCTGAACATTGCATATTCCCCTAAAAAAGTCTGTTGCATTGGCGACCAAATTTCCATAGTTTGCATGTGCATACTGATCACGTGTCATTGCAAGGTAGATAGTAGCTTCAACGAGGGAAGCAAAGTTCACTTTTGGATACTTGCGCGCAATATTATCAGAGTAGTTAAAATAAACAAGATTGGGTGTATCAAAAGAAACATGATCTGGATTCTGGTCAGAGTCTAGACAGTATAGCGTTAGTCTCTTGAGGGAATTGGAAGACAGAGAGCGGTTCCAAAAATCAGAGTAAACTCTAAGGAGAAATAGTTCCTCAAGGACATGACAACCAGATGTAAGCTTGTGAAAACAATCCTCAGCTTGTCCTAACATAACTCTATGAAGGAAGAGAGTCTTGAGCTTTGGAAGAGAAACACCTTGCACATCAATGCCATAAACATTTCCAGATTCAATCCTCAGGCTGACCAGTGACTTGCTCTCAAAGACCTCAGAAGGCAGACGACCCTCATCCAGAGAGACGTGTAAATCAAGCTCCGTTACCCCACGTCGCAACACCTTTAAAATGGAATCTGTGACAAAATATGGACGAACACCATGTCCGCACAAAAGAGAGAACTTGTTTATAGCACAACTCTCTTGCAACTCCAATACTCTATCCACAAAAGCCATAAATCTGCTGAGAATCAATTCCTTCTCTGTGTTACCAACCGCACGATGTTGTATATGCAGCAAGCCATCGAAAATAAGATTTGGCCTGTAAGCAAAGAGATAGCGCCACTTTTTGGAGAGAACTGAAGTCAAAGCAGCATCTTCAATGGGTAGGAATGACAATATGTGGCAAATCAGAGCTTCTGGTAGACCACTGATTATATCTCTGGGACCAAAGTCTGTCTTTTTCGATTTCATAGTGACAGATCTATCTCAACACTTACGACCTACAACAAAGAAAATGACATGTTTACTTGGGAGCTATTCAGAAGCTTAATTCCAAATACGTCTTTCTCAAATCCCAAACTGCGAACCAGTCTTTAATCAAAAACACACTCACAAAATAAAATTGCCAGAAAAGAAAGAAAAAAAACAATTAAAATTCGACACTACAACAAATTACAAAACGAAAAGAAGATGAAATATAAGAAATGAGGAAACTTTACTTGGGTTTTGACGCAGAGTTCACCCAAATTTTGGTAACTGGTAAGTGGAAGAGAAAATTAGGGTTTTCTGAAATTGGGAATGTAGTACAACATCGTGGCGGGACGACGTCGTGGACGTGGTTTGTATGTTTTTGGTGACTTTTAGAACTAAATATATATATATATATATATATATATTTTAAGTAAATATAAAATAAAGTTAGGAGTTAAACAAAAAATTAGGAGTTCATCATAATCTTATGTATCTTAGTAATTTTTAATTTATATAAAAATATAAAAACCTCTTAAAAATATTCAGGGAACAAATCAATGAATTTTGGGATGATCTTATTTATTAACATCAAAAGCTAATTCTCCTATTCATTCATAACTATTGATATTATAAAAAAACTATTATAGAAAATTTCCATTATATAGAAAGTTTACATTTATGAAAATCTCCTACTCTATAGAAAGTTTACATTTATGAAAAATTGGTACAATATGTATTACAATTTACAACTTACAAACAAACAATTATGGAGACGAGAATCGTATAACATACTTACATCAGCATTTAAATTTCCTATAATTTCGGGGTAATTTGTCTTTGCTTTTTATTAGATTCACGTATTAATGTGAAATATAAATATGAACGCACGTCAAAAAAAAGAAAAGAAAAAAAACCCCAAAATATTATCATCCTGTATTGAATAAAAGCATAAAGCTTTTTGTTATTAGTGATCCTTGATTAAAACAAACGAAGACAAAAGGTACACTAACATAGTTTATCAATCATCATCATCACCATGCCATCGAGGCAGATCATTAAGAAGATAATTGCAAATTTAGAGAATGGAGGTGACGCTGCTGTTATTAGACAAGGCATCACCCAGTGAGTTTGCTTTATAATATCGTTTATCATTTTTTTCACAGGTAAAGCCGATTGCTTCATCTTCAAGTTTCGTTTATATAACTTGTGCATGGTTAATTTCATTCAGGAGTGACCATGAGTTATTGGACCCGTTCGTCTCGCTAGCTGAATTTTCCGGTAATGTTCCTTTTACTTCCCCAATGTGTGAATTAAAAACTGTGAGTTTGATATTCACTTAATATAGGATAATTGATAATCTAAGCAGCAATTTCTTGTGTGTTCTGATTTGCTCTGTTTCTTGATCAGTTTCACCTCCTGGTGGATTCAGAGATCATCCTCATAGAGGTCAAATCACCTATTTTCATTTTTTTTATACATCTGCTTGCTCTGTTCTGTAATGTTTCTGATGTAATTACATAAACTGTGTACTGAACAGGATTTGAAAGTGTTACATACATGTTGCAAGTGAGAAACAAATCTTCATCCAGGATTCGAGTCAATTAATCAAAGCTTTTACTTTTGCTTTCTTATCGATTCAACTTGTATAGGGAGGCATCATTTACCAAGACTTTAATGGTCATAAAGGTACAATCCATGAAGGAGATGTTCAGGTGAAACAAAAAAAAACATAATACATGACAGACCAAAAAGACTATTGAATACTCTTATTAAGCTTTCTTGTTGCATCCTGGTTATATTGCAGTGGGTGACAGCAGGAAGAGGAATTATTCATTCGGAAATGCCCGACGAAGAAGTTAACAATGGCATACAGCTCTGGATCAACCTCTCTTCCAGTGACAAGATGTACAAGAAGCTTCTTCATGGTGGAGATTCTACTTATAGTCAGATTTCTCAATGTTTTATAAGATCTGTGTTCTTTGATTTGTGACAGGATCAAGCCAAAAAACAAAGTAATATCCAGCACTGGTATTCCGAGAGCAGAGAAAGATGGAGCAGAGGTCAAAGTCATAGCCGGAGATTCAATGGGAGTCCAGTCTCCTTTCTATACAAAAACACCAATCATGTTCCTTGACTTTACTCTCGAGCCAAGAGCTCATACCCACCAGACAATCCCAGAGTCATGGACCGCCTTTGCCTACGTTATACAAGGCGATGAAGGCGTGTTTAGTTCCTCAGACTCTTCCACAGTAAAAGCACATAATGTTGTTGTATTTGGAACAGGAGATGGAGTTAGCGTGTGGAATACGTCAAGCTCTAGGCCATTGAGGTTCTTGTTGATTGCAGGGGAACCGATCGGGGAGCCTGTAGTTCAGCACGGACCATTTGTGATGAACTCACAGGCTGAGATTGATATGACAATTGGGGACTATCGCAATGCCAAAAATGGATTTGAAATGGCTAAGTATTGGAGGTCAGAGTGAAGAGTTTGAAGCTATAAACAGAGACATATATATATTTGAGCTTTCTTCTTTATCTCACACGGTTTAAAATTCTAAATCATATCATTCTCAGGTATTAAATACATGCAAAGTTTTAGAAATTTGATAAGACCTGTTTTTATAATTTGAAGCTCAAATTTTCTATTTTCGTCTTAATGAAGCAAACATTTTGTTTATCCTCACTAGGATCCGACTAGAGGATCAAAGACAAAGCAAAGCTTATAGCGAAATATTAAAAAAAAACTATAGACATTAAGATTAAGTTAACATTCTTGGCCTAACCAACAAAAGCATAATAAAATACAAGTCCTTAGATACTATTACAAACATAAAGCCGAGACCAACTCATGGCTTTTGACATTGTGAAAAGAGGCATGAGTGAATCCAAAACAAAAGATTTGAGAAACCAGAAAAGGAAACATGCTTTTTTAAGTGGAGGACAACTTGAGAAACCAGAAAAGGAAACATGCTTTTAAGTAGAGGACAAGGTTAGGTTATGAGAGATTACTTGAATCTTGCACTTGGTTAGACCTTCTCTAGAAACCATCTGAAACTGTGTTAGTACTTCTTCCACATCTTCGTCTATGGACGTTTCGTAGTGTATTATGAGTTTTTTAAGATTCGGCATTGTCTCGAGAAAGTAGACGACTTGCTCCATCATTTGGTCCATGTCCTCATCTTCATAGATATCTCCAAACTTCAATATCTTTAAAACCTTCACAGGACTTGATGATAGGCAAGTGGGAATGTCCTCCTCCTCCCAAGGACTGCACAAACACTCGTCAGTACTTTTACACTTGTCTCCAAATCTATGGAGAAGCCCCTAAAACACAAAAGTAAGCTTGTTTCAAATCTGCCTTAGTTTGAACAATGTATCAACAAAAGATGGTGTAAGAGATATAGATTTGGTACATCGAAGATAAGTGTTTTTAAGTTTGGGCTGTTCTTGAGTAAAGCCGTCAATGATTCCCATCCTACATCTCTGTCAGTCTTGATAGTTAACCGAATCAGGTTGTTAAAAGTTGGCATTGGTTCGCAGCAGAAACTAAGTACCTGAAACAAAACTCAAATAAGCCACATGACTACATGAGCACTCATTTATGATCCCAAGTACTATAAGATATATAAGGACAGAGCAGAGACTGACCTCAAGAGTGTTGTCAGATAAGTAAAGAGTCTTTACATTTGAGATTCCAATGATAAGATCTGTTGCATTTCCGACCATCCCTTCATCTGGTTTGATAAGATCATCATCTGAAAACTTTGCCTTGTTGATCTGATCATGCGCCATTCGGAGATTGAGACTCGCTCCAGTTAGCGAATTAAAATTCACTATGGGATACTGGTCCGCAATAGTATCAGAATACTCAAAGTAAACAAGATTAGGAGTATCAAAGGAAACACTCTTGGGGTTCTCATCGCGTCTTTGCTGAAAACGAAACGTTAGTCTCTTGAGGCTTGTGCTAGACACAGAGCAAGATTGCCAAAACTCATGAACCATTCTCTCGCTCACAGTAACTTCAGAAGACAGAGGCCAATCCCAGTACGAAGAGATGTGGAGAACAAGCACTGACACGTCAAGATTCAAGACATTGTTTATCCAAGCAATGACAGGTGCTGAACCAACATCATCTTTACACTTGACTGAGAATTTGTTCAAAGGATTGTTCCCTTGCAAAGCCAGCATTAAATCCACGAAAGTTATGAAATCTGTACGAAGCTCATCTCTTTCTTGTTTTCTCGTTCTAGTAGGGTGCATAAAGTGTGAATCATCAAACTCAAGATCCATCGTTTGGAATACAGCAAGCCTGAACAGAGAGTATAAGCTCGAGTCAGAAGAAACTCAACAAAATGGGGATTCACAAATCAACAAACAGAGAATATAATCTCGAGTAGTAAGAGAAACTTACTTGGGGGTGAAAGCAGCGAGAGATTATCAAAACGACACAACTTTGAGTATTAATGATCTTATGCCCCCAACCAACTTCAGAGATTTATACCAAAAGGGAAGTGAAGTTTTGAAAATTAGGGTTTTGAGAAAGTGTAGGCCTAATAGTTTGACGGGATAGTTGAGTAAGTTCCAAAGCTGGATTTTCTTTTATTTTCAAAGGGTTTGTCAAGTCCTCATGATGATATTCTCTGTGACAAAGGAGGATTCTCTCTCAAGAGTCGAATCACAAGTTGTAGGAGCAGTATCGTCTGCGTGACGTCAACTCGACCACGATAGATGTGACTAACATCAGTAGTTAATGTTTTTTTTGTGTAGGTAGTAAGATTAATGTGTATGTTGATAATCCAAATATCCCAATAACCTAACATTACTACTGAACAGGGCTAAAAAGAAAATGCATTTCAATTTCTGGGCATTTCTTTTTTTTTTTTATTGAGTCAATATGTTTTTCCTTTTCTCTTTTTGTGAGTTACTCTTGCAAATTTTACACTGGCCAAATATCATAAATCTTACCTACTTTTTTTTATTTTTATGGTTCTATCCTTTAATGGAAATGATTTTAACTGTTGTTGGAACCAAAGCCTTAGCAACACAAGTTCATCAAAAACATTACGTCTAAAGATTTTTAATTATTCCATGGCATTTTTAGAATGGTTGGTTTATGCATTACAAACCAGTGACAGTTATATTTAGAGTTTCTTCTTTATCTGACACGGTCATAATCTTATAATTTAGATCATACACATCATTGTCCCGTAATTTAATAACATGCTATGTTTTAGAATATTGATTAATACAGTATAGTTCAATTTTAGTACTTCAATTTCTACAAATCCGAGACTCAGAACAATTTTAGCGCTTACTAGAGCTGGTCACTACTTGGTCTAACCGACAAAAGCATAATTAAAATACAAGTCATTAGATACTACTCTTACAAACTTAAAGCCGAGACACATTCATGGCTTTGAGATGGTAAAAAGAAGCATGAGTGAATCCTAAAAACTTGAATAACAAGAAACGAGAAATCCATTTCACCGACGAAAAGGAAACATGCTTAAATAGATGACAAGTGGATGTTATCAGAGATTACTTGAATCTGGCAATTGGTTAAACCTTCCCTAGGAACCATCTGAAATTGGCTTAATACTTCCTCCACATCTTCGTCAATTGAGGTTTCATAATGAATTATGAGTTGTTCAAGATTCGGCATTGTCTCAAGGAAGTACTCAACTTGCTCCATCATTCTGTCCATGTCCTCATCTTCATAGATATCTCCAAACTTCAGTATCTTTAGGATCTTCACAGGACTTGATGATAGACAAGTGGGAATATCCTCCACCTCCCAAGGTTTGCACAGGCACTCGTCACTTTGACATTTCATTCCATCTCTGTGGAGAAGTCCCTACAACACAAAAGGAAATTTGTTGCCTTTGTCTGAAGAATGTATCAGCATAAATGATATAAAGGGATATATATATTTGGTACTTCAAAGACGAGGGTTTCTAGATTAGGACTGTTCTTGAGTAGAGTCGTTAATGATTCCCATCCTACATGTCGGTCAGTCTTAACAGTTAGCTTAATCAGGTTGTTGAAAACCGGCATTGGCTCACAGCAGAAAGCGAGTACCTGAGACAAAAACAAGAAAGCAAGTTGACTAGTACACGACTCTCTTTATGATCACACTTTAACTCAAAAGAATTAAAAAGAAGATGAGTACAAATTCGAAGTTGAGGGACTACTACTGACCTCAAGAGTGCTGTCAGATAAGTAAAGGGCCTTAACATTGCAAATTCCCATAAAGAAAACAGTTGCATTACCAACCAACCCTTCATGCGTAGATAAATCATCTCCTGCAAATTTCGCCTCATGGATCTGATCATGTGTCATTTGAAGATCGAGACGAGCTTCAACAAGTGAATCAAAATTTGCTTTTGGATACTTGTCCGCTATAACATCAGAGTACTCCAAGTATAGGAGATTAGGAGTATCAAAGGACACACTCTTGTGATTATCTAAGAACATTTGCCGAAAACGGAAAGTTAGTCTATTGAGGCTGGTGCTAGAAACAGAGCAAGATTCCCAAAATTCCTGAACCATAGTCTCGCACCCAACAATAGCTGCAGACATAGGCCAAGCCCAACACGAAGAGATGTCCAGAACCATTTCTGATACACGACGTTTCAACACATTGGTTATCCAACCAATGACAGGAGCTGGTCCAACATCATCCATACACTTAAGTGAGAATCTGTTCAAAGGAACATGCTTATGCAAAGCCAATGTAGCATCAACGCGCTTTATAAAACCTCTGAGAATCTTATCCCTTTCTTGTTTGCTCACTCCGGAATGCATACGCTTTAAGTCATCATAGTCAAGATTCATCTTTTTCGAATACAAATCACTTCTTACAGCCCTGAACAGAGACAATGAGCTTGAGTAAGGATAAACAACAAAAGGATTGCCGAATTCTCCAACGTTACCAATTTCAAAACCGATTTCAAAGTCTAAGCCTTACACTAAACTATCTTTAAGTCTCCACTGAGATTCTTAACAGAAAGAAAATAAATATGTATATTAAAAACAATCTTCTTGTCGAAAACTTTATAAGAAACCCTATATGAGAAGAGTGAGAAGCTTACTTGGGGGAGTGAAGCAGAGGTCACCAGAATCACACAACTGTTGCGGTTTTATGTGATTTTCAACTAATCCGATTCAGATAAGAGATATATATATATAGCCAAAGAGAAGTGAAAGTTGAAATTAGGGTCTTTGGCCCTATTAATTTGGCGGGATGGGCGAGTGAGTTCCAGTGCAGGTTTTTTTTTTTTACTGAAGTGTTGTCAAGTCCTCAGATTTTAGAGATCTATGGTAAAAAGTAGAGTACATCTACTCGATACTCTACTCGATAGTCTAATCAATGGACAAATATAATTTAAGACGAGATTAGACTCTTCTGTTTTTTTTTTCTTTTTCTTTTATTTGGTCGTTAATTGAGATTTGAGTCGATTATATGTTTATAGTTTATTATGGTGACTAATATAATTTGAGCCATTTACAGCATAAAATCTTAAACGTCTGCGATCTAAAATGCAACTTGACCCGGAAAAGTCAACTTTAAGAGGCAACACTTCAGATTCAAGTTGCTACTTAATCTTTATTAACCTCCAAACTTTCAAATATAAAATCAGATCAAAATACCTTCGGATATGTTGACATCCATCCGGGATAGCCAAACCATGATCAAGTCACGCTTAAGAGATTTAGATTTATCAAGCTACCAATCACACTTAGCCTCTCCAATACAGTAATGAAGTAATCTTATTATATAGTATACATTACAGACGGTAAACAGATCTTCTCTCAGGGGAGAATGATACAAAATTACACACGTAGAACAATCCATTCTAGTTTTACCTTTTGAGAGCTTCTTTGACACTGATCAAGCCTGTCTTGGTTATTACTAATTAATGGGTGAAAAATAAAAACTGTGGCCGTTTTTATAAGTTTCACATCATCTCAAAGAAGCATGAAATCGTCTTAATTTTACATTAAGAGCAAGAATTCTGAATCTGTAAGAAAAAAAGATTTAAGCTCTTAACTAGGAGTACCGTTGCCTTTGCTCCTGTATACAACTTCTAGACATTCTTTAGCTCGATGAACTTTGGATTGAAGGTAAAAGCTCCCAGCTTTTGCGTTATTCTCAAACAGCTTGTCATATTTCTGCATCCATATATTGTCCCATTCCTTTTAATTATTCGTTTCCGAGTATCAAATTAGAGTTAGAAAATCATTATCTATGATGGAAAGGGAAATGTTTACCTGCAATATTTCTTCCCAAGAGGTCTGCTCAGTCACACCAAGAATTTGCCTAGCCTCTTGCTCATTGATGGCTTTTCCTGCTTTACGTACTGCATTCTGCATTGCTTCTTGCGCAACACCAGTTTTAGATGCATCTGCAAAAGAAGATTATAGGGTAAGACTAAGATAGGTCTCCTTCATACAGATACATGACCCTTCATCTTATGCGCAAATTCAATATACTCGAGTGAAAGAGAGAAAACTGATTCTGAAATATATAAACCGTTCTCATATTAGTAAAACACATCCAGGAGCTGAGCTGTGATAAACTAAGTGACCAGAATCACACTAGTCATCATCAACTAAGTAACCATTCTATCAATTGAAAACAGGTCTGTCTGAGAGATCAAACCTTAACAGTGGATTAATGAAGCAACCACTTGATGTCAAAGAGGTTACATAAAAGAAAGTGTTGGAACTCACTTGCAAGTGCTTGGCGATAGGCTTGAAAGACGGCGCGACCAATGATCCCAGAACCCATCACAATCAAATTTGCAAGTATTCTCCCTGCCTGTAAGAGAGAAAATTTTATGAAGAGAATATTAGAATCAGGACAACACGAATACGCACGGATGACGAAAGAATTGGAACACAAAGAAACATGTCTTAAGTAAAGCCTGCTTAACGTTCATTAAAGCAAAGGCCTTTAGCCACTACTATATATATATGCTAAAAACAGATTCAATCAATCGCTAATATTTAAATACTTAAAAACATTCAGACATCTTTGCCTGATTGATCAAATCTAATAAGAACCGATTTCAAACAATCGTACAACAAAGAAAAAAAGCCTGTAGCAACAAAAAAAAAACCTCAATTTAAGGGAATCAATCGCAAAATATGCAAAGAGGATCTCCGAATAAAGCAATCAGCTGAATCATTCGGTACCCCAATTCATAGAACCCATCAATCTCTCGAATTCATACAAATCAACGGAAAAAAAAAACTAAAATAAATGATCCTAAATGATGCTAAAAACCAATCATTCTATCAAAATACAAAGAGTCACCACTCAAGAGATTGAAGTAGCAAGAAAAAAGCGAGGAGAGGAAACTCACCATGGCAGCCGATTAATCGATCGAATTAATCTCAATCAGATGCTTCTCTTTAGAACGATGTTCCGATTCGTGGGGGGTAAGAAGAGTGATAGATAAAAGTCTGACGAAGGAAGGCTATGGAACAATCTAGGGTTCTCTCTTCTGTTATGTTGTTCGTGTTCGTGTAATAAAAAATAAGCTAGAGGGAGAAACACGGCAGACGGATGACCAAACACGAAAACAGGGGATTGATGCCCAAGGCATTTTTTATAATAGACGAAACTCAACATGTGATACTTATGGGCTTGGGCTATCAAATAAGTTAGGCCCATCTATTACGAAGAGGATCAGAATGTTGACTGTTGAAAATAATTAAAAGTCCTCCTCGGTTTACATTGAAATATTGAATAGTCTGACTTTATTTATGGAAATTTGTTTTTCTCTTTTTTATTTTATTAATCGAATTTTGTTTTATTTTATCACTTGAAGAAATGTGTCAACGTAAATATCAATTCTGATTCTGTTTTATGTTTGAAATATATTATACAGATTTATTTTAAAAATATACATAAAACCAATTTAAATTTTAAAATGATCAAAACCTTTATTATTCTAACTTCTTCTGATTTTCCACAAAAAAAAAAATCAGCATAATATTTTCTTCATTTTATCCACATTAAAAGCCAACCATATTTGCAACAAACCATTGAATTATATAATTGTTTTAAACGAACTATAATTCAATGAACAAAGCATAATAGATTCATTCATTCCTTCCAATAAAAGGAAATAATTAACTCATTTAACCAAAAATTAATTAAAACTACTGTTGTTATATCTTTAGAAAAGGGATGCACAATACTGTATTTAAAAAAGTCCTGAATTTTCTGCGTGTTTAATGCGCTGTCTTTATTTATTTACTTATTTAATTTCTATTTTTTTTTTTTAAATTATGAAATCTCTCTCTAACAAAAGAAAAAATTATAAAGAGAAAAAAAAAGTATGAAACCAAATATAGAAATTAAGACACTATCTCGCACAAAGCACAAGCTTCCCTCTTCTTCCTTCCCGTTTCTTCCTCCTCCTCCTCCCCATATCTCTCTCGATTCCTTCTTCTTCTTCTTTTTTTGTTTGTTTGGATATTTTGTGCCAGCCTCACAGATCCGCGATGCATTTTCATTTTCGAGCAGGTTTGATTGATTTTGCTGTTCGTCGTGATAATAAAATTCTTGTTTTGCAGTTATTGAGTGAGTTTATCATTTTTTGAAAAAACAAATTCAGCTGAAATTGTAATTTTTTGATGCGTGGGTTTGTGATTGTTTGTTTGATCGATTTCAAATCGTTTTAAAAATTAAATCGCGATGGTGAATGTTGTTAGAAGCTGCATTTATGTTCTTCTCATATGAATCGGAAATGTGTTTTCATAATTATGTTTTGACCTTATTGATGATTTGTCGGTGGATCTTTTCTTTAGCCTAGACACATTCATTTGTGATTGATTCGATCTTTTGGTGGTGCCATGTATATATGTTTATTCTAATAAGGTTGCTTAGTGAGATATTATTGATTTATTGTTGGTTCATGTTTTCCATTCTTATCATTTTTCAAACAATCTGACACTGAAATCTCTTTTACATTGTGAACAGGCTTCTTATAAAGGGCAGTTAGCGCATTCCCTATTTTTTTAAAAAGCAGTGTCTCACTATCAAATATGAAGAAAGCATTTGGTCAAACTGTCAGAGACCTGTAAGGATTGGAGTACTTAAAGTTACATGTTTTATCTTGTCGATCCATGTGTGGATTATTTTTTCTTCATTCAAGATGCCTTACAAATTCTTTAATCCAATTGTTTGTAGCAAGAGAGGTGTTAACAAGAAAGTGCTTAAAGTACCTGGTATAGAACGAAAGGTAATAAAGCTTTTTGTTTGATTAAGATGTTGTTTTTAGTTCTTCATGATTGAGTCAGTCAAAAACATTTAGTTAAGTTTTGCCAAGATGAATTATATTAATTACTAGAGAAGCTTATCTTTGGTTGAAACTCCCTTGTTGGCTTCTATTGTGGAATTTAAATGACATTTTCCATATATGCTTCACTTCGTTTGTCTCTCAGTTCTCTAGTTTGGTTTCTTGTTCAGGTTCTAGATGCTACCAGCAATGAATCATGGGGTCCGCATGGATCACTTCTTGCGGACATTGCCCATGCTTCGAGAAATTAGTAACTACAAATACCTTTTGTCATGTTATCCTTTTCTGTAATATCATCTTATGAGTGAATTATTTGTTTTTTATTTTTTCTCATGCAGCCATGAATACCAGCTGACCATGGGAGTGTTATGGAAACGTCTTAGTGACACTGGAAAAAATTGGCGGCATGTCTATAAGGTAAAAGAAATATGAATCCGTAACATGTTTTTGATATGCTTATATAGTGCTTAATTTGCCAGTGAATGAAACTAATTTATGCTGGTTTATCTCTTTTCTACTCTTCAGGCATTAACGGTCTTGGATTATTTGGTAGGTCATGGATCAGAACGTGTCATAGAAGAGATAAAAGAACATGCATATCAAATTTCGGTAATGATGACTACATTACTAGTAAATTGTTTTAGAGAGGTATTCAACAATATTTGATTTTTTTGGTATCTGAGCTGTTTATCCCTTCCTCATGTGTCAGATATTATCAAGTTTTCAGTATATTGATTCCAGCGGTAGAGATCAAGGAAGCAATGTCAGGAAGAAGGCACAGAGCCTTGTGGATTTGGTAAATGACAAAGAAAGAATAGCGGAGGTTAGAGAGAAGGCTGCTGCTAACATAGACAAGTATGTCTGCTTCTTGTTTCTCCAATGGGTCAATTTCATGCACATTTTTATAATTAAAATTGATGCTTAGGAAATATCATACTGTAATTGCTTTCTATATTGCTTAGTAAAGTCATGAATATGCAATCTTTTTCCTCATATAGGTAACATATTTTCCAAAATCTGTTATTTTCGTACAATAGGTATCATAACTCAACAGGAATGCATAGGCCGTCTGGAGGATATGGAGACAAATATGATTACGAAGGCCGATATGGAGACATAGATGAAGCACGTAGTAGTTATGGGAGAGAGAGAGAATATGGTTACAAGGATGATGATAAAAGTAGTCGTGATGGAGATCGTTATTCTAGAGACTCTGAAGACATCAAGGATGATGAATATCATGGGAGGAGCAGAGATGATGATCATTCTCAAGATGGAAGGTAATTTCGACAGACAATATTTATTTGATTGGGCTTTTTTATTGTATTCTAGGAAAACAAATGTCAGTTATTATGTCTTACTTTTGGGATTTGATAGAGGAGCAATAGAGAGGAAATTTTCTGAACAAAATATTGGTGCTGCCCCACCTAGTTATGAAGAAGCTGTTAGTGATTCACGGAGCCCTGTATACAGTGAAAGGTGACAATTCTCTTCTCTGAATTAACTGAAAATTGAGAAGTACCTTTTTAACTATTCTGAATTCAGATGTTTATGCATTTTAATATTTATTGCTTCAAGTAATGGTGGAGAGACACCACAAGTTACTCCTCCTAGAGGTGTAGCTTCGCCTCCCCCTGAAAACAATAGCGTGGAAAACGAAGCTGGTGGTTTTGTTAACGAATCACCTCCTCAAGATGTTGAGGCTTTTGATGAATTTGATCCACGGGGTTCAGTTTCAGGTACATAACTTTTCATGTTTGTAATTGTGTAATTTACACTCTTTACAAGCATAAGAATTCACTGTCACGGATTCAGATGCATACAATATTAATACCTTATTTCGAGGTATGTGATTGTGTTCTTATCTGGATGTTCTCATTGTATAATGTAACTTCATGTTTCTTCCAGCAGCATGTGTACCTACAACTGGTCCTTCAGCTCCTGCACCTAGCCCACCAACAGTGGTTTCTACTTATGCCCAGCCTACCTCAAATAATGCGGAAACAGATTTGCTTGGCGCATTTTCAGATGTTTTTTCAGCGAATCCCTTGCATACTGTAACATCTGATTCCACTTCTTTTGAAACCAGTGGACAACCAAACACTGGTCCAACTCCATCGTTTCTTACTTCTCAGTCATTAACTCAGGTATTTATATTGGGCTTAACCAGTTATGTTTGCGTTTTTTTAATGGTATTATCTTGGGTATGTTACTAGGCTTAACAAGAAACCCTACTGGATTCTATCTTTATCCTTTCCCCTTTGTGCAGCCTTTTGATGATCCATTTGGTGAATCTCCTTTCAAAGCCATCACTTCTGTTGACACTGATCCAACCCATCATCAGAGTTTTGGAGAGTCTTTCCAGCCAACACCACCAACTTCAAATCCTGACAATGAGAATAGTTTTGGTTTTGGGGAAACATTTACAACCGTACCCAATCATGAACTTGACGTTCAAAATATGCAAGCTCAACCAAACTCATTTGTCTTACCTGAAGAGCAGTTCGATACATCGCACAACGAAATTGATATTCTTGCTGGCATTCTCCCACCATCTAGACCGCTAAATTCTCTATCTCCACAACCAAATTCAACAGTTTCAGCATCTCATTTTGTTCCCAACGGTGGTAGCTCTTATGAGAATTATCATCAGGCAGCACTTACAGATTCAAGCATGCCAGGACAAACTCCGTTTGATCAAGCTTCACAACACTATGGCATGGTTTCCCATTCACAAAACCATCCTGAAGATATGCAATTTAACAATGGAGGCTTCACGCAACAGCCAGGCTATGCAGGTTCAATAAATTCTCAACTTCCACAATATACTCCTGGTTTATCTCCACACCCAACAAGTGAGAGTTTTCCTCACCAACCATGTTTTGCCACCTCACCAAGCTCTCAAACTCCTTACGCTACTACACCTAATGGACCAGCTGGTCAAAGTGATGGTGAAAACTTTATGACACAACAGCCTTACGATGTGACACATCAACCTCATGATGTAACACAACAAGTTCATGGTGCCCCTTCTCATGTACCACATCGAACTCGATCTGGACCTGTTGTGGCATACGGGAATAATAACAATGTCGTTGGGGATATGCACCAACCTGGTTCTGCCCCCTCATCAAGTTCACAAACTTCTTTTGCTACTACACCAAATGCACCAGCTAGTCAGTCTGATGGTGGAAACTTTATGACACAACAACCTTATGATGTGACACATCAATTTCATGGTTCCCCTTCTCATGTACCACATCGAACTCAGTCTGGACCTGTTGCAGTGTACGACAGTAATAACAATATCGTTGGAGATATGCACCAACCTGGTTCTGCCCCCTCATCAAGCTCGCAAAATCCTTACCAAACTACACTTAATGCACCAGCTAGTCACTTTGATGGTGGAAACTTCATTACACAGCAAGCTCATCGTATGACACAACAAGTGCATGGTCTCCTTTCCCAAATACCACAACAAACTCGATCTGGACCTATCGAGAAGCACATTAGTAGTAATGTCATTGGAGACATGTTTGCACCAGCTGGACTAAATTCCTTAGAGACTTCAGCATCTCAACCATCTCTCACACCTGTAACAGGAGCCATTGAGATTGTTCCTCAAAGTCAGAAAAAGTTTGAGCCAAAATCAACAATCTGGGCTGACACATTAAGCAGAGGGCTTGTTAACTTCAACATTTCTGGACGTAAGTTTTGTTATATATAATCTTCTAATTCATAAAGTGTTTACAAAATTTCTAACGTCGTTTCTTTACATTGCAGCAAAAACAAATCCATTAGCAGATATAGGAGTTGATTTCGAGGCGATCAACAGGAAAGAGAAACGACTAGAGAAACCAACTACTGCACAACAACAAGTAACATCAACTATCAACATGGGTAAAGCCATGGGATCTGGTACTGGCTTAGGCCGTGCAGGTGCAGGTGCTATGCGACCTCCGACAAATTCAATGGTAGGCTCAAGCATGAACAATGGTGGCTATGGAGGTATGAACCAAAACCATCCCGTGGGAATACATCAAAATCATGCAGCGGGCATGAACCAACACTTTCCTATGGGTATGAACCAAAACTACCCCATAGGGATGAATGGAAACCATTCGATGGGTATGAACCAAAACTATTCCATAGGGATGAATCAAAACCATTCAATGGGAATGAACCACAACCACCCTATGGGAAACCAAAACTATCCCATGGGAATGGGGATGAACATGGGCGGATACAGCCAAGGCTATCCGATGCAACCACAACAAGGAATAGCCATGGGTCCTCCTGGTCCACCACAAGGCATGACAGGTTCCTACAATCCGATGATGGGTCAAGGCGGTTACAACCCTCAGCAGCAGCAACCGTACGGTGGAGGAGGTTACCACCGGTAAGATACGAGCCAATAATCATAGTTACCCCCATCTAAACTCATCACACTAGTAAAAAAGATTCAAAAACATAACACGATCATTTAGACCTGAATTTGTAAAAAGATTTTGTCGGTTCATGTAAGTTGGAGTTTTGTTAAGACATATGTAGTGGGAAAAGAGAGAAAGAGGCATAACCTTCACTCGGGTTTCGCTGTAAACAGATATGTATTTTGATATTATACATCTTTTCTGTAATACATTTTCCATTTACGTAACAATTTTTTAAAAATTATCTTTCAATAGTATATACTACTTGGTTTGTTAACACGAAACAGAGAAAACAAAAGAAAAGTGAAAAATATCTGAAAAAAGAAGAAGAAAAGAAGCTAGTTATCAAATTATGTACTGTAAAATTGTGGATTTGGTAACAGAACAAAATTGCTAGTAAAATAGCACATAGTCTTTTTTTTTTTTTTTTTTTGGTCATAAAAATAGCACATAGTCTATCGTATGATATTTGATTGTTAAAGAAACTACAAAATCATTTTGCTTCCCACGCCACGTAGATATACATAGTCATGACTTTTGCTCTTCTTCTAGATGGTCTGGTATTTGTTGCCAACGTCTTCAAAGGAAGAAAAATAGAGAGAGAGAGAGAGACTTGGAAAAAGTTGGTAGTAGCATTATCGCCAACGAATTCTAGTTGAACCATTCATTACAAAACCAGCTAGGTTCACTAAACCAGAGAATACCAAACAAAACCAGCAAAACCTGATGTAGCTCACTCACACACACAAGTCACAAGTCACACAATTGGTCGTATGTGAGTTTTATCATGAGCATTAAATAAAAGAATCAAAAGAATATCCATCCATCATTTTTATTCATTACAATACTTTTTTAGTTTTTTTTAATTTGCTTTTGAGATAGAAAAAAAGATAACGAAATATGAGATTTCCACAAAAACCATAAGAAAAATACCAACCACAACAACAACCTTTCCCATCTTCTAAAAACCCAAACAGATAAAAAATCAATATTGCTATTATGACAAAAAAGGAAACAAAACAAAAATAATATTAAAAAAAAAAAAGGCTGAAAGTTTCTGAAGTCTCTGGCAAAAGAAAAATTTAATATAAGAGAAGAGAGATGCGACAGTGAACATAATAAGAAAAGAAGACCAAACAAAAACGTGATCAGCGACGGCCACGAAGCCGGCGAATATTACGGCGTTCGACATTTATTACCATTGACATTTCAACGGCGGCTGAGCTTTCAGCTTCTCCGATCCCCTCTCCCTCTGTTCTGTTCTGTTTAAATCATGGTGATCGCGGCTGCTTCTTCTTTTTCCCTCGGTACTTTTTGAGATCTCTCTTCGTTTTTGTTTCTTCATTGACTAATCTGAAGTTGGTGTTTGGATATTGTGCATGGCTAAGAAACACGAATTTAATTAACCTTTTTTCTCATTAATGGCGAAGAAAGCCCTTTTTAGGAGATTCCTTTTGGCTGATGGATGACTCGTTTTTGATTTTTGATTTTTTTCTTCTAAAAAATCGAATTGGTTCTTGAGCTCCATAGTAAATTTGTTTTTTTGTTCGAATCTTCATTATTCCCTCAATGCTTGACTTTTTGGCGTTTAGCCTCCTCTGCTTTTGAATCTAACAAGACCTTGGTAATTTATTTCTGTGTCAAGTTTTATTTTTTTTGATTAATTTTGTTGTTGTCGTGGATGTTAGATGTTAATGTGATTATTAAACATCTTTAAATCTGATTAATTAACTCTAAAGGTCTCTTCTTTTGCTTTCTTAATTTTTTCCATTTTTCTTTTTTTTTTGGGGGAGGAATTGAACGTTCTTTGTATGTCTGTCTTCTTCATTAGGTCCATCCCATTGTCATCAATCTCACGCGGATGAGTTCTCTTCCTCTATGCCTTACAAAAGAAACGGCAGCTCAAGAAGTCGTGTATTTGATGGATGTGCCTCTGCTAATCTCTCTGTTTTAAGGTATTATGGTTTATCTCTAATGTGTGTTTGATTGAAGTTTAATATTTTTATAATCTTTTCTGATTGTTATTGTGTGTTTTCCCCTATTCAGTTCCAGATGCAAGATTCCTTTTTTTGGATCAGCATTTCATGTTTCATCAGGTGGGCATGACCTTGGCCTCACAAAAGTTTCGGTTGCTGCTGATTATTCTGATTCGGTTCCTGATTCATCTTTCTACGGCTATCACCCTCTAGAAGATTTGAAGCCGTCCAAAAGAGTGCAGGAGACAAAACTCTCTCCTGCTGAAGTAGCTAGGACTACCGTTGAGGTTTGTACCCGAGAAACACTAGAAAACATGCATGTTGAGTGTCATATGAACTAGCACAGTGTGGAGTTTTGCTGTTTTGAGTTTTCATGAACATGGTTTTCCTTTGTTTACTTTGTAGGCTAACAGCAGTGCTGTACTGATATTTCCTGGAGCTATTCACTGTGAACCACATGATCAGACTTCATGGTCCGAATTCAAGTATGTTATTGATGAATATGGAGGTAAGTCTTAAATTTCGTAGCTCGATATAATTTAATACCTATGGATCATTTTCATTTTCACTAGCTTCTTCGTTTTTTCCGATTTAGATATCTTTTTCGAAATTCCTGATGATGTGAACATCTTAGAAGATCCTGAAGCTAGTAATCCAGTGGTAAGTAGAATGTCACGTATATGTACATAATTGATAACATTTATTAGTTTGGTATAAGCACAACGTCCAACACCTATTTATCGGAATCTTCATCATATATGTGTAGAAAGCCTTTTTTGGAATGGATGTCCCACGATACGAAAACACACGGCTCCATGAGGAATATAACATTTCGGACATTGGTAATCTTGACCAAATCATTTTCGATGACCATTATTTCGAGGTAGGTTGAAGCTATTTCACTCTCTTAGTTTTCTTGCATAACGACTGATTTACTTTTCTGATCCACTTTTAAAATTCAAGTAGATTATGGATTCTGAAGCTAGAGACATTCCAGTCGATTGGGGAATGCCTGATACCTCCAACGCAGTTCATCCCATTTACTTTGCCAAGCACATGTCCAAGGTTATATATCTATGAAATCTGTAGTAGCATGATGAAAAAAACTAATAAATGACTTTGAGAAGAGTTTGCTCACTTGTTTAATAAACTTGGATCTTTGCAACAGTTACCAAATCGAACCCTTTAGTATTGGTGGATAAGCATTATATTTGATACTTACTGGTCTGGCATTGCATTGACTATGTCGTTGAGTTGGTATCTCTTGTCTCTGCAATTATGCAGGCCATCAGCATGGACTATGACCGGAAAATGGACTATCCGTCTAATGGTGTATCCATACTCGGATGCCTTAGGCCCGCTTTCCTTGACGAGGAATCATATATAAGAAGATTATTTACCTCGGAAGATAGAGATGACTATAGCTGGGAGGCTCAAGGTCCTTTCACATTTTTTTGACTCCAAATGCTGTTGATTTTGTGCATGTGAAAAGTTCTGTTTGACATCTTGAATTTCCCTCCCTTGGGATGTAGATAACCCAAGCACTAGTTTAAGACGTGACGAGAAAGATATCAGTTCAAGTTTATATAGATTAGAGATTGTGGGAATCGAGCTTCTCTCCCTCTATGGAGCAGAGGTATGTATTTGCCACGGTCTATTCTCTTTCCCAATTTCCCTTGAATAATTGTCAGACCATTTCGATGAAGACAAAAGTTTCTGAAAATATGGCTGGCATATGATATAGCTGACTTGCGAGCATGGACTCATTGTTTCAATTTTTTCCCCACGGTCTCACCGTGCGTTGATGTCTAGATTCTTTGACTATTTTCAGTCTTCTATAAGTTTGCAAGATTTTCAAGATGCCGAACCAGATATCCTAGTGCACTCTACTTCTGCAATCATAGAGCGCTTCAACAACAGGGGAATTAACTCCAGCATTGCCCTTAAAGCTCTCTGCAAAAAGAAGGGTCTTCATGCAGAGGTATTGTATCCAAGTCTCTGGATATAATCTGCAATACACCTAATCTCTAATACTGATCCCCCTTGTAATTCCTTATCTACCACATTTTTGTAACCCAGTCTTGCTACTTTGTTGTTATCTCATGCAGGAAGCTAACCTGATCAGTGTTGATAGTCTCGGTATGGATGTGAGAGTTTTCGCAGGTGCACAAGTCCAAACTCACCGTTTCCCTTTCAAAACCAGGGTGAGAGAATTCTCAGACCAAAACATTAAACAAAGATACACCTTTTTGCAACAAGAAAACAGAATTATAAGGAAATTGATATGCTAATGCTTCTCTCATCTTTGTTTGTGACAGGCTACAACAGAAATGGCAGCAGAGAAGAAGATCCACCAGCTACTGTTCCCTCGTTCCCGCAGAAGGAAACTGAAGTCTCATGATGAGAGTTTGAATGATGCATATCGTTAAAACCCTGTAACTGATTAAAGTCACGAAACGAAGAAACAAGTAAACAGAGACAGAGCTGTTTAGCCACGGGATCTATCTGGTACTTACATGAGCTCTTTTCTCTGACGTTTGTGTACATAACGATGAGCTTTCAAGTCACCGTACTAGAGCTGTGTGGGAGAGGCAGCCTCTTACATTGTAGTAGGAAGTAATATAAATTAAACCCAAGAATAAAGAGAAGTCGATACAATTGAAGAAACTTCTATAATAAGTCCAATGTTGTTCTCACAAGGTAAATCTTCATTCGTTTCTACAATTAAGATCAAAATAAAGCACTTTTTCTCTTTAGTAGAGCAGACCCTTCAGATAAATTTGTAACTTTTCTCTACTCGTAAGTTCTTTTCGTTTTGTCTGGAAGCAATAAACCAATATCTCATAGTCGATGACATTGACAAAACCCGGTGTGGTTAGGACTCCAGGTCACCATCCTCATCGAACAACTTTTTCCGCTCAGCCTCCTCGTCAACCGCTTCTTCAAGATCATTCTCCTTACTGAGAAAGATTGAAAATAGGAAAAACGGTGAAGAATAAGTCCATTGATGACGCCATGTGAGCAGAACAAATATTGTACTTGAAGAAAGATTAGAAAAGACTGTACATAGAGTATATGATAAGTCCTATAGCTGTAGTAGCAAATGCCAAGAAGTATAGCCAATCCACCTGATATTAGCACACATATATGACCGTTCGATCTCATCAACTGGTTTCTACGGACAGAAAACGTAAATGTTTCCTGATAATATAAAGTGTGCTATAACCTTCTCATGGTATACGAAAATGCGAATCAAAACTGACCACATGTCTGCTGTGAGCAACGAGAGGTTGAACATTGTTGAACCATTAGTCTGCAAAAGAAGTCAGATACATGGTCATTTGGGCATGATAAAACAAAGAGTGAAGGAGGTTTTTTTGACCATATGTTTGCAGCTTTGTCTCATACCTTGAGTAAGACGGGGACTAATGAGTAGAATAGAAACGTCGTGACTGCAAATCTAAGGAAAGGAAAAACCTGACATGGCAAAAGTGTAGAAGGGTAAAAAAGTTGATTTGCAGAAATTGAAAGTGGAAGGGATATAGCAAGAAACTTACAGCTCCAGCTGACCAGTGAATCGCTTTGAGCTCACTACGTTCAAGTATGCTTCTATGGACAAGTCAAGGAATAAACTCAGCTGAATTATGAATTTTCTTGAGATGAATCTAAAAATTACAGAAGAGTCTTAATTAGTATTGTGGTCTTAAGGATACATCTGAATGGCACTAATAATGGCACCAAAAAATCCCATAAAGGTCATCAACTCAATTGTGTCTCCTGCATTTCTCTTCACAACGAACTCCTATAACAAAAGAACAATAAATTTACATTTTTGTGCGATATAACAACATCTTCTTGTTTGTGGTAGACTTGCTTACCTCACTGGCATTACTGACAGCATATAAGGTTGCCCCAGCTATTACAAGAACATCTCCTTTGATAGGATTACTTCCTCCTGAAATAACCAGCAATTTATTTGCTGTAATCGAGTTTCTCACTGACTCTGTAGTTTAAAAAAACTGACTCAAGAATCAGTTTCAAAACCGTTACCAGCTCGGTCCCCTGCGTGGACGTCTGAGAAAACTACCATAACAACACCTAAGATGCAGATAACCACACCACTGATCTTCATCAATCTGTATTTTGTTTTCAGGAAAAGCCAAGTCAAGACCAAAACGCAAGGGATCGCCCAGCAGTCCAGTAGCATGACACTTGTCAATGATGAGTACTGATAAGCCTTCACCACTGTGAAAGCAAAGAAATAGGTTTTGCTTAATAATGTTCACCACAAAGCAGGCAAAATAACAGATTACTTATCAATGTTCAAGCCAAAAAAAAAAAAAAACTTGACAAAAGAAGAGATTTATCAGCTACAACACTCACCAAGAAAATTCGCCTCCACATCAACTAAAGCAAGGAGGAAATAGTAATACCATTTGATCTACATTAATCTCGCATTGAATATGTTAGCAATACTTGCTAGTTAAAAGACTATAGACACATTTTGTTTGGCACACATTGCTTTTGAAACTCAACACACTCATGTGCAGTTACCTCAACACAGAGTTAGACGAATGTTTCCAAAAGGAGAAATATTCAATACTGACCTTAATTTCGGATCTTCGATACAGCATCATACCTCCATAGATGATTGCCAGTAACACATAGTTTAGGAATGTTTGCGATGTTGGAACATTAATCCCTATTCAAAATTTAAGACAGATCATGAAAGCTGCTGGGGTAAAGGGTAATAAATCCTCAAAGCATAAGCGAAAAGAAGAAGAAGAAGCTTGAACCTTGTCTGGCGAGCTCGGAAGATGTAAAACCATTAGAAGTAGAAAGAAGAGAGAGGAGCTGTCCCAAACCAAGACCAATCAGAGTCTTCTTGGTCCTAAACTCCTTCAAATAGACATCCATCAACATTTGCTCTCTTCTTTTAAACTCTCCTTGTAGAAGAAAGCAGAGATGTCTACGGTGTGAAATGACGGTGAATGTAATAATGGGATACTATACAATGGATCAGACAGGAGAGCGTAGGGAGGAGTCTTTAAACTCTGCATTAAATGATGAGCACTGGGTCTTTTTGTTAGCTGTTGCCTTTTTTAATCCTCAATTTAATTGGACCAGTTCTTGGGATTGAGAAAGTCATTTATAAAATGTTAGGTGATGTAGTTACTATTTATATATATCTTTCTTATCCAACTGGCGAGAAACAAACACCGTTTGAAACATTTAAATTAATCTGCATCAAATATTTAAAGCCATATTACTATGTTCTTTACAATTACCAAATATTGGGAGAGAAATATACAACCTTGTCTCCACCCAAAAGTGTCTTCCAGGGAAAATTAATCTTATATGTTACAGAGCCAATGACATAGATAAATAAAAACCTCAGGGCTTTGATTAGCTAGGTAGTTAAGTTTCAGGTGATAGCAACTATAAGGCTGCTGCGAAGTGACTCACCATCCTCCTCATCAAAAAGCTTCCTCTCCCCACTTACCAGTACTTCTCCACGTCTTTCTTCCTCCTCATCTTTCTCCTTCCTGATAATATCAGCAAAGGTGTATAAACAATGGGGTGAAGAATACTGATCTCCATGGATTGTTTACCACGGGTGCAGAACAGGTATTGTACTTGAAGAAAAAACGTACATTGAGTAGATGATCAGTCCAATAGCTGTAGTAGCAAATGCCAAGAAGTAGAGCCAATCAACCTGACGTTAACACACATACATACATAATTTGATCTCATCAGCTGGCTTCTACAGACAGAAACTTTAAAAGAGTTTTTGAGTTACAAAATGAGCGGACCTTCTCGTGGTAACCAAAAGTGCGGATCAAAACAGCCCACATGTCTGATGTGAGCAACGAGAGGTTGAACATTGTTGCTCCATTGTTCTGAGAAGATCATGTTCAAAAGAAGTTATATATTCAAGACACATTGGCATGGAATAGAGAGTGGATGATCATATGGTTTCAGTTTAGTCTCATACCTTAATTAAGACTGTGATTAATGAGTAAAATAGAAATAACGCAAGTGCGACTCCAAGGTAAAGTAAAATCTGGAAAGTATAAAAGGATTCTAAGAAAAGAAGTCCGCTGGTTTTGCAGAGAGATTGAAAGGGAAATGAAAATCGCAAGTGTAGCAGAATGCTTACTGCCTCAGTTGACCAGTGAACCGCTTTGAGCACACCTCGTTCAAATATGCTTCTATGGCCAAGTCAAGGAATGTACTCTTTGATAGCATCTCAGCTGAAAAATATTCATACAGGTTTAAGAAACATAAAAGTATTTAGTCTTGTTTTTGGTAGGATACATCTGTATGGCAGCAATAATTGCGCCAAAAAGTCCCAAAAAGGCCAATAGCTCAATCATGTCTGCATTCTTCACAAGGAACTCCTATAAAAGAGAAATAAGCAGACTAGGATTACAAGTACACTAAATTTCTGAAGTTTTTGAAAGTATAGATTCGCGATATAATATTATTTCTTTCTTTGAAGTATGTGACTAGAGACTTCCTTACCTCACTGACATTACTGACAGCATACAAAGTTGCTCCAGCTATAACAAGAAGATCTCCTTTGACAGGATTACTTCCACCTAATAGCCACCATAAATATGCTTAAATCAAGTTTCTTGGGCCAATGTGTGAGTGTTTACTTGCAGGCTTTTGATGAATGAAGCCATGGTAAATGAACAAAGAGAATTAAAAAGAACTAATGAATCATTTTTACACCATTACCAGCTCGATCCCCTGCGTGGACGTCTGAGAAGATTACCATGACAACGCCAAGAATACAGATGACCACGCCACTGATCTTCATCATTCTGTATTTTGTTTTCAGGAACACCCGAGTCAATATCAAAACGCAAGGGATAGCCCAGCAATCCAGGAGCATGACACTCGTCATCGATGTGTTCTGAAATGCCTTCACCACTGTAATGAAATTACATTGTCACGAAAATGCAGGATCAGAGCTCAAGCCAAAGAATGGGACAAAAGAAGAGTGTTTTCTCACCGAGAAAGTTTGCCTCCACATCAACATAAGCAAGGAGTAAATAGTTATACCACTTCACCTACAACAATTTTGTGCACTGAAGATGTTAGCAACATTTGCTAGTTAAAGAACATTAGACCTCTTTCAAATACAAACTCTCATACCGTTTTTGTTGTTCCCCTATGAAAATATACAAAACTCACAGTCCAAATACCATTAATTCACCCAAGAGGAAGCAATAACCACACAGTGAGATCGAAATTTCCAAGAAAGGAGAGATCATTAATACCGACTTTAATTGCGGGTCTTCGATACAGCATGATACCTCCATAGACAATTGCAAGTGACAGATAACCCAGGAGTGACTGTGAGGTTGGAGCATTAATCCCTATAAATGGTTTCAAATTTTTGTAAGCCTATTATATGAATGTATTAAACAAAAGATTGGTTTCAATAAATGTGAAACCTTTTCTGGCGATCTCAGACGCTGTAAACGCAATAAAAGTAGAGACAAGCGAGATGATCTGTCCTAATCCAAGTCCAATCAGATTCTTCTTCGTCTTCATCTCATTGAAACTGAAACACACCATTACTGTTTTCTTCCTTCAATCAAACAACTCGGTGAGGAGAAACAAGCAGCTGGTAAGAGATAATGCTTTGTACAAGTGGATCATATTCAGATTAAAAAAAGTCATGAACAGTCTTTATTAATAGTATATTTTTATATTCTACAAACATGTAGTTTGTCTTGTCTTAACGAATTATTGACTTTTTAAATGCTTAACTGAATTAAGATGGATCTGTCTGGCAAGCGACCATTATAGAGCTCTGTTTGTTATTTTGTACAATAACCTGTGTGTGTGTGACCATAAACAGAACATCGTACATTGTAGTACTAAGTTAAATAAAAAGCATTAGATAATATCATAATATATAGAAGTTGATACATTTGAAGTAACTAACTCCTATAACTTATTTTGTGTTTACAGTTAAATTAAGATCAGTTAAAGCCTTTTAATTTTTAAACTAACTTTGTCTCCACCCAAAAGTTTCTTTCTCCTTACAGGTAACAACAACAACAACAACAACAACAACAACAACAACAAAACTTTGGGTTCAGGGGGGCGCACAACAACACCAACAAAACTCAGGCTTTGGGTTCAGGGGGGCGCACCTATAAGGCTATTTCGAACTGATTCACTATCCACTGCATCGAACAGCTTCGTCCTCTGCTCATCTGCCACTTCTCCACCTCCTTCTTCCTCCTGATCTTCCTCCTTCCTGAGAAATGCGAATATCAAGAAAAAGAAAACAAGGGGTGTGAAGAATACTGATGATCTCCGAGTGCAGAACAGAAATTTGGAGTCGAAGAAATATGAGAAAAAAAAAACTGTACATTGAGTATATGATCAGTCCAATAGCTGTAGTGGCAAACGCCAAGTAATAGAGCCAGTCAACCTAGCATATATAGCCAACATGATCACATACACTGGTTTCTACTGACAGAAATGGTAGCGTGTCCTCATATTCAAAGTGAGCTAACCTTCTCATGGTAAGCAAAAATGCGGATCAAAACCGCCCACATGTCTGATGTAAGTAACGAGAGGGTGAACATTGCTGAACCATTGGTCTGAGAAGACATATTTTCAAAATATATTATACGTTGCAGAGGCATATGGCGATAAACGGACACATTGACATGAAAACAGAGTGAAGGAGGTCACTGAAAGGTTTTTAGTTTTTTTCTTATACCTTGAGTAAGACTGTGACTAACGAGTAGAAGAGAAACACCCCGAGTGCAATTCCAAGGAAAGGCAAAACCTGAAACCACAAAAAACGTTAAAACTTTTAAGTCTTTGGTTAACAGAGATTGAAAGGAAAATGGATGTCTCTAATGTAGCAGCAAACTTACAGCCCCAGGTGACCAGTGAATAGCTTTGAGCGCATCACGTTCAAATATGCTTCTATGGACAAGTCAAGGTATATCTTCTTTGTTAGTATATAAGTTTAAGAAACATATAAGTGTTAGTTTTGTTGTTTGAAGGATACATCTGAATGGCACCAATAATTGCACCGAAAAGGCCCAAAAAGGACATGAGTTCAACTCTGTCTGCATTCTTCACAAGGAACTCCTATAACAGAGCGACAGTGAGACTAGAATTACAAGTATACTTAATTTCTTTTATGTACCATTCGGCGATATATTGAGAACATTATAGTCTTTTGTAGTATGTGATTAGAGACTTGCTTACCTGACTGACATTACTGATAGCATACAAGGTTGCTCCAGCTATAACAAGAAAATCTCCTTTGACAGGATTATTCCCACCTGAAAGCCACCACAATATGCTTAAAGTGAGTTTCTCGGGCAGGCTTGTTAAAGGATGAAGCCATTGTACGAAAAGAAGAGAAAAGGAAGTAATGAATGAGTTTACAGCATTACCAGCTCGATCCCCTGCATGGACGTCTGAGAAAACTACCATGACAACACCAACAATACAGATAACCACACCACTAATCTTCATCAATCTGTATTTTGTGTTCAGGAAAAGCCAAGTCAAGACCAAAACACAAGGGATGGCCCAGCAGTCCAGTAGCATAACACTCGTCATTGACGTGTTCTGATAAGCCTTATACACTGTAAAACCAAAGTAAAGGAGTAATGATTCAAATGCTCATAGTGATACTCTCCATAAAAAGAGTCAAATAACAGATTACTTTCTCTGCAGCCTCGGCTGAACAGAGCTTGAGCAAAATTAAGGGCAAGAGAGAGAAAACATGAGGTAAAGACGAAATCTTTCAGTCAGGACACTCACCGAGGAAGTTGCCCTCCACATCAACTAAAGCAAGGAGGAGATAATAATACCATTTGGCCTACAAATTTATTTACTCGTTAGTTATAAAATTACTAACGAAAGCTTCAATGCTCATTCTCACAACAGTTTATGTTTCCCTATAAAGTAGACAAAAATATTCACACAATGCACTCCAATGAATCACTAATTACAAAAGAGGATATTTAAGTAGTAGTATAACACACAGAGAGTGAAACATTGAAATCAAGAGAAAGAAACATAATACTGACTTGAATTGTGGATCCCCGATAGAGCATGGTACCTCCATAGACGATTGCCAGTAAGACATAACCCAGAAAAGCCTGTGATGTTGGAACATTAATCCCTAGAAGAAGATAATCAAAATTTGTTAGCCAATAAATGTTTCTTTAAAAGGGTTAGGTTGGAAAAAAGGTGAAACCTTTTCTGGCGAACTCAGACGTAGTAAAGCTGACAGAAGTAGAGACAAGCGAGACGATCTGTCCCAATCCAAGTCCAATGAGAGTCTTCTTCGTCTCAATCCCATTGAAATCGAAACACACCATTATTTGTTTTATTTCGTTTACCACAGAGTCGTGTATGTCGTCGGATTTAGCGAGGAGAGTGAAAGCTTCTTTTCTTCTTTTTCGGACAACAGAGAGGAGAGTGAAAGCTAGTCTTTTTCAATTCCACAAAAACATGGTCTAGTGTATGTCGCTGCTGCACCTCCACCGCCACCTCCACCTGCACCGTTGACTTTTTTTTACCTTTTCCTCGCTTGGGCTAAAATGTTAAATTAAAATAATTTTAAGGCCTCAAACGTAATTATCAAAGAACTTGGGTATAAATAACGAGAAATTTGAAAAACAGAGGAGATTAATTTGTTGCCCTCCGTTACAAGGAACAAACTTCAAAAAGATCACCACTCTGCGTGCATGATTGAACAAGATAACCCAAAAAAACAAAAAAAAAAGGCTGTAAAACCCACAACCTTAAACTCTACATAGGGGCAGTTTAACCATTTTGACACTTACAACTTTAAATTTAATGTAAACTTTTTAGTTTTTAATAGGTTGCTGTCACTATACCAACCTTTGACATTTTTAAGATGTCTTTTTTTTCCCCTACATTCAACTAATTAAAGTTAAACTTCTGTTATATTGAGAAAATGATATTTAAACAGTTTTGCAAAACATTATCGTTTATGAAAATAAATAGGTTAACCTTTTAAGTAAGAATATCATTGGTGATCGGCAGTGTGAATTGAAAGAGTATGTATTACTACTACCCCTGTAACTGTAAGTACGTATATAATTTAAAAAATAACTAATCAAATCAACGAAAGGGGTATGAAAAGATTTGGGAAAAATGTCATTTAAATCATGAACTTTCAAATTTTGGCCATTTAAATCACGAACTTTCTATGTGGCCATTTAAAGCATGAATTTTTTGTGGACTTAGTTTTTAAACCATCATCTTTCGTTAACAAAGCCAAATTGTACATCATATCCAAAAATTTGTTATAAAACAACTAACAAACATTTAGCCATCACTAATTCATCTCTATTAGTAAGAGACGACGTCCTTTAAGGCTAAAACAAAGTGAGAAAGTAGGGATTTGATTTTTGGATTATGACGTTAGAATCACGATTTTGAGATATCGTTTTAGAATTAAACAACGTTTTTTCTCACTAACAAATATGATTAACGATGGTTAGCTGCTTTGTCAACGAATTTGAGGATATGGTGTTCATTTCGGCCTGGTCAACGAAAGATGATGTTTTTAAAAATAAATTAACGAAAAATTCATGTTTTGAATAGCTATATAAAAAGTTCATGATTTAAATGGCCAAAATTTGAAAGTTCGTGATTTAACTGACATTTTTCCCGAAAAGATTTCAACAGCGAAAAAACAGATCTCAAAAATCCCAAAAGAGGCATCGTGGAAACACGTGTGAAAGACATAAACGTGAAACTCGTGTAAAGTAGAATGTGTGTGCTCCTTTTTTTTTTTTTTTTTAACATCTATATGGGCCTGTAATGGTTATTATCGGGCTTTGTTGGTCTCTATACGAATGAAAAAGCCTTAAACATAAATTAACAAATAAAATACATGTAGATATTATACTGGAATTTTTTTTTACGCCAAACTGACCAAATTTTTCTTTTTAGCATTTGCCTTGGCCAGCAAAATATTATTTCCATTTTAATTAACGTCGTAATTTGAGTGGACGAAACATATCATCTAATGTATCAATAAGTCCAATCATTTAAAACTTTCTAATTTATTAAAGAAACAGAAAAACAAAATATTTAATTTACGTGATATATATATACTGTATAGTTGAAATTTTGTACATATATTCAGTTGAAATTTTGATTCAACTATTTCTACTTTGATTTTTAGTCAGTAGTAGTTTTGGACTACTTTAGAACTTTACAAGAATCTTCTTGAAAGTTATAGTTTTTCTTGTTGAATATCATCAAATCAGTTAGAAAACAGTCTTTCATCTTTTTAATATTAAAAAAAACAAAAACTGATTTAAACTAACATGTTATACAGGAATATCTTGAGAATTGAGATTAAGGTCGAAGGTAGCCGACAGAACCGACCAGATTTAGTCAAAAACGTAAAAGACGCGCAAAAGAGAGAAATGGAAAGAAAAAAACAACCATCCGTAGTACAGTAGTAGTAGAATGTTTTGGTCAGAAGAAATAAAAACCCATGAGCAACTAAAACATGACCAGCGTAGAAACTGAGGTTGACATAAAGCAAAGCTACAAAAGAAGCATTAAATATATATATATATATTTTTTTTTTGTCGAATGACACGACGAATCAAAGATTTTTCCTTAAAAGCGCGTTTGCTGCTCTGTCTCCTCCTCCATTTATATCAAAGATCATCTCTGTCTTTTGCTCTAAGCTTTCCTGTCATACAAAAATTCATTTCCCCACGTCTGTTTTTTGTCTTCTCTCTAAACTCTTAACCAGCCAAGAAATCACAACAATAAAGACCAAACCTTAGCTTAGCTTTTATTAGATAGAGAGCTAGCTACTCATTTATACGATTTCTCAACAAGGAGAGAGACAGAGACAGAGACAGAGACAGAGACAGAGAGAGAGAGATAGACTTTACAGGTAATTATATTCTCCTCTTTAGTTTATTATAATCTCTAAATATGGGTGTCTTTTGTTTTGTGGGATAAAAAATGCCTATTCTTGAGCTGCATACCTCTCTGTCTCTTGTCTTTGCTGTTTTCATTTTTCTTTTTTGTAAAACAAATTTGCTCTTTTGAGGGTTTCGAGTTCTTTGGGTTTCCCAAATTTCTCCACAAAGCTCGACCCTTTCCGTATCTTCCTTCTCATTTTCTGCCTCATTTCTTTGATTGATTCGATCCGTATGTATCCTATGGATTCTGATTATCATCGTCGTGGTCTCGCGGTAAGAACTATATATATATATATATATATCAAAGCTTTTATTTTTTCTTCGAATCTATCTCTCTAATTCCCTAATTGGGTTGGTGTTTTTGGATTTTGAAAACTATGACACTTGAAGCGTTATTGGGTTTGTGTAAAGGTCTTAGCTTTATGCTGAATCTCAAATTTGGAATCTCTCAATGTGATTAGAATTCATTATTGATCCATAGATTGTCAACTACACTCACAGATCAAAATTACTGTTGTTGCTGATTTGAGGAAACTTACTTTGGCTCTGTATTGATTGGGAGATATCTTGCTATTGGTGACATGAATATAGAAATCTTTGTGAGAGTTGATTGACTAATTAGAGCTGTATATTGCAGGCGAACGATCGTTCACCAGCCCACTTTGTTAGGCTGGATAAACCGAGAGCCGTAGACGACCTCTATATAGGCAAGAGAGAAAAGATGCGTAGGTGGTTGTGCTGTGCTTGCCACGTTGAAGAACCTTACCATTCTCCTGAAAATGAACACCTCAGAAGCCCTAAACACAATAATGGTTATGGTACTGCTCTTTTCTCTAATTAGTTTCTTGTGATTTCCTGGCCATGATCTTATCATTTCTTGCTAGTTACAGATCTTCTTGTTTGCAAATTCATATTTTCCCTTGGTATATTCATCTTTTTCTGTTTTTGTTTTGTTATGTTGAAGGGCATCACAACAGAAAAACACCGGCTGCTGTGAAGCCTGATGCTTTGAAGGAGCCTCCATCTATTGATGTGCCTGCATTGTCATTGGATGAGCTGAAAGAAAAGACTGATAACTTTGGATCAAAGGCATTGATTGGTGAAGGATCATACGGAAGAGCCTATTATGCAACCTTGAAAGATGGGAAGGCTGTGGCCGTGAAGAAGCTTGATAATTCAGCTGAACCTGAATCAAATGTTGAGTTCTTGACTCAGGTCTCCAGGGTTTCCAAGCTGAAGCATGATAATTTTGTTGAGCTCTTCGGTTATTGTGTTGAAGGGAACTTCCGCATTCTTGCATATGAGTTTGCCACAATGGGATCTTTACACGATATTTTACATGGGAGAAAAGGTGTCCAAGGAGCACAACCTGGTCCAACACTTGATTGGATCCAACGAGTCAGAATCGCAGTTGATGCAGCTAGAGGACTTGAGTATTTACATGAGAAAGTTCAACCTGCCGTAATACACAGAGATATTCGATCTAGCAATGTGCTTCTCTTTGAAGACTTTAAAGCCAAGATCGCTGATTTTAATCTATCAAATCAATCTCCTGATATGGCTGCTCGTCTTCATTCTACCAGAGTTTTGGGAACCTTTGGTTACCACGCACCAGAGTATGAATGCTTCTGAAACAACAATTGATCACACTATTCTATAGGAAGTAAAAGATTGTAACTTACATTTTTGCTGTTGCAGGTATGCGATGACTGGTCAACTGACACAGAAGAGTGATGTTTATAGTTTTGGTGTAGTGCTTTTGGAGCTCTTGACTGGTAGAAAACCCGTCGATCATACGATGCCTCGTGGTCAACAAAGTCTTGTCACTTGGGTAAGTATTAAAACCCTTTTTCTTTAATCTCTGAGGATAATCTTACTTCCAAAATTACTGATTATTCTTGGCATTTGCTATGTAACTTAAGGCTACTCCAAGGCTCAGCGAAGACAAAGTGAAGCAATGTGTCGATCCAAAACTGAAAGGAGATTATCCTCCTAAAGCTGTTGCCAAGGTAAAAGCTTCATCTTTTTGACACTTTAATCTCTAACCTGTGAAACTACTTCCAAAGCTAACCATGAAATACTGTTTCCCCTTATTCTTGCGCTTCAGCTCGCAGCAGTAGCAGCGTTGTGTGTGCAATATGAATCAGAGTTTAGGCCGAACATGAGCATTGTGGTAAAAGCTCTTCAACCATTGTTGAGGTCATCAACGACAGCAGCTGTTCCAGTCCAGGAAACTTGATTCATTTGTGTAGTAACAATGGAAGATTGGTTTGTGTTTCAATTGTTGTCATACCATATAATGTGTTCCAGAGTCTTTTTGTCTGAGGCTTTTCTTCAGTTGGGATATGTATGTTTACTAAAGTGATGAGTAGTAGTGATTTGGTGTGTCTTTTCAAATGTTTGGTGGAGTCTGCTTATCTTACAAAATTATTCTTATATTGTATCTGGTTTGAATTTTTTGGGGTTTTTCTCCCTGTATTCAATATATTTTATTTTCATAACCGCATACAAAATTGTGAACTTCTTAGATACAGTTTTGATAGGAATAGTAATCACTCAGATATTGCAATATTAGTCATTGATTCAACAGATTTAAGAAATGCTTGGCAGCTTTCACTGGCTGAAAATATGCTTTTTTATATATATATGAGAAGTTAAAGAATCCAACTGTGAGAGTAATTGTATAAGAAGAAAAACAAGAGCAAAAAAGTGACCTGATATTTTGCAAAAACCAAAGAATACAATATATATATATCCAAAATACATATATCACTTACCAAGTTTGTTCACTATATCTTAAACAATACAGCTTCAGACCTGAAGGTTCTTCAACGAACTTAAACCGACTCTTGAGAGAGGTAGGAGTTGGTCTCATGAAGGTTGCTTCACTGTATCCTCTGCTAGTATGCGACTGGTAAAGCCCCAATTTCTAGAATATTCTCCGCCAAAAGAATTCTTCAGAACAAAAAAAACTGCAGCCAAAAGATGTAAAAGTACATGATTCTTTATATTAGTAACAGTCATGTATTACTGGAGTAACTTGTATTTTCTGAAACCTAGGTTGGATGCTTTGGTAAGAATGTATCTAGGTGATCAATCATCTTTGAGAGTGGAGCTTGAAATGTAATATGATGAAGTGAGATAAACAGTTACCTACTTTTAAGAAACTTTTCATCTGGGAAGAAGCGGGGTTCTATCATCTGATTCACCGCGGTGACTAGCCTGAACAGACACAGACAAAAACAACTATAGTAAACATTGATATCGACTTAAGTTGGGAAAAATACAAGAACTAGCTTCATAAATTTATTTTTAACCTCTTCATTTGCTCCTGCGGCCATGTTGATGAAAGAGTCATTAGCCCTGAAAGCGATAACAGGGAGGGAAAAAAATTAAATGGTGTTAATACTGCGACTTATCTGTTACAAGACTTTTTGCTTATAAAATTTGTCTAAAGAGGAATTGATAATCACAGTAAACGCTAAAGAAGTATTTATGGTGACACTAACCTGTGAGAATCTTTTGCATTGCTTAGTTCTAGGTTACCGTTCTGTTGTTGCTCATCTTTCACTTTAGCCAGTGGTGAAAAGAACTATGTATATATGAGACAAATATAAATAAGACAGAAACTATTTCGTTAAGTCAAATTTATTCACCAGGGAAACTGTTCATATGGGTTTACCTGGTGCATTGAAATGAAAACGATCGAAATTCCAAGAAGAAAGTTCATAGTTATAACATGTCCAAAGAGAGCTGCAGATGCTATTCCCGTAAATATTGTGGCAACTGTCGATGAATATTTCTTCAAGATTGTATCTGAAAGCATCAATGATGAAGGTAAATATCCACGATAACAAACTTGCTATACCAAACATTCTCCAGATCTGTTAGAAAAGCATCTAGACTCAAGCAACCTAGTTCATATTTTAAATAATCTAACAAAGCTCGTCAGTATAACCTGCATATTTGAAGAAAAAGGAGGATAAAATCCCTTGTGCTGCATTGTTCAGTATCAAAAACATGGTAGCCCTAGAATGTCCTTGTAGGATGTCAAAGCTGCCAGGACCTGTCAATATCATGATAAATTTCTCAGCAATGCTTAAGCTTAAAGGATTACCTTACAGGATTTTCAAAAGCTATTATGGTGCTTCAAACATATTATTTTCTTCCATGTCATTTTAAAAATAAAATGCACATACCTTTATATATAACAGTTCCTAGTATTCCAAGAAAGTTGAATATCGCACCATAACCATAGAGAAATAAATTCTGCAAGAGAAAAAAAAATTCAATGAGATGACATATTAATATATACACAAGGTCAAAAGAAGAAGACAACACAGAAGTAAAGACCATTACAGAATTTGACATGACCAAGAATATGAGCTATGTACCATTAGTTATAACACAGCTAAGTAGACCAGCGAACAGAACAAAGAATTCAACAACCCAAGGTTCTTTGATCCTAACAAGCAACTGCCAACTAGTTTTACTAAGACAACTGAAAGTTTATAATTCCATTTCATAAACAACACACAGCAAATCATTTCTCTGATGCAAGATGAGAAAAGTGCATCTCAACTATCTAACCTGAAGGTAGATGCTTGTGTCATACTGACTCTTTAGAGCATATTCGTTGAAGACAGATGCCATTGACGGGACAGTAACCTGCATGTAAATTTGCAAATTAGCCTCTAGCATAAATTACAGCTCTTTCATGATGCATCAATAGGCCAGTACAAGAAGTCAGATTATGTGAGTAGAATTACTATTTACTATAATACCTTCAAAGTGAGCAACTATAAGTATGTCCCATTCATACTGTATGGGAAAATATATACTTACAAAGATGACGGTACAGACGTATGCACCCGTAGCAAGAGGAATTCCAATGGCTGTAGCACCTTCAGGAAGAGAACGTAATTGATTTACACTAATACCAATCAGCAACAGAGCAAGTGCCTCCCACTATAACAAAAATTAAGGATAACACGATTTAGTAATACAAATATGAAATGTGTGTGTGTGAGAACATACAAAACCCTATCAAGAATAAGATGTAACTATGAAAGGAAATTTACACAAAAACTTCCACAATGATATTACATATGTTACTGGAAATCGGTCATAGATATAATCTATTAGTAATACAAATATGAAATATATGAAGATACATATATGTGTGTGTGTGAGAACATACAAAACCCTATCAAGAATAAGATGTAACTATAAAAGGAAATTTACGCAAAAACTTCCACAATGATATTATATGTTACTGAAAATCAGTCATACATATAATCTATTAGTAGGAATAACTGAAACTGACCTGTATGATAGAAAACCGCCGCTTCATTATCATCTTTAATAGAACAGCAATGACCAGAACCTTTAGGTTGCTAAGCATCTTCACAGTTGCTGGGTTGAAATATAGCTGGCACGGCAGAGACTTTCATTATCGTGTGAAATTAAATTATAGAAAGAATGAAACGTAGAAACAAATAGTACAAGCCAAGAAGGACAGTAAATAAATCCACCGCAATGCACAATTTAACTATGATGTAAATAGCTGGCCGACTCATATAATCTCTGGCCACCAGATCTTAAGGCGGAAGAGATATAGCAGAAAAGAGCGGTGTATAAACTTATCTTTGGAAATGGTAATTCCATTATCTGGTTAGGGTGCACTTAAGTAGTGTCTGACGTGGAAAGGTAGAAAGTAAACAAATATATCGGATCCACAAAATTGAAGTAGATAGAAAACATGATATGCTCTTGCCATAAAGCCAAAACTTTTGACAATAGACCTTACTACGTTTCAATTGTTTCATTACACTTAAGGATGCCAAAATGAAAAATAACAAGTGGTTATACCTGCATTGTGAACTTCAGATAGTTATTAATTGCATACAACAGGGCTGGAACGGCAAGAAGCACATTATTTCGAGCTGCCTACAAAAAAGACTCATGTCAATGCAAAATGGTTCTCAGAAAACTCAAAATTGTATCTATGTACTGGTCAGTAAAATCCACATTTCAAACAACCGGGCATTGACATACCAACATGTAACTTTTCGGATCACCAAATTACTAAACTCTACAAAACCTAATGATCACCAAATTACTAAACTCTACAAAACGTAATGAACTGTAGAAAAAAGAAGGAAATACATAGATGAGACATGTTTGTATGACATATGACGATCATGTAGCTAGCTTCAGGTTTGAGAATATGCCATACCACAATCTAGTACATCAGCTATGCAATGCACTACACTCCCTATAATCGACAAAGAAGAGATACCTGGACAAATGTGGAAATGGATAGAAGAGGTTTCTCTCCAACTTTTTGGTTCCTGGCCTACAATTTGAACACAAAGACATAAGTATTTAAGATCGTCCACGGTTCATACAAAAATCCACGAGACTCAAGAAGTAGGTAATAATTCGAAAATCAAGAAAGTGACTTTATGCACAGAACTGAAAGGGATCTTTATCATATTCCCATTACCGGTTAATCAACACCCTGAACTTCTACTCTCTAGTAGTTTTCACCTTCTAATGCAGACTAAACATCTAGACACCAGCCCTAGATTCTAGAGTAGAGCCTAAATGTCCCACTTACAGAATCAAGTTTATACGTTAGTCCAGAAACATACCTGGAGTAAAAGCATGACAATTGCAAAAATAACTTTAGCAATCTCTGTCAAAAAGTTGACGCTAATAGGACTGAAGTTGAACTTCCCATCCACCTTAGACATGTACACCAAGACAGGCTGAAAAAAAAAAAGGAACAAAGTGAGTAACTTTTAAGTGATTTACACAACAAATGATGAGCTGAGAGGGAAAATATGAAAATGGTTGTTCCACCAGGATTCAGTAGTCAGTCATATGATGGAAAATATGTCAAAAGCAGGTGGTCCATGATCATGGAAGCTACGAAATGCAGCTGAAGTGGTGTTTGCTCTTTATAAAAAAAAAAAAGAAAAAAAAAAGAGAAGGGAGATGATTAACCTGTAGACCAACAAGCATGCAATCACCTACTACTAAAAGGACATTGAGGACACGTTGTTTAGAGGAAACCCTAATCTTGTGGTCGTCATAAGCCCTCGAAATAGTTTTGCTACCGGGAGAGACCAATTTGGAATGGCATACACTGCACTCAGCTATCCCGTTCTTCATTTGTCTTTCTCAATCTGAAAAATCTCTAGACTGAGCTAAGCCTGATATAAACAACAACAAACTCGTGAGTCGCGTTCCAACTAATTAAAATAAATGGCAAGATGATATCTAACAACTTTAAGCAAAAGGCAAGTAATCAAACAGAGAGTATCAACAGCATCACCAATTCTAAACCCACAATCAGATCTCCAAAGCTGAATAAAATCACAATTCAATAGATAAAATGAGCGAAAAATAGATCTCAAAAAAAAAAAAAAAAAAAAAGACAAAGATGGTGGATCTAAAGCCGCCATTAAAAGACTTGTCGGTTCAATTGCAAAAGAATATAAAATTCGTGAGCAGAAGGATCAAACTAACCTCAATAAACCAAAACGATTGAGCTTAACAAAACATTCCCTCCAGCCACGGAACGTATTTGTTGATATCTTCCAAAGACAGATCGAGCTCCACTAATCCCTGGCTACAGATTTGCAAAAATTAGAACCAAGATCTACTGAGACTCAGCTCGGGAGATGCCAAGGGAATATGCAGAGGAGATTGAATCAGTTAGTGGGTCGTCTCGTCGTCCTTGTTATCTAACACACGACCTCTCTCTCTCTCTCTCTTTTTTTGCTTTGATTTCACAACAACGTTTTCTTTTAGTTTTCTTAAATTAATTGCCGTAATTTTGAGATTAGCCTAACACCATTTATTAATTTTACTATAGTTTATGCGGAAAAAAAAAATATAACAGCTACTGCATTATTTAGAAATGTTATGAATCATAGTGGATTGTCATAACAACCCCATTAAGGCCCGTCCCATGTCAAGCCCGGTCCGGCCCAATGTTATGGAGGTGTAACTAGTATTAGGGTTTACTTGTAACCTCCTTTGTATGAACCTATATATATGGCTTTAACCTAATGAATAAAGCATCCCAGTTCCCTCTCTATTCTCTCTAGTCTATAACACGTTATCAGCACGATTCTCTAAAAACCCTAAAAGCTAAAATCACTTCTAAAAACCCTAAACCTTAAAATCTCGGCGGCTACTGTTCATCCGTCACTGTTCACCGCCGTCACTGTTCACCGCCGTCACTGTTCATCGGCGGTTACTGTTCATCGCGGATCTTTTCAGAAGCTTGAGAAACCGAGGTCTTTAGCTCCCGGTCCAAACCATTCAGAATCCAATTGGTGAAAGAGGTAAACATTACAAACCCTAAAAACCATTAATTCATGTTTTTCAAAACCTAAAACCATGATTTTAAAACATGTGATTGTTTATCAAAGTACTTTTCATATGAATTTATAAAACCCTAGAAATATGAAATTGTTGTTTAAAGTGCTTTTCACATGATAATATAAAACCCTAAAAACTTGGATTGTTGTTTGGATCACTTTTCATGCTTTTATAAAAACTTAGATTGTTCTTTGAACTACTTTTCATGCAACCTAAAATCGATTGTAAATTTGTTGTTTTCATATGAATTGATGTTTGATAATATTAATATGAATTATGAAAACCTAATACTTGATTAAACATGAAATCGAACATGTATGCATGATCACCTTAGACTTTCTATTTTTGAAATTGAATATGTATGCATGATCACCTAGACTTTCTATTTTTTAAAATCGATATGCTTGAGCACCTAGAACAGCATGATAAACTTAAGATCATGAAATAAATTATTTGCTTGAATCGCATGATGGGTGTTTTCTTGATCTTTTATAGAAATCGCATGCTAGGGTGCTTGATTGAAAATCGCATGTATGCTTGATATATCTTGATTGAAAATCGCATGTATGCTTGATATATTTTTGATTGAAAATCGCATGTATGCTTGATATATCTTGATTGAAAATCGCATGTATGCTTGTTATATATGAATCTCGTTTGGCATGTAAGAGACTATAAGACCATGAGACATAAGATTATGATATTATGAGAATCTCGTTTGGCATCTATAAGACCATGAGATATGAGAATCATAAGAGAATCTCGTTTGGCATGTATAAGACTATAAGACCATGAGATATGAGAATCATAAGACAATGCATGAACCTTGTCCGGGATGATTGTTCGGAGAAAAGGGGACGCGGCTCGGCGAGTTTATACTCGTCCGAACTGATGCGCGGGCTACCTCTCTACCGAACGGTTGGAACGGGCAACGGTAATAAAAAGGTTTATAAGGAAACCTAAACATGAGCATTTGTCCTTCTTTTGAGATATCAAAACTCAATAACTTGGATTTTAACGCCCTTAATCTCTTGGGAGATAATTATTTGAAATAGGCGTTGGATGTTAAGATCATCCTAAAATCAAAGGGGCTCGTTGAATGTATTGTTGATGGCAATGACGAGCCCGATATGAATAAGGCAATTATTCGCCATCACCTTGCGGAGAGTCTCAAGGATCAGTACTTGTCTATATTGAGAATCCCTTGGACCTTTGGAACGAACTCAAAAATCGTTATGATCACCAACGTACGGTGTCACTACCAAAGGCCATGTATGATTGGATAAATCTCAAGATCCAGGATTTTAAATCCGTGGACAGATATAACTCAGCCATGTTTAAGATAGTTTCTATCTTGAAACTGTGAGGAGAAGAGATAAGTGAGAAGGATATGTTTGAGAAAACCTTCTCCACCTTCCACACAAGTAAGTATTGTTATAACAACAATATCGTGAAAAGGGATTTGAGACATATGCAAGTCTGATCTCATGAGCAAAACAATGAATTGCTAATGAAAAATAGCCAGATGAGACCTCCCGGGACAGCCCCACTCCCTGAAACTAATGCTGTTGCATCGGATAATAAAGAAGCCAAAGAGGCTCACCACGTCCAAAGAAATAATAATACATCCGGCCATGGACGTGGTAAATGGCAAGGACGTGACCGTAGTCACTCCTCCGGTCGTGGACAAGGTCGAGGCCGCGGGTATCACGGCAGAAAAGGCTGTAGCCGTGGTACACCTTTCAAACCGCAAAACCCGACCGGAAAATCAGTTTGCCATAGATGTGGGATGGGGAACCATTGGGCTAAGAATTATCGGACTCCCAAGTATTTTATTGACCTCTATCAAGAGAGTGTAAAAGGGAAGAATCCGGAAGCTCATTTGGTGCATTATGATAATAAGGATGATTTTGATCATACCAAGGATGATCTCATGGAGACTTCCGATTGCCTTGAATAAACCAAGTGTTTCGACATCAACCTTTGTTAAGCTTTATAATTCTCTATAATAATTTGAATGTATTCTCAATAATTACTATGGATCTATCTCTATGGAATAATTTTATAAAAGTGTTTAAGATATAGTTTGTGGTGGATAATAGGGCAAGCCACACGATCTTACACTTAAAAATGCCAATAATTACCATAGCGGGTATGGCTAATTTAATTGAAGGCTACGGCCATATATTATTTCCCATGGGTATGCTTTTAGAGATTTCTAATGCATTATATTCACCTAGCTCAAAGAGGAGCCTATTATCTCTCAAAGATATTATAATGAATGGTTTTCATATTGAAACCAAGGGCAAAGGAAACAGAGAGTTCCTTATGATTTATGAAATTGCCCAAGGCCATAAGAAAGTCCTAGAGACTATACCCGCTATATCATCAGGCATTTACTGTGCTAAGGCAAGTAAGATATATTCTAATGCCACGGTAAACAAAAGGTTTACCGAGAGATTCACTTTATGGCACGACCGGCTTGGCCATCCGGGTCGAGTATGATGCGAAAAATAATCATGAATATATAAGGGCACACACCGAAAGAAATAAGAGTTATCCCATAGAATCTCACGTGTGTAGCATGTTCACAAGGGAAACTCATTATAAGGCCATCACCAGTCAAAGTGATTAAGACTATATGTCTAAATAATGCTGGTGAATTCACGTCCCAAGCTTTTAATGCTTAGTGTATGTTCATGGGGGGTAAGAGTAAAACATTTTGTGGCACATGGACATACACAAAACGGTCTGGCTGAATCATTTATAAAATGAATACAGCTAATTGCCAGACCATTGCTAATGAGATCAAATTCCCGATCTCAGCTTGAGGACATGCTGTCTTACATGCAGCTGAATAATTCGCATCAGGCCATCTAGTGAACATACATATTCCCAAAACAATTATTAACGGGTCATGAGCCAGACATATCCCATCTTAAGATATTCGGATGTGCCGTTCATATATTAGTTGCTCCACCACAAAGAACTAAGATGGGTCCTCAGAGGAGGATGGGGATATATGTTGGATATGAATCTCCCATAATAAATAAGTAGCTTGAGCCGACCACGGTTGATTTATTCAAGGCCAAGTACACGGATTGTCATTTTGACGAATCCACTTACCCACCACTAGGGGGAGATCATAATAATCATAAGCTGGTAAAAGAAATTATACGGAATCAATCATCCATATAATGGCAAAGATCCTCGGATTATGAAATATGAATTAGACGTCCAAAAGCTAGCTAATTGCCAGATTCCTTTGACCCAAATATATAGTGACTCAATCACATATACCAGCTATGAATGCACCTATAAGAATTGATGTTCATGAAGGACGCAATCAAGTTGCTACAGAGTCTAAGGCCCGTATGAAACGAGGCAGACCAATAAGTTCAAAAGATTAAAACCCTCGGAAACAAAGAAAGGTGTTACGAATAATTCCGAGGTTACCGTGGTGGGTACCCGTGACATAACCGAACCTCAGTTACCAAATAATGAGACTTGGGACGCCAAGGTTCAAGGTACTGATGATGTTCATAATAATAATGTGATCGCGATCATTGATGTTATGTCCGGGATAAAATGGAACTGAAAAGATGTCGACGTCGACAATATATTTGCATACAAGGTAGCACTTGAAATAAAATTGATAAGCGAGGATATATAACCCACGTCCATAATATAATGCACTCAATGCACAGATTGGATTAAATATGTGGAGATAACCCACGACCATAATAAGAATGCACTCAATGCACAGATTGGATTAAATATGTGGAGAAGAGGAATGTATAAGGCCACCTCTCGTATAAAGCCAGTTGGACATAAATGGGTCTTTGTGAGGAAAAGAAATAAATATGGTGATATCGTGAGATATAAAGCACGGCATATTGCACAAGGATCCTCACATAGACCATGAATATATTATGAGGAGATATGCTCCCATGTGGTGGATGCTAAGTCTTGCTATATAAATGAAAAGACTTCATTTGCGGCTAATGGATGTAATGTCTGCATATTTATATAAGTCCACTGGATAATATAAGAGATTACCAGAGAGTATTGAGCTCAAATATAAGAAAGGTTCTCGAGAACATCACTGCGCATAAGGCTGGACAAATCCTTTCATGGACTTAGAATAAATGGGCGTATGTAAGATTATAAACGATCCCATCAGTTCATGAATACTCATAAAGAGGTTTGCAAACAAAGGATTTGTAATCATAAGCAGTGTATATGAACCTCTGGGTAATCGACCAAACAGTTGAAAGACCTAGGCAATAAATAAGTCCTGTTTGGAATTACACCTTGAGTACATAAATAATGAAATCCTTGTGTATCAAATGGCATACAATAAAGGGTACTCAAAGGAAATTTATAAGGACTAGGCCCGCCCATTGACCAGGCCCAATGGTGGTGAGAAGTCTAAGATTGGATATTGATTCATTCAGTCCGTAAATGTCATACCTCAGTGTCATAAGAGCTTTAATGTATCTGCCGAGCCACACTAGGCCATATATATGTTTTGCCGTGAATCTATTATCTAGATTTAGCTCATTGTCCAACCCAAAGGCACTGGGACGAGATTACAACATATTCTTCGTTATCTACAAGGTACGAAAGATTTGGGTTTATTTTACACTAACCATCCCAAGGAGGGATTTGTTGGTTTTGCTGATGCAGGTTATCTCTCGGATCCGCACAATGGTCGATCACAAACTGGCTATGTTTTCACGTACGGTGGAACGGCAATATCTTGGCGATCTCAAAAGCAAACGATCGCAGCAACATCGTCCAACCATTATGAAATCTTGGCGATGCATGAGGCCAGCCGTGAATGCGTTTGGTTGAGGTCCGTGACCCAACATATTATGATCGATTGTGGGATGACCGAAGGGAAGGCAGCACCAACAATAATGTATGAGGACAATGCTGCCTGCATAGCTCAGCTCAAAGATGGATACATCAAAGGAGATAGGACGAAGCACATCTTGCCAAACTTCTTCTTCACTCATGAATTACAGAAAGCCGGAGAAGTTCAAGTCGAACGAGTTCAATCATGTGACAACTGGCGGATCTATTCACCAAGTCGCTTCCAACTTCAACGCTCAAGAAGCTTATCAAGCAGATTGGAATGCGACGGCTTAAAGATCTTCAGTGAGCTTCAAATGAGGGGGAGTAATACGTGTTGTACTCTTTTTCCTTCACCACGGTTTTATCCCAATGGGTTTTCCTGGTAAGGTTTTAATGAGGCAACATCCCCGAGCGTATTACTAGCTCACGAAGGTTATGACATCCAAAGGGGAGTGTTATGAATCATAGTGGATTGTCATAACAAGCCCATTAAGGCCCGGCCCATGTCAAGCCCGGTCCGGCCCAATGTTATGGAGGTGTAACTAGTATTAGGGTTTACTTGTAACCTCCTTGTATGAACCTATATATATGGCTTTAACCTAATGAATAAAGTATCCCAGTTCCCTCTCTATTCTCTCTAGTCTATAACAAGAAATTATTTAAGAATGAGCCTTCATTTTTTTCTTTTTTTGCTGTGTCATTTAAGTAAGACATTTCTTTATGATTAAAAAACACGTTTTCCTTGTGTTTATAACCAAAAAAAAAAAAGGAATTGGCAATTTTAGTGACAGCATAAATGAAATCTAGTGATAATGCTTAGTTTGGCTGTTAATAATACAATAACTAGATAATTCTTGATTCCCATATTTCTTACTGGTAGTATATTATTTTCATGCTGGTAAATATATACAGAGTACTGTTTTCAAGATCCAGTTTTTTAAAGTTTATCGTATTTGATAATTTAAAAAGAAGAGTAATTAAAATACTGATACGATAGGGTTTTCTGTTACAACCATATCGAATTTGATTGCCATAATACACATTTACCTAATAATGTATCTTACCAAATTAGAGTAACGCGTACGTGCAGTGGCAAAATGTGACAGGACCAATCACTTTCTTCTAGTAAGACTGACCGTGAAGCTTTCGGTACGCTAGGGACATCGTCTCACTTGGACTTTCCCACGCCGTATATGCCACTCCTAACCTCTAATGATGAATTTTGTTTGGCATAGATAGGCTTTAAACATATTGTATTAGGCTTCTTCATGAACACGTACTGTGTCTCCATTCTTTTGCAGTTTCATTCGTCCTCCATTAGTGAAATTTTTATGATGGTTGAGATCAACCTAGCTATCCGATTTTGGCATGCTAATTACTATCTCTATCTTGTGTTTGCTTCTTTATCATATTTCAAGTTATAGGAATCTATAGAAATCACAAAACAACTAGCTCTCCATCAAGAAGGCTTGATGATGGTTATTAATCCCTTGTATATTATTTTATTTTTATAATTTTTGAGTGGAAACCACGTAGACGGACCGGTTTGGCCAATTCAGTTTGATTTTTGAGTGGAAACCATAAGAAGAGACTGGATACTGAAAACGCATCAGTATCTCCCAGGAAAAATTTGCGTTGGGAAGACATATCACTTGGAAATTGCTCAGCCGGTCCTTAAGCGCAAGGATCCACCCGCTTACATTTGCAAATCAAATCCTTTTTTTTTTTTTTTTTGACAATTTTATTGATAATGCATGATAAAAAATAAAAAAAGATTTGTTAAGCGCCTTTCTGTGATTGGCAGTTCAACATTCCTATTTTGTTAGTTATAATATGTAAATTAATTAAATTATGGATTCGGAAAAGCCATCGCGTTCGTTTATAAAACGTTTCAATTCAGCAACCTCCTTTGTAAATTCTCTGTTCTGTAGAGATTACTTAAGTGTGGTGTGGTGTGTGCTTTTTAGCTATAGCTTCCGTCTGGTTTGTGCCTCGATATCAGATCTCAGATTTATTATGTATATGTTTGCGTTGATGATATTGCCCTAATTTTGGTATGTTGTTGATTTACCGATTTAATTGTTTTTAAGGTTTCAACTTTTGTTATGAAATTGTAGATATTTTTGGATTGAGAACTCTTTCGCCGGAATAATAATGATCTTGACTTGGCTAACCGGGAAGCCCAGGAATGCGATGTCTATGCTTCAAAAACCAATAGACGACCTAAACAAGGTATATATCATATACGTTTTGCTGTCAAATTAAATCCTTTTTTGATTTGATGATCAGTATCATCATCAATCTAACAAATTTTGGCTTTATTCTTCATACTAATTCTCACCTCAAGACCCTCGAGACTCTTAAACAGAAGGAGAAAGTCTACCTCGAGAAGGCTGCCATAAAGGTTGAGGAAGCAGAAGAACATCGCCGGGAAAATAGCAAACACCGTACGACCAAATTCTTTTGCTTTTTATAACCACATGCATAGATTGATATATACAATTACAACACGTACCCGTTATATATATATATATATATGTGTTGCATGCCTTGTCTTTTTTTACCTTTGCGTTGTCTTATATGTGTGTTTTCGACTTGTCGTCATGCAGGGGTCGTACACTGTTTGAAAATCAAGGTGATGTACGAGGGTTTAGCTCAAAATTTTCGGAATTTACAGCTGATGGTACATGACGAAGTGAGATTTCTTAATGTGTTTTTTTTTTCCCTATATAGATCATTTTAGATAACAGGGAATAGTATACTTTTAAGCCACAGTTGACTGAATCTATTATCACCCTTTTGTTTAACAGTTGATTTTGATGGAACGTATGAAAAAGGAAATGATTGAAGCGTTGCAGGCTAAAGATCTCACAACCAAGAACAAGACTACTTCTGATCATGTCTTTATTTATATTTCTTTCCTCGTTTTAGTATTAACATACTATATTGTATCCCTTTATCTAGCTAGGTAGCTCATATTATTGGTCTCTACTCTCTAACTACACTTCGAATTGTGATATGGGAAAGTACAAATTCCAATTTTGAGTTATCCCACCAATATGCTTAACTTATGTTCTTCTGTTCATCTATAGATTGAGACGATTTTGTCATGTGTTTTGTTTAGTTGTCGAGACAAGAACATTTTTTTTTGTGTGTGTCTCTATCTCTCATATAAAGGGGAATATGAGTCTTGGAATTTCTGATGATACGCTTCCATCAAACCACTGAAACAAAGTTTTATCTTCCATCAAACATTATTTTTACGAAATTTCATTTTAACAAATTAGTAATATTATAACCGGATCTAGCGGAGATCAAATCAGGGCCATGCAACGTATCAGGTAGGGTTCGGCCCAAAACACTTACTCCAATATTTTAATTATATGGATTCGGAAAAGCAATATATTCCATCACACTCATAAGGGTTCAATTCCCTTTGTTGTCCAATATTCCTCGCCGATCTGTAGAGATAGTGATCGTATGCCTTTATAGCTTCCGTCTGGCTTAGTCTATGCTCCGATCTCTCAGGACTCAGATCACAGCTTAATTTTCTCGAGCTTTAAAAGCAAGTTGACAAAACGCAAAAAGTATACCCAGTTTATTGTCTAAACTTTCCCTAGATTAGCGTAGATCGTTTTTAGACTAGGAATCCACGTATATATATTTGTGTACATCCCGAGTTGCGTCATCCAGACCTAATTTTAAGGTTTTTGAAAAATTGTTAGGAGATTTTGATTGTTTGGGTTAATTTTTGCAGAGGATATCGGCCGGAGTGTACGGTTTCTCTGTCGCCGGTATGATGATGGTGACTTGGCTAGCCGGTAAACCCTGCAAATCGCTTTCTGAGCTCCATAAGTCAATAGTCGTGACAAAGAAGGTATGTTTTTGATGTTTTTTGCTTTACTTTTTTGGACCTTAATTAAGACCTGTGCATGATTGTTTCATCGAGAGCCCTTTTGTTTGATAATTAAGGGCCATACCCTTTTTAATTAGCCTTCAAACCAAAGTGTCATCTTGGTCATGTGCTCACCTTTTTAAAAACAAATTTTTGATGTCAGTTAAGTTGAATTATTATTTTTCAGTATAAATCTAATATAAGTTGGTTTTATTAACGTGCTCTCTCTGTCTCTCCCTCAAGCACCTTGAGTCCCTTGAACAATGGGAGAAAGATTGCCTTGAGAAGGCTGCCATAAATCTTGAGAAAGCAAGAGAACATTGCCGGAAATATGACAGAGATGGTACAACGACGACCAAATCTTTTGCTTTATAGTAGCTAATTATTACCATCCATATTTAAGGATCCATCTAGAACATGTGTGTTTGCCGTGCGTTGTCTTGCAGATGCTTTATACTGTTTGAAATTGAAGAGGCTACACGAGCGAACAGCTCAAACATCTAGGAATTTACAGCTTCCTGTCCGTATACAAGTGAGATATTCTCTAGTGCATGTTTTGTTTTTTGTACATCATTTTTATATATTTACCGATACATATAGTTGAATTTTATTATTATTATTATTAACATCAAGTTTTCTTTTAAAACAGTTGGTTTCGATGGAACGTGTGAAAGATAAATTGACTGAAGCGATGCGAGATAAAGATCACACAACCAAGAAGACTATCCAAGTCTTTATTTATTTTTCTTTGCTCCTCTTAATATTAGCCTACTTTGTATAATCTTAATACACTCGTGGTCTCCAATAACAGATAATTAGGAAACGGAAATTATAAATTGAATCTTCTCTGTGTTGACAGTAATGTTCTTATCTTTTAATTTAAATTGCTTAAGAGAAATCAACGAAAAAACACATTGAAGATGATGAATTCTATCGTTGATGCATTCATCAAAGACATAACGCAATTTAGGTATGAAGCCGTAATATACGTTTTGTCGCAAAGAATAAACATTGAATACACTACGTATGATGGAAATCAGAACCAATTTATGGCTAATATGCAGTGTATGGCATTGAATACACTAAAAAGTATACATACTGTATATGGTCTCGTTTTTGGCATTTTTTTCATTTTTAAAAATAGTCCAAAAATAAAAGAGTAAGCGGCCCATATAAATAAAAAGAGTATTGTTTTATCATGTGGTTTGGGCCTAAGCGACCCATTTAAAGTTTACTCAAGTATCGGTTTCGGACCTTAGATCGAGAGTTGGGTAACATGGATACCGACGAGACCTTGCCACTGAGCCAGCGGTCGGAGTGGTCAGATGTGGTTCCGTTGACTCAGGACGATGGTCCGAATCCGGTGGTGCCGATCGCCTACAAGGATGAGTTCCGCGAGACTATGGATTACTTCCGTGCGATCTACTCCTCCGACGAGCGATCTCCTCGTGCACTTCGACTCACTGAAGAGACGCTCCGCCTAAACTCCGGCAACTACACAGTAATCATTATTTTTTCAGTTTTTTTTTTTAAATTTCTTTTATGCTTTGTATGGTGCTTCTGATCCCTAATACTACTGATCTGAAGTTGGAATTTGATTGGAGCATTAGTATCTGAACTCTTATGGTTTTAATAATTTGATGGATTTCAGCCTTTTATTAGTTCTTGTTGCATCAAAATTCTAATTCTTAACAATCTTGTTCTCCCTAAAGATAATTTTTTCCCTTTGAAGGTGTGGCATTTCAGGCGCCTAGTACTTGAGGCGCTTAATCACGACTTGTATCAAGAACTCGAGTTCATCGAAAGCATTGCTGAGGATAACTCTAAGAACTACCAATTGTGGTAAAGTTCATAGCTTTTTGTCTCTCTTTTTTTGTTTATACTGTGAAGTTGACTGATGGAACAATCTTGAACCAAGAGCTGTATATGTTTGCTTTGTAAGACATAGACTGGAGAATGTTTTTAGTCTATAAATAAGTTTTTACTGATGGAGGGGGGGGGGGGGGGGGGGGGGGGATTCATCAAAATTGGGAGGCTGCTTTGTATATGCCGGGTCAGCTATTTTCTTATTCTCCATCGTGCGTGTTCTTTATATTTTTGATCAAAGTTCGTTCTTTTACACATTGTTAAGTTCATAGTGCCACATGTCTGCTGCTTAAGAAAAGTTAACCCTTTGTTGTGTGTGCTTTGAGTGTGATGACTGATGATCCATGGTTCCGCTCTAATTTTTACTTTTCTCTAGGCATCATCGGCGATGGGTTGCTGAGAAACTGGGTCCTGATGTTGCAGGGAGAGAACTTGAATTTACCCGGAGAGTACTTTCACTTGATGCCAAACATTATCATGCTTGGTCACATAGGCAGGTTTGTAATCTCAAACCTTGTTAAAGCATTCACTTGTGGTATTACATATAGTTTTGCTTGATGTTTGGAAACAATTTACAGTGGGCACTACGGGCATTAGGAGGATGGGAAGATGAGCTTGATTACTGCCACGAGCTCCTTGAAGCTGACGTCTTTAACAACTCTGCTTGGAATCAGGTAATGTGATTGTTGATACACACACCAGTTTCTGTTTCTCGAATCTATCAATTGCCAATTTAGCCACCCTTTTGAATTATTCATTCCCATAATCTGGCAGAGGTATTATGTCATTACTCGATCTCCTTCATCGGGAGGCGTAGAAGCCATGAGGGAATCTGAAGTAAGCTACACAATCAAAGCCATTTTAACTAATCCTGCAAATGAGAGCTCATGGCTATACCTGAAAGCTCTTTACAAAGACAACAAAGAATTGTGGATTAGTGATCCAAGTGTTTCATCAGTCTGTTTGAATGTTCTCTCCCGCACGGATTGCTTCCATGGGTTCGCTCTGAGCACCCTTTTGGATCTTCTATGTGAGGGACTGAGCCCAACCAATGAGCATATAGACTCAGTGAGAGCTTTAGCTACTGAAGAACCAGATACTAACTTGGCCAATTTGGTTTGTACCATTCTTGGTCGTGTAGATCCTATAAGAGCCAACTATTGGGCATGGAGGAAGAGCAAGATTACAGTGGCAGCAATGTGACGACCCAAAATCACACTTGAAAAAAAAATGATTTTAATCTTTTCGTATGTACTGCTTCTTTATGAATCACATGAACATGTTTTCATATATCAAAACAATGTCGAGGTCTCTTTCTCCCTTCTAATTATATCGAAAGAAACTTTGTCAACATTGTCTTTGCAGAACCAACAATAGAAGAAGACTCAACCCATTGCTTTTTCGATAACCGGAACCAAAACCAAAACCGGGTTTTTGGCTCGCGGATTCCCTAATTCAACGACAGCATTTAATTTGATCCGAACCAAAATAATAAAAAAAAACAAGAAAACAAAAGGGGAAAAACATCGAAGGCTTGGGAAGTTAAAGTGCTCGAAGTCGGAAGCGTAATTTGGTCGAAAGATTCGTTCTTTTCTCCGACAAGAATGTCCAAATCTGGGTTTAGTCTGTTCATCGCTCTTCTTCTATATCTCATGGGTTTCTTACTTCCGTCGAGAGTTTCTGCAATTAGGTGATTAATTTTTGGGTAATAGCATTGTTCCTATGTTTTGCGTATCCCTCCCTGTTTTGTCTCCCTTGATTAATTTCCTTTAGATTTCAATTGGATTTGCAGGAAGGATATCGGATTTTTAGAAGAGCGGAGTTGCAGAACAACTGTCCAAGGAAGATACTTGATCTCCGATGATGAAGGTCAGTCATTGCATATCCAATTCACTCTTCAAAGATCCACCTTTACTACATTTCATCTCTGTCGACATAGACTTGGTCAAAAATAATTTTTTTTTTTTTTTTTTACCATGACTGGGTGTTGTTGCTATTTGCAGGCAATGTGTGTGATGCTCTGTCATTGGAATCTCGAACCCGTTGTTGTCCATGGAAAGGAGAAAGATTCTCTTGTCAGTGAGTCATTTTTAAGAGGATCATAGCTTTTAATCAAGGAATTATGTTATTTATTAGACGAATGTGTTCTTAATCAGACTTCTTTGTTTTTATGGTTTGGCTTGAAGTGGATGCAACCTCCTTTCACAATGCTGCAACTCTTATGAATTCTGCGTTTCTTGCTGCTTGAATCCGTCTCGGGTATCCTATTTCTGTGGAACCTTTGGTTTTGTCTCTCTCTTCTTGCTTCATCTTCTTTCTTTTTTAACGCTCATTAAGTATCTTCTGCAGACGATTCTTAAGCAGGTGGTTAAAATAAAAGTTGCAAAGCCCGCTACAGCAGGTAAAATTGTCATTTTAAGGAAGCTTAAATGTATTTGGATTCGCAAGATGGTAATTATCATTTGAATTTGCCTATGAAAATTTCAGTTTAACGTCAATTTATTCATTAGCAGGGACTTACAAGACTTTATTTGATTTTTGTTCCGGGAGGTGCCGCCATAATTCTGAGAGTGTGGTAAGTGATTGAGTGTTTTTTTTTCTGTAGTTTCTTGAGATTATGTCATGAAGTTATTAGTGTTGAAGAGAAGTTCTATTTGAGACTGATGGAATGTTCACGAGAGTATAATGAACCTGAATAATTATACCATATAGCAATTATGAGCGAGACTTCATGTAGCTTCTTTTATTCTTGAAACTTCCAGGTTCATGAAAATGCTTACCATAGCGAGTTTCACCATTGTTTTTCTCTGAAATCAAATGCTTCAGGTGAGCGTCGATACCCTACTTCTCCTTTCAACTACCTTATCACATTCATCAAATAACATTAACTCAAAACAGGAGCTAATCTCACACAAGTTGAAACCAGACTACTTGGCATTGACGTTATCGTGGGAAGGTAAAAAACACCCTTCACCTTTTTACCTGGGTGGATTGTATACGCTTTTGTGGAGACCATATTCTTTGACTCTTATTGGATTGGTTTCACAGTCAAGGAGATTCATGCGATGCAGTTTGCAAGTTACGTGGACAATTGTGTGTGATGAATAAACTCTCACTTCTAAATCAATGTGACGTGTAAGTCTCTTCTTAAGCAACTCTTTTACCAGCGTCAGAGTCTCTTAAACCAACCATCAAGTCATGTTTCGGAAATTTTTATATAGGTTGAAAACTCGTTATTTGGTATTCACATGATTCTTTCTCTTCTTCTTTGTTTGCGTAGTATGAAAAGATACATGACCTGCAAAGGGTCGTGTATAGGAAGTGCCGGGGCTGACCAACCTGCTGAAGTTGTCGAAGGTGCCCCCAGAGATTTGGTATTTCATCATTTATTCCTTCATGGATCCTCAGTGAAATATTTCATTTCATTTACATCGCTTCTCAAGTTCTCCTCACTCAACTTGTGAATCTTGATCATAAACTGAGTAATTCCATATGTGTGTTTATTTTCTTGGGTTGCAGTATCCAGGCGCGTGTTTGTATACCAGGACAGAATCAATGCTTTCCTGTGACGGTTCTCACCAACACACCAGACGACTCTGCCCATGTGCCTAGAAACTAGTCAGTACTAAGAATTATACCAAAGCTTTTTCCGCCTCTTGTAGCTGTTTTAGAATGCTAGTTGAAAACGCTGATCATGTAATTTTCTCATGGTGAAAGAAAACATATTCTTGATATATACATATACATACATGAAGATTGACTAAAACGTTTACTTCATTGAAAACCACAGAATGAGAGAAAAAGCATCTGTCGACATCAAGTGTAACGTGTGTGGCCTACATTGGGAATTAACTACAAGGCTACAGAAGCAGCAACGTATTCGTCAGATCTTTGTCACACATTGATCATTATATGAGGTGCAGCTGTCTCGAACAGAGCCAAAATCTCAACTTTGTATTCGTCCATAATCTCTCTTCACTAAACCAGCAACAACATAAAAGAAGGCCTGAGAGTTCGAAGTTGATTCAGATTTGATCTGTCTACGAATAACTACATTTGTTTGATGAGCTTAAGATATGCAGAACTTGTCAAATTTCACATTGATCAACAAAGAAAGACTTTTGTTTTTTTATTCATCAACTAATGACTTGACTGTGTTCATACACCCATGATCACAATGAAATTGCCGCCATAGAAGAGAAACCCAATTTAATTGATGATATGATTACAGAGATTCGTTTATACTTTCACAATATCAGCAAATCAATAAAATAAAATAAAAAGGAGAAAGACATTAGAAGGTGTAGTTTGTTTTAAACACTCTTTTGTCTGCTTCGACTGCTGTCTGTTCCTTAGCCACGGCGACACCTCTGTTAAGCTCGTCTTCTGTTTCTCCACTGTTATCATCAGTTGCTGCCGCAAAAGCGGGATGGCTTAAAACGCATTTGAGAAGCTGCGTTCCTCGCAAGGCGTTAGTGAGGGGTAAGTGTCCTAAAGGCGTATCATCATTAAGCTCCCACTTGAATTCGTCAGGAAAGGCTCTGTAGCCGTATTGAACAACCTCTGTATCAAGAAGCTTCATCCATTCAACTTTAACGAAGAATCTTGTGAAATCTTTCTTCACTTTTAACCAGATTTTGCGCTGCACGCTGTATCCGAATCTGCCATCGCTGTGTTTAGTCCATAGATTGTCGATAGCTTGAAGATCTTCGGTCGAGATTGATTTCACCTCGGAGAAGAAAACGTAGCCGCGTTTCACGGCTGCTTCTCCTGCTATCTGAATGAGTAATCTCCGTGTCTCCTCGTCGGCTTGTCGGAAGTTTTGACTGACGAGATGGTTCTCCAAAACGTCGAATATGGTCGCGGTTTCAGCGGTCGCAGCGGAGGCGTTGGTGGTCGAAACAGCGGAGACGGCCGCGGAGGAGGAAGAAGCAGAGCAGATAAGTGAGAATGTTGCGGCGGAAGTGGGCTGTTTGAGGGAGAGAGAAGTAGGTGCGAACTGAGATTGGAGATTGTGGCGGTGGGGTGTGTAAGGAGAGGAGTGGTGGTGGTGGTGGAGAGAGTTTGTGGTCGCCATTGATGGGAGGAGGAGAGAGAGAAGTCACGTCAGGAAGAAGATAGAGAGAGTGAAGTTGGAGAGTTTAAAGAAGAAGAAGAGAGAAAGAGAGATAAGGTGTGGAAAATCAGGAAGTACTAAGCGGGGTCGATTCTGATTGGTCACTTTTGGGTCAGGTTTGATTCTCTTTTTTTCCTCTTTACTTTCATTTACCAAAAGTTAAATAATAAAAAATCTAGTAATTCTTTTCACTAATTTCTGAAAAAAAATACTAATTGTTATCATAATAATAGATTTGATTTGATGGTTACGTCATTTATGATTTTATCTCGTTATCGTTATTGAATGAAGAGTCTTATAACCTTTATAAATATAAGATTTTAAAAACATACTTTTTTATTTTTTTAAGAAACTATTAAAAATGGAGAAAAATTGTCAATATATAGAAATTGGTCAAATACTTGCAAAATAAAAAAAGCCAATAATGGTCAGAAATCTGTTATTTCCACGTCACGTTTGTAAAATCACAATGGATCTATATACAATGGGCCTGTAATGGGTTTTTTAAGGTTCATGGGCGCATTATCCTTTGATATGAATGCGACACCGTTTTGTGCTGGACAGGAAGGATCGACATAGAACTTTGATGGCGCCATCTTTGAAGAGCGCAGTCGACGCTAATGAGCCTTTTATACAAACAATTCCTTTTTGATATTTCTGTCAGTCACCGGCGCAGTTGTTTCCTTTTTCTATTTTGAAATTCGTAAATCGAGATTTTGCTTGGCGGGAATTGTGAGAGAGACGAAGACGAGGTTTTATTTCCGGAGATTTGTTTTTTTGGTGTTGCTGATTCCGACGATCGGAGTGGAAGGTGTTTGACTTGATTAGGGCGTGTTTTTGGGGCTGAGGAATAATGGGTCGCAGTTCGAAGAAAAAGAAGAAACGAGGAGGTAGCGGGAGAAGGGGTCAGCTCAAGGACCATGGATCTAATGCTGATGAAGATAATGAACTTCTATCTGAGGAAATCACTGCTCTGTACGTTTGACCCTTTAATTTGTGCGGTTTTTATGAAACAAGTTATCCACGGCCATCTGAGATTTAGGGTTTTTCGAGATTTGTGTGTTTTTAAGTTTTGATTTGGAAGGCCTTGATAGTAGTTGCCATGATTGGAAATTGTGTGAGAATAAACAGCTGACAAACGATACCTGATTTTTGAACTATGGGATTTGAATCATTTGATTGTTCAGGTGTTACAGGGGAATACAATAGCAATTTAATTTGTAAATGTTGTTAAAGATGAGCAGTTTTACTTAACACCTGCTTAGAAATGGACAAGAACTCTATATGAATTTTATTAGTAAGAAGGACCGGTTTTTGTTTTCATGTTTTCAGTTCTGCAATATTTCAAGAAGACTGCAAAATTGTTTCAGGTTCGCCATCGCCTCCTCAAATAGTTATTAAACTCAGGTTTTCTTCTTATCGATGTGTTCTTCATTCAAGTTTATTCTTTCTGGTTTATGCATGAAATGCGTCTGATCCACCAAGCTCTTGTTATCGAGCAGGCCTTACTCGAAAGATATGGGATATGAGGACATTGACATCTCTGCTATGCTTTTAGTGAGGTGAGTATATTCACTCTAAATCTATGACACTGTAAATATGCCGATCTTTTCAATATCTCCTTCTAACCAATTTGTCCTTCTAGATGCTTACCAGGATATCCTTACAAATGCCCAAAGCTGCAGATTACTCCAGAACAAGGGTTAACAACAGCTGATGCTGAGAAGCTTTTATCTCTTCTCGAGGACCAGGTAGGTGATAGGAATAATTTTTATATTAATATTCGTAAGTGCTCTGTACTGACAAAAAGTAATTGTATATTATGCAGGCAAATTCCAATGCTCGTGAAGGTCGGGTTATGATATTCAACTTGGTGGAGGCTGCTCAAGAGTTTTTATCAGAAATACTTCCGGAAAGTCATGATAAGGAAACTGTAAGTATATTCACCCAAATGACTGTTTATGCCATGGTAATGTATCCAATCTATCAACAGCATCCTTGTATATTGTCAACTGTTGGTAAAATTGCATCTCTCTTAAGTTTTCATTTGTTGTTCGTTCTGTAAATACAGTGTTATTATCTCTTTCTGAAGGTTTCATGCTTGTCTGCACATCGAAGCGCTCAGTTCATTGAGCAACCTATGCTATCAAATAAAGCAAAATCGTGTTCTGGTGGACCTTTTGTGTATGGTTTTATAGACCTATTTAGTGGCTTGGAAGATGCTAGGGATTGGAGTCTAACTCCAGATGAGAACAGGGGAATCACATCTCCAGTACAATCCCACCCACTAGACACCTCAAGAATTTTGCATGAGAAGGACAAGAACCTGAAGCGATTGGAAGACCATGCTAAAGAAGAAGCTGTACTGCCTGCTCCCATTGCCAAACTAAATACAGTTCAAGAGGATTACGTTAATGATACAAGCATCTCTTCTTTTGAGTCAAGTAAATCTATTGACGATGTGGAATCTGGATTTATCCAAAATGAGAAGAAGGTGAGAGGAGGTCTATCTGTTTTATCTCAATCCCTCTTTTTAAAAATATTGGGCCTCTGCATAGTTCTGTCTCTGTATGGTGGCTGATGAATGAACACAACAAATCAGTTATTGGTCCTTTACATATGAGATACTCTCCACAAAAAATCTAACTAGAATTTATGTGAATTGGGAGGTCTACACGTTTTCTGTTGGTTAGATAGTCTTCATAAATACAGTTGAAGATAACTCGCGTATATTGACCAACAAAGCCAGAATTAAGTAATTAGAGTCCTTTACCTCCTGTCACGTATGCATCTACTTTTGGTTGCTTAATTTTGTTGTTACTTGCCTATGCTTGTTTCTCTTAGCAGGAATCAAATCTTCAAGATGATACAGCTGAAGATGACAGCAGTAACTCTGAAAGTGAGTCGCTGGGTTCATGGTCCTCTGATTCCTTAGCTCAAGATCAAGTGCCTCAAATTAGCAAGAAAGATCTGTTGATGGTCCATTTACTTAGAGTAGCTTGCACTTCCAGAGGACCTTTGGCTGATGCATTTCCTCAGATAACTGATGAACTGCATCAGCTTGGTGTAAGTCTTTTGGATAACTTAAATTTTCAATATTTTTTCTCTATTAATGGAAGCTTATTCATTTTCCCCCCAAAACCCTGCTAAATAGTAGTCTTTTTTTACAAACCATTACAGCTATTGTCTGAAGAAGTGTTGGATTTAGCTTCCAAATCATCTCCAGACTTTGATAGAACCTTTGAACATGTATTCAATCAAAACATGGTATGTATCCCTTATCACACTTCATCAGTATTATTTCTTTATTTGAGTTTATCTGATTAATGTTATCTTTTAAGGCCTCAACCAGAGTTCCTCAGTTTTGGGAGCCACCTTCTGATTTTGGCGAGCCAAATGCCTCACTCCCAAGCTCACGGTATCTCAATGATTTCGAAGAGTTGAAACCCCTTGGTATATTCTCGATTATGCTTTTCTTTCTATTTCTAGTTTTAAATGTAGATATATGTATGAAAAATATGATGTTAACTCCCTCTGTGAACTTGATCAAGTTCAGCAGTGTCTTTGCTCAACGGTTTACAAGATGTTATTCATTAGTTTTTTAGATGCGTCTGAACTTCTGCAGAATTTTTTACGCTTTCTTAACATATTGTTCTGCAGTTTTGTATAGTGTAAGTAGTTTTCCTTCTCTCTGTTGAAACTCTTTGTTGGCAGGCCAAGGTGGATTCGGCCGCGTTGTCTTGTGCAAAAATAAACTGGATGGAAGACAATATGCAATGAAGAAAATTCGACTGAAGGACAAAGAGATACCTGTCAACAACCGGATACAGCGGTAATTGAGAAGACTGTTTAAATAATAATTTTTATTTATATCTATTGGTTTAGAATATGATGCTAAAATTGTTTCTACATGTGCTCTTAATGAGGTATTCAGAGAAGTGGCAACACTTTCACGTTTGCAGCATCAGCATGTTGTACGTTACTATCAGGTAAAGGTCCCTTCTGCTCATCTGAATTTTGTACTGATTAAGGACTATATTCAGTGAGATGTATTGATATTGAATACCACCTCGTGTCATCTTGTTGTCATAGAATTTCCGCTGCTTAGTGCTATTCTTTTTGCCTATGTTATGTTTGTTAACGTTATTAATTTTCATGAGATAGGCCTGGTTCGAAACAGGAGTTGCTGATCCTTATGCTGGTGCGAATTGGGGATCAAAAACTGCAGGGAGTTCAATGTTCAGTTACTCGGGTGCAGTGTCAACTGAAATTCCTGAGCAGGACAGTAAGCTTGAGTCAACTTATCTATATATTCAAATGGAATATTGTCCCAGGTAAAGAGTTTATAATCCCAATCTAAACTCTTATAATTTCCACCCATATCCTGAGCTTTTGAAACCCAGATAAATCATTGGTTTTACTTAATTTACATTGATTTTTGACATTGTGAGCTATGAGTCATTGCTAAGTTCCTCAGATTCTGACGCTTAATCACATATATTAGTGGTCGAACAAATATATATGCAAAGTAAAATGATTGAAATGTCCTATATTTCCATAAATTTGCGGATCAATATCATCTTGATCTTTATATCCCTTTTTTTTGGGTAGTCTAGCTTTGGTTGCTTTCTTGTTTCTCTTCTTACCTTTTCTGTTCATATAATGTTCAAGGACTCTCCGCCAGGTTTTTGAATCATATAATCACTTCGACAAAGATTTTGCGTGGCATTTAAGTCGCCAAATTGTAGAAGGCTTAGCTCATATCCATGGACAAGGAATAATTCATCGTGATTTTACACCAAACAATATATTCTTTGACGCCCGGAATGATATCAAAATTGGGGATTTTGGTCTTGGTATGCTTCCCTACCTAATGTTATTCGTTGCTTTAATTTCTTGGTATATCTGTTGTCCGCATGCTTCTCTGTATTAGACTTAAAGCTCTCTAATAATGTAACAAAAGTTTACTATGTTGTTCAAGTCTTTGAATAAAAGAATCAACCTAGCCGTCTCATTATTCAACTGTGGTGTGGAAACAAAAAACAAAATTACATGCATTTTCTTACCTTATCAGCAAAGTTCTTGAAGCTGGAACAGTTGGATCAAGATGGGGGTTTCTCTACGGATGTGGCTGGAAGTGGGGTTGATAGTACTGGTCAAGCTGGTACGTACTTTTACACAGCACCTGAAATTGAGCAAGGTTGGCCTAAGATTGATGAAAAGGTTAGTATCTGTTGGTGCCTGCGCTGAGTTTTATCCAGAAATTTCTTGTATCTATTTCGTCTTATGTCTGTGTTTCTAAATGATGTTTCATTGTTTTGAATTGTAGGCCGACATGTATAGCTTAGGGGTTGTGTTCTTCGAGCTTTGGCACCCTTTTGGAACCGCCATGGAGAGACACATTACTTTAACTAATCTGAAGCTGAAAGGAGAACTACCTCTCAAATGGGTAAATGAATTTCCCGAACAGGCTTCTCTACTGCGGCGTTTAATGTCTCCAAGTCCATCTGATCGTCCCTCTGCCACAGAACTTCTTCAGCATGAATTTCCCCCCAGAATGGAATCTGAGTTACTAGATAGTGAGTTCTTTGCAGTCCTCGATTTAAGTCAACATAAAACGAACATTCTTTGCTGGTTGGGGTTTTCATCTGATCTGTGATGTTTTTCTACTATGGCTAACAATCCATCGTCTTGTGTTGTTTCCATTTCCAATTGGTTCACTGACTGTTTACATTTGCCATTAATTCGGATATTTGTCTGTTTAGGTCATTCGCTCGTAAAGCATACAAATTAGTCGAGTTGCTGTCCTCTTTTCCTAATGTTTTTCATATGGCATCAAGTAACCCCTTTCTTTTCTGGATTTCAGATATTTTAAGAATAATGCAAACTTCTGAAGATTCAAGTGTTTATGATAGAGTAGTAAATGTGATATTTGATGAAGAAGTACTAGAGACGAAATTCCATCAGTCTAGTAGAGCAACACTATGTGCAGATGATAGTTATGTTCAATACACAGAGATGGATACAGAGCTTCGTGATTACGTTGTTGAAATCACAAAGGAAGTCTTTAGGCAGCATTGTGCGAAACATCTAGAGGTCAACCCAATGCGTTTACTTGGTGATTGTCCCCAATTTAGCAGGTATTCTTGTTTACTTCTTGCTCTCCGTTATCTCTCATTCAAACTAGATTTTGATCTAACTTTTATCTTCCCTGTAAAGGAAAACTGTAAAACTTTTGACCAATGGAGGAGATATTCTTGAACTATGCTATGAGCTACGACTGCCTTTTGTGCATTGGATTAACATAAATCAGGTCCGGTTTATATTGTTCTTCTGTTTCTTGCTCATATAATTGGTACGACTTTGTATTTGAGATCTTCTCTGTTGAGTTTAGAGTCAGTTGGTGATTAGGTTTAGAGGAACAGATCCAGGATGTTGAATTAAGAATACTTTTAATTTTTTGAAGAGACTTATAGCGTACTGTTACCTCACTTAAAAACAATTGAAACGATTTGAATTTGGAGCAAGTCATAGTTTCCTTAACATGAAATATTTGGTTTTTCATTTTTGGTTTATTTAGCTAATTTTGGCGCACTGCAATTTTGCAATGCAGAAATCCTCATTCAAGCGATATGAAATATCTCATGTCTACAGGAGAGCAATTGGCCATTCCCCACCAAATCCATGTCTTCAGGTATTGTGCTCACACACTCTGCTAAGATAAATGCTGGCTGTCCATTTTACCATTTATTTTTCTCTGTGATTAAGGGCATGTGCTTATAAATGTTTTGATTGCCAATAGGCGGACTTTGACATTGTTGGAGGCACACCATCCCTGACGGAGGCAGAAGTTCTCAAGGTACCAGACCCAAAGATGCTTGGCCTTATCGAAATCCTTTATCATTTATTCACGATACAAATGAAATGAATCTTCTTTTTTTATAATGTGTTATTGATCATTACATGGTTTAAAAGTCACACTGCCAACTTTTGGAGGAAATGTAGTGAGTGTTGTGATAGTGTTTCTGGTAAACTAACGTGTACAGTGAACAATTATTTGCTTATTCAACCTTATGCATTTTGCTACAGAAATTTTGCATCTCCGGCAACGTTTTAATCCATTAACTTTGCAGGTGATAGTGGACATCACAACCCATATATTTCATCGCGGCTCTTGTGACATTCATTTGAATCATGGTGATTTGCTAGATGCGATTTGGTCCTGGGCAGGAATTAAGGCAGAACATAGACGAAAGGTTGCAGAGGTATGGTTATTGTTAGTTCAAAGGGTCATTGTATCAATTGGTTTTTATCAGTATCTTGACCAAATTCTTTTTCCTGTTTTCCAATTGAAGCTCCTTTCCATGATGGGATCCTTGCGTCCTCAGTCATCTGAGCGGAAGCTAAAATGGGTTTTCATAAGGCGTCAACTTCTGCAGGTTTGAGGCGACACAATAACCTATGTGTGGTTGGCAATTATAGTCGTAACATATCACATATCAATAGTATAGTTTTCTATGTCTTACTCGGAATCTCCTGCTTACCAGGAGTTGAAGTTACCTGAAGCTGTTGTCAATCGACTGCAGACTGTTGCTTCAAGGTTTTGTGGAGCTGCAGATCAAGCTCTTCCTCGTTTAAGAGGGGCTCTGCGTGCTGGTACGATCTAATCTTCTCTCTCCCTAAACTTTTATACCAGATTGTTATTGGTTTCAATTTGCTGCAGATAGACCTACACGTAAAGCACTAGATGAGTTGTCAAACCTCTTAACCTACCTGAGAGTCTGGAGGATAGAAGAGCATGTTCATATTGATGTTCTGATGCCACCTACTGAAAGTTATCACCGGAATTTGTTTTTTCAGGTACAAGTGAATATGGGGATTTTTTCGGTCTTTGTTAGGCTTTTGGATGTTTAATAGCTTAATGTGTTGCTTATAATGATTGTTATGCTTATTCGGGTAACTGGTGAAGAGATGGGTTCTTCATAGAGGAATAGTTGATGTTAGCTTGTTGTTGATTCTGATTAGAGTTCTTCATATAAGAGGAACCAAAAAGTTTGAAATTTATTCTCATATAATTAGCTCTTCAAAGGGAAAACCCTGTTTATCAGTAGACTGTTGGAGCATGCAGTATTATATCATACTTTCTACAAAATAATTTGTTATGGTGATTGTATGTTTAATTTCTGTGTACTCCATACAACTTTTGGCCAGGTTTTCTTAACCAAAGAAAATAGCTCTGGGACATCTAATGATGGTGTTTTACTTGCTGTTGGTGGTCGTTATGATTTTTTGGTGCAGGAAGTGTGTGATCGTGAATATGTAAGTTATTTCCACATATTTTCATCTTGCATGGAGGGAAGTTAAGCTATCTAGCATTTATTATGATTTCTAATGTGAAGAAGAAAATTGAAGGCTTTTGCCTCTTTATCCACGTTAAAGATACTTGGTTTGGTCTCAGTGTATGAACACTAAAACGAGAAGCGAAATTGATCTTTATCCTCTTATCCACTGGTATTACTGTGAAATAGTAAAACAAGGTTTTGTGTTTTTTTTTTGTCATTCATTGGATCCAGAAAATGAATCTCCCTGGCGCTGTTGGCGTTAGTCTTGCACTGGAGACAATATTTCAGCATCTTCCTATGGATCTAAGGCCTATTAGGTTTGTTGTACCTTCTGAATCCCTTTCATGATCTAAAATGGAAACACCTAGGCTGATATGCATTGAACTTGCAGAAATGAAGTCAGCACCAGTGTACTTGTTTGCTCAAGAGGAGGTGGTGGATTACTGGTCCAACGCATGGAGCTAGTTGCGGAACTATGGGAAAAAAGTATTAAGGTGAAAGCTTGAATATGTTTTGTTCATAGATTTGTTAGGATATTTTATCATTTGTGTTACATCTAGTAACATGTCCGTGTATGTATTGTGGTAGGCTGAGTTTGTTCCAACACCTGATCCAAGTCTTACAGAGCAGTATGAATATGCAAACGAGCATGAAATCAAATGTCTGGTGATCATCACAGAGTCTGGAGTGGCTGAAAGACAAATAGAGTTTGTAAAGGTAATAAAAAATATAGCATTTTTTTTAAGTATTGAAGAAATCCTCGACAATGACCCCGAAAATTTGTGATTTGTAGGTTCGGCACCTTGAATTGAAGAGGGAGAAAGTGGTAGAAAGAGAACAACTTGTCAGATTTCTTGTGAGTGCAATGGCTGTCCAATTTAGAAACCCCTCTGTTTGGAGCTAAAGAGTTGTAAAGTTAGAGCCACTTTTGTTTCCCACTTTGTGCTTTGCAAAATTACTATTTTGTCACTCGAGTCACAAATTTTGATCATTTACATACAATCTATTCTTTCTTTTTGGGTAAAAATAGAATTACAAATATCCTTATGTGCATTTATACATATATATATATATTATATTGGTATCGTTTATATTCATCTGCATTTCCAAAAGTAAAACCTCATTCAATGAATAAATTATCTCCTCCTCCATGTAGATTGTTCAATTGTTCGGAACAATAAAGGCATAATCACAAATCAAAGATTAATAAATTCTTCTTGAAATGATTGAAGCAAAGAGCCCGTATAGCTCAGTGGTAGAGCGTCAGTCTTGTAAACTGAAGGTCCGTAGTTCGATCCTGCGTGTGGGCACTTTTTTTATTATATATTTTACCTTTTCCTTTTAAGTTTTTATTACTTGTTGTTTTTTATTTGTTAACTTTGTTCAGTGCAAACAAACATTAGCCTATTGAGGACGACTCCAGGACTCCAGGGGAGGTCATTTACAAAAGAACTTAGTAATAATTAGTTACGGAAAATTTCATACATTCTTCCTTGGAGAGAGTCTCTCTGCCTCTTTGTTACATTCCTGCCTTATGGAACACATTATACATACATCAGAGTAAACTAAATATCTTATACATGTCATTGTTACTAAAAACTTCAGAAAATCACTTTTCTTCAGAAATTATGATGCAAGAATAAGCTCTGTCCGGGAGATGCTGGCCCTATCTCTTCCTCAAGACTCCTCAACACTTCTTGTTGTTTCCTCCCTTCATCTTCCTCCTCCGCTACATCTTCTTCAGATGCCGATGATTTCCTCCTCTGCGATGATGTCACACTTGGGAAAGTTATCCATGACCCGCCTCTAAATTCCGTGTTCTCGGAACCAGACCTTTTTGAACCGATCCTCCATGATTTCTTATGCATTCTACTGCTCCCAAGCACTACTTCAGTTGGTAATATTGGCTGCTCGCTGCTCGGGTTTCCCATTAGCTGTGCAAGCGCTCGTTCCAATGCTGTTGTCACTTTATCCATCGATGGTCTATCTTTCCCTCTCATCCTCACGCATTTGCAAGCCACACTCACGATTCTTTTCAAAGCTTCGATTTCAGATGGATGTTTCAAGACCGGGTCCAAGAGTGCGTTTATATCTCCTGCTTTGATCAAAGAAACTGCCCATTCTACTATGTTCCCTTCTTCGTAGTGCATGTCTATGGCTTTTCTTCCGCTTAGGATTTCGAGAAGCAGGACTCCAAAGCTGTAGACATCAGATTTTGTTGTGAGATAGTGCAGTCGGTAGTACTCGGGATCAAGGTAACCGAGAGTTCCTGCTGGTAGTTCTGCCAAAGGAGAGCCACTATCGACAGGACCAAGTAAGGAGAGACCAAAATCAGCTACTCGAGCATTGTGTTCTTCATCTATAAGGATGTTTGATGATTTAATATCCCGGTGAATCACTGGAGGGCAGGCATAACCATGCAAGTATTCGATTCCTCTAGCAGCTTGCACAGCAATCGTTACTCGTTTGACCCAATCTAGTTGTTCTTTCAAGGCCTTGTTCTTTCCATGAAGATGGTTGTGCAGTGAGCCGTGAGCCATAAACTCATAAACCAGAAGCCTTTCTCCACCTTCTTCGCAGTATCCGAGAAGGCTGAGAAGATGAGCATGGTTGAGTCTTGATAAAAGATCCAGCTCCGTGCGAAACTCATTCGAATTCTTCTGTACGTCTGATGACATTATTGCTTTCTTTACCGCAACAGTAGTTCCATCTCTCAGTACTCCTTTGTACACACATGAGAAACTCCCTTTCCCCACTATTGATTCCTCTTTGAATCCATCAGCAGCCTTTTCAAGTTCCTCATAAGTGAAAACTCGAGCCCTTCTGCGCTTTTGCAGCTCATCAAGATCAGGACGGATTTTGCCATTATCTTTCGTAAAGGCTGAATCTTTAGAAGACCTTGCATCATTTTCTGAGCACCTACAATGCCTCAATCTGTACCGAATGTACAAAGCGGCTGTTATAGAGACAACTGCTATCAAAAACAGAGCAAAGCCAATCTCTGCAGTTGCAATAGGTAACTGCAGTGACCAAAATCTTCCTCTTGCCTTGCCCCCACTGGTAGACGCAGAAGAACAGTTTGAGGAGCATTCAGATGAGAAGCAACTTGAGCAGTTATAACCACAAACCTGATCAGATCTCTCTGTGCATTCGCTTTTCTGATACATTTCAGGAGGACAATTAGCACTACATGGCAAGCAAATATGAGAGCCAGGAACTTTGCAAGGCGACTTGTCTTGGTTACTGAGTTCATGAGTTCCTGGTGGACAAGGAGTGTCTATACAGAGTCCTGGTGAGACAGCTAAAGGGATAGAAGCAGGGAAACCAAGACCCCAACAAACAGGTGACATAGAAGTTCCTGAAAGAACTCCGCAAGTAAAGTAATTCCCTGCTGCAAGATCATAAAAGCCTACACCTTTAGGAGCAGGTGTACTCCGATTAACGAAAAACCCCCAGCAAACCGCACTATGATCATAGCGTTTGATCCCACAGGCATACAACTTTCCACCAACCACTGTCAAGAGTGGCTCTTTTGGTGGTAAATCAAGAATCTCTTCTCCCGTGGAAGTCCCTGAGATCTCTTCTTCGAACTCAAAGCTCTTTCCCCAACAGAGCACTCGTGAATCCAACCCGTCAATAATGCCACAGACATGGTATCCACCAGCTGCAATTTTCTGAAACTTTGTTTCCTTTGGGATTAAGCTGATTACTTGGCTGTTATTCTCGTCGCCCCAACAGAAAACAGACTTATCTTTAGAGGACAACCCACAGTTGAACTCCGCACCAGCCGAGAGCGAATGTATCTGCTTATCAAAGACAAAGTTTCTGGTCATATTGTATCCCCAACAATCAACAAGGGAAGACGAAGATATGTTGCTGCTCTTTCTTCTTCCCACTGTTGGCTTCCTTAAACCACAGAGATGGTAATCACCAGCACTAACTTCCAAGTATTCAGCTCCTTTGATCATTGGTTGAGGAACTCCCATCTGAATAAATGCACTGTTTCCCCAACAATACGGCTGATAAGATTGCATAAGAAGCCCACACATAAACCCATCTCCACCTGTTAAACCGATGAACTGGAAATGAGCAGGAGTCCCATAGAGGATCGCTGAGTTTGATCCGTAGCAAACCACAAGATGAGACCCATCAGATTTCAGACCACAGAATACAGAACCTCCTTCTCCATAGGAAATTGCAATTGAAGACATTGAACCAAGAGCTGAAGCAAGCTGCCATATACTAGTGAAAAGCACAAGCTTTATAAGGAGTATACATTCCCTTTCTCTCCTCCTTTCCAACATTCTCATTCTACACACAAACCAAAAGCTTCTTTTCAAAGTCAACCCACACGCTTCTTAGCTACTGCGTTCACACTTTCTCAGACATTCCATAGATTGACTAAGAGTGTGACTTTTGATTGGCAAATAGCAAACGAGTCGCAAGAAGTTCACAAAATAGTGAGACCTTTCTGTAGGACGAATCTGCAATCAAGGGCATGCAACATCTAAAAGAAAAGAATTTTTTTCTAGCAATGAGAGCTGAACTAGTGTCGAAGAAACAAAGGAGCCAGCAGCAAGACAGTCTCCGACGATTAAGGAAAGAATCTTGAAGTGGAAATTCAGACAACCATGTCAAAGAAGGACCTCTTGTCTCTCTGTTCTTCTGCAACGAAAGCAAAAACACTTACCCCTTTCAGATCTCAGACCGCAAGGTAACAACATCATAACATCCTCAAAGACCCTTTAAAGCTAAGCTTCTCCAAAATTTTCCAACTTTTTTGCGTATTATTGGCGACTAAAGAAGTGTAGAAATAGGAATTGAGTGGTGAAAGTAGAAGCTAGAGTAATACATTCAGCAGTAGCTCATGAAAATCTTGAGAGAGAGAAGAGAGAGACATGGAGCTTATTATCACAGAGAGTCATGTAGTACTGAGATGGCATTAAATGCGACCAAAACTGCTGCTTCTGAATAATGGCAAATGTAGGTGACGCCATTAAATATAAAGAGTTAATGTTACCAAATTTTCTCTTCTTGCTTTCTCGTTTTACATTTTTTTTTATTCGAATTTTTCCCCAATCTTCCCAAATTTGTGCAATCTAACCCAAAAAGTTTTATGTAAAGTTTCCATATCTATGCACATTGGAGTTAACACACACGAATTAAGGAAGGAGACATATACTATTCCTTCAAAGCTTCCTTTTTTCAATAGTCAATATTTCTAATGGGGGTGTTTTTACTTGCGCCGTTGCCGTCGGTGTTTGGTTTCGAGCAAACCAAAACATTGAGATCAATCTCTCTATACTTATAAATATACAAAATAGTAAAGTAAATGGTGTTTGTGAGGTTTCATGCACTTAATTTTTGGTTCAACTCTGTCTCTCGAGACGCGAGACACAAACATCCTCTTTTGTCTTCTTCCTCTTCATCTCCTTGTGCACCCCCCAAAAGAAATGTTTTGTCCTCTTTAGACTCAATATTTCAAACACACACAAGATACCCCCTATTTCTCTCTTCCTCACTTTACAAGACACCACATTGAAACTCTTATGTTGACACTTAATTCATATGCTCTTCTAGAGTTGAATTCTGAAGCTGTTGACTTGAGTGTCTCAAGACTCATCAAGGCCTTACTGATTCTAAATTCATACACTCAACTAACTTATATGGTTCAGATTCAAAGAATAAGAACTAGCCAGTCACGTGCCACTCACATGCTAACGAAACGGGCTCATATTAATACATTGCAAACCTGAGACGCACAAAGCCTACATGGTACTTTGGGCATAAGATTCACTATAACTTATAGGGCATAAGGAGATTCTTTCATTAGCACTACATGGTAGGTATACATGGATGTTACTCCTTAACATGTTTCACTCCCTTACAGTCAGGCCTTTGCTTCTACTCAACAACACGGTGTATGCAACATTGCTCTGGAAGCTTAATCTCCAACATTGGTCTATGAATGATGTGTACACCAACATAGAATTGCGTTTACAGCATTGGTACAGACGAAACCAAAAAGAATTGCATACTGACCTAAAACTGACTTCTCCCTAGGTCACTGGCTCACTGCAAAATCCTTAAGTAATAATCGATCCAATGCCTTTCATGGAATCTCCATGTACTTGATGGCCTAAGTTCAAGCCAACAACCAAAAATTACTTTTCATATATGACTTCTTTATTTTATGCAGTATCATTCGTATGCTTACAGAGGGATCACAAAACCATACCTCAGAAAAAAGATGCAGAAGAAACCTCTTGGTCAGAGGAAGGCCATTTCTTCTTGACTATCTCTACATCATGTATATAGCCATTCTCCTATTACTTGAACAATTATTATACAATATAATGGATGCTTCTTCACATCAAACAAGTCACTCTGGCCGCGCCTGCTCACTTAAAACTTCACTCTTTTCCTGCCAAGGAAGAAACAACGCATAGGATAAGGCAACTATTGTGTTTTTTGCTTGTAGCAAATAGATTCGAATGGAGATGTTCTACCTGCTCCTCAGTATTTGGTGGCAGACAGTTCTTGCCTCCATTACACCGGAACTTAAATGAATCAGAATAACAAGTGGACTCTCTATCGATGATGAACTCTGGAGAAGAGATGGTTGAGGATCTACTGGTCTTACGAGGAGAGCACAGCGGGTTTAAATGATAAGCCTCTGCTTCTGATGATGATAGTTCAGAACCAGCTCCCCGTGGACATATAAAAGTACTAGAGTTTCCGACCTTGTGAAAAGTTTCCATGGATGGATTTCCAAGAGTTTCAATAAGAAGATCACCAGGTGGATGTTTCTGTTCTGAAGCAACCATAACTAAATCGCTTGTTAACTTCTTCTCAGAAGGAATGGCACAGTCCAAGTCAACTGGATTTACACAGCAGCTTTTGCTATACGATTCAACACAAGATGATACAATCTGGCCAGGTACTGACGAATTGGGTATGGACATGTTAATCCCTTTATTTTCCTTGCAAGTGTCTGAGCCCTCTTTAATTCTGCTGCATTGTTCTATAGCAGATGACGCTAGAGACCGTTCACCATTGGAATGATGATCAGCAGGTAACTGAGTATTGTCTTTCATTGTCGGACTTACACATGATTCTCTTCTTACATCTTGCCCTGAACTCTTCTGTTTCTTACACTCTGTATCACTGTTAATGCCAAGATCAGATTGTGGGGATTTTCTGCGACGCATGCTATCACATACATTGACCTCATCCCTCATGCTATTAATCCAATCTGATGGATTGAAATTTAGATCAACTGAAAGGCTAATACCCTCTTCCAAACTGACATGAAACTCAAACGAAGACGAACTAGCACTATCACCACTGTCTACATCTCTCATTCTATTTTCTAGCCGAGACTCTGTTCTCTTGGAGTTTTCTGTTGGGCCCTTTTCATTCAATTTCCTCATATACGGAGGGGTGCATGCAGAATCAATCAAACCACCATTTCCATTTCTTTCCTGCATTTCCACAGAAACATTTAAGAGACGTTAGAAGTTGGCCAGTAAAAGAGTGGCTGAGTAGTAAGGAATGTAAATAAAGCACAAAAAGATAGATGCACCTATATCAATAAATTTCTTTGAGAAGCTATCCTATATTATAACAATATAACTCTTGTATCATCTTATCACCTATATCAATAAATTTCTTTGAGAAGCTATCCTATATTATAACAATATAACTCTTGTATCATCTTATCACGCATTTTATCAAGTCTTTCAAGGAAAAACCAACAAAGTGAAAACTACTGCTGACTTATCCAAACAATTGTAAGCCGGCCCTCACTTTCATTCAAATAGATACTTCCAAAAACAAAGTGAACCAAACCTGATACGGTGTATTGTCCCCAATCATAAAGCCTGGTCTCCTAGCCACCTCACCTTGAACACAATCCACTCTAGTTTTATCCAATTCTTTACCATAAGAATCTGCAGTAACATATAGTCTTGATAATGGAAATAATAAAATGAGACAAGAAAAAAACTTAAAGCCAACAGAGAAGAATTCACCAAACCTCTTTTAACATCCCATGTTCTATCCGTTGGTGCTCTAGACGTCGTAGCTACACTATGTTGATTCCCAGGGACCCCAAAGCCTACCGCGTTCAAACTATTTTTCTGCAATAGTTAGATACAACAACGCATGATTAGCTGCCCAACAAGGGAAAATCGTAAGGAGAAACAACAAGACATGTGACAATATTAATGATTACAAACAAGGTATGAATATGCAAATTAATGATTTCAGATTATAACTTCAAGCTACAAGTTTATTTCCTCATACACTAACAAAGAGCAGCTCAAATACCTCGAAATAAGAAGCTAATGATTCAGCCATATCCGAACTTGATCTATTGGCCGGCAAATTATACTTCTTGCACAAACTCTGAAGCTCTTTCCTTGAAAACCCGCAATAGAAATCCACATCTTCCTTCGTGACCATCTGTTACCGTTACACAAAAAAGGTTTCAAAAAGAGTAACACACACTCATTATTAGGAACACCAACACAGAGAAAGGCCAAAGTAGTGACCTTTACATTCCCAACGGTCACAAATTTGAAGCAAATATAAAACAATAGATTTTCCCGAAGTGGACCAACGAATAGAAGCTACAACATAATTCAAGAACCAGTTTCAGCTGCAAGAGAAGAGACTAAGAAGATATAAAAGACAGAAATTTGACAAAAAGAGAATGCTTCCTATTACAGAACATCAAAACCTAAGGAGACTAAAGACTGACAGGGACACAATCGAGTTAAATCCCATTTAGATCGAAAGCACATGAGATTTCTTAAGGAAAATACGGCGAAAAATTCTTGGAGGAAGCTTTAATGGGGGGGATAGTATGACTATTACCTGCTGATCGAGTGCTTTTTCCGGGAATTTTGCCGAGAAATTGTGAGAAAATTTTCTGGGAAAAACAAAATAAAAGAAGTACCGAGTTCGAAATCTGCAGGGACCGAAGCAGACAGAACGAGCCCACTTTTGAGGAGCTGTGTCTTCTTCAAATCTGGTCATCAAAAATTATTTTTAGAGTTATGGATTTATGGGCCTACTTCAAGCCCATTTATTTTTCATAGCTCATCAACTTATACATCAACGTTTGGTAATGGTTTAGTCATTCATATCCAAAACAGAGAGTGAGATATTTTACACGAATCCTCGAAAATACTGTATTTGTAAAATATATTTTGAGTAAGTATAGCTCATATTATTATTTTATTTTTTTGGATTAGTCCTCAATGATGTTTAATTAGCTGTGGAAGTGTATATAATAATAATTATAATTAGCTGTGGAAGTGTATATAATAATAATTATAATTAGCTGTGGAAGTGTATACAATACTAACTGAAGGATCATGAGTAGTAGTGGATGAAATTGGATGAGCTGGAAGACAACCATAACACGAGTGAAGTGTCGTTGGATCCCGTTACAGGTTTACACACACCCCCGTCAGAATCTACATAATATTGTAATACCCCCACTAAACCCCTAATAATAATATAAAACCAAAGGAATTTCTTATTATGCTAATATAATGTATGATTTTAAAATAAAATCAAGTACTACATATGATTTTGGTTTATAAGCTATTAGTTATGAATAAATTAAAATCTAAGAGAACCACACTATATTATATGTTTTTTTTTTTTTGAAACAGACACTATATTATATGATAAACCAATATGTATTCAAATATTTGTTCTACGTACGTATACTGCATTTGTTTCATCCGATTCAGTTCAGCGTTAATTGTTAGCTTATGCTCATGTTGCAACGGGGTCTATCTCTCTTGTTAGTTAACGTACATGTGCCCATGCACACACACTCATGTTTTAACGTAAACAAACCAATTAATATTAAATTGGGGACAAGAACCAAACATCAACAATTATAACAACGCGTTTGTTTTACATAATATATTTTTTTTATTATCATTTTTCTCCTAATCAAAGATCTGTGAGATACCCCTCACGCGTATTCAATTTGTTTTCTTCTTTTTTCGTTAAGTACAAAAGTTAAGAGGTAACGTCAAAAATAATTAATGTATCGAACGGTTGTACCAAAAATATATATATATCAGATTAGAAAACATTTCTCTAGTAAGTTATTAGTTACGTCCAAATCTCTCTTCCACTATATATATATATATAATCGGAGAGACCATATTCATTTCAAGTTCTTCTATATATATATCAAACTATCAAAAGCTTTTCCCATCTCTGTTCTCAACAAAGCCAACAGTTATGGTGAGAGTGTTTCTTCTTTACAGCCTCTTTAACTCCTTTCTTCTTTCTTTAGTCCCCAAGAAGCTCAGAGTTCTCTTCCCTCCTTCTTGGTATATCGACGACAAGAACCCACCACCAGTACCGTCTCAATCGGAAACTGAATCTCCGGGGAGAACAGATCCGGTGGATCTAAAACGAGTGTTTCAAATGTTCGACAAGAATGGAGACGGTCGCATCACAAAGGAAGAGCTAAACGATTCTCTAGAGAATCTAGGAATCTTTATGCCTGACAAAGATCTGATCCAGATGATCCAGAAGATGGATGCAAATGGAGATGGGTGCGTAGACATAAACGAGTTTGAGTCTCTTTACGGTTCGATTGTGGAGGAAAAAGAGGAAGAGGACATGAGAGATGCGTTCAACGTGTTTGATCAGGACGGTGACGGTTTTATCTCTGTTGAGGAGTTGAAATCTGTGATGGCTTCCTTGGGGCTCAAGCAAGGTAAAACCCTAAAGTGTTGTAAAGAGATGATCATGCAAGTGGATGAAGATGGAGATGGTAGAGTCGATTACAAGGAGTTTCTTCAGATGATGAAAAGTGGTGGCTTTAGCAATAGAGCATGAGTTGATCTTTTTTTATATATTTTGCAGGTTTCCATAGTTTTTATATATAATCGTCAGTTAGTCTGTTTTCTCTGTAAATATATTCTAAAATTCCAATTGTTGAAAAAAAATTGACTTTGTCACTTGCTAGTGATGAGAGCTCAAAACTAAATCAGGACACAGCCTTCCCCATTTTGTCAGATTCTCATCAAAACATATGGGCTTTCTCCAAGTCAAGAAATTTGGAGAGAGAGAGAGAGAGTATATAAATAATTCATCAACCTACAAAAAACCATCCATACATAATTGATCGATGGTTGAGTGTAGTATAGATAAGATAGATAAGAGATTCATTGAAAGGGAAAAAGAAAAAGAAAAGGAGAAGGCTAAAAGAAGAAACAAAATAGGCTTCGAGTCTTCTTCTTTTGGGCGTTGAAGAAATCTTCATCCTGCAATGCTTCAATCTGTTTTTTCTGGCGTCTTTGGACGTAACCCAACTGAAAGCCAAAAGGAGGTGATGATAGCCAAATACAAACCTTCAGTTAATAATTATTAGAATCCATTTCACGAGAAACATATATATATATACATATATTTTTTAAAAAATAAGCTCTCACCTCTTCTTGAAGAATCTGCCGCAAATTGCCATGGAATTTAGCTGTTGATTCAGCCATCTTCTTTCTTAACAAATGTGCTGATGAAGTCATTACATGAAAAAAGGGGTGGGTAGTCGTACACGATTTGTATCCCCATCCAATTTGCTAGCCGCCTCAAGCTCTATGGCAGCCTCGGCAGCCTCGTCCAGGCTGGATTGCTCATATTTTGAGATAAATTCAATCGCCTGAGATGACCAGTATTGAGAAAGCAGACACAATCTATACACTACTTGATATAGAGATGAAAATGGATTCATCAAGCCATGCATATATATATATATATATATTTAACTTTAAAAAGAAACAATTCCGACATAGTACTACTGTATATATATGCCTACCTTGTTTACTTCGTCTATAACTTTTTGAAGAGCTTTAATCTCATTCTTCTTGGGATTGCCGAAGTTGAAGAATCCCGTTCCTTTCCAAACCGCTCTATTTAATTTTCCATCGAAGAAAAAAAATCAAAACTTTGACCCAATCGGCCGGCCGGTCTAAAAAAACATTAGGGCATATCGATCGATTGATCTCTAGAATTACACGATTAATTGGAGATGGACACAAAATCCTTACTGATGCTGAAGCAATTAATTTAGATATGAGTTACCTAACTTACCCGGGTGGGACTGATCGGAAAGAAGATATATAGAGATAAGGGCGGCGGCCATACAACAAACTTCTTCTTCCTGTCTTCATGATCGCTTATGGATTCCTTACGTACGTACTACTAACTAATCATCCTTAATGAACAATTAAAGAGAGTTTATAGGAATGATCATTACTATTTATTATATGCATGTTCTTCTATACAAGAAAACTTCCAATTTGCTTCCCCAATGATTATTGTCTTTCTTTAAAATCTTTTAACAAATATTGTCAATATACGTACGTACGTGATCAATTATTAACCATTGGTGTTGTAGATTATTATTATTATTATTTTTTTTCAACAACTTTCATATGTGTTGTAGAATTTTGGAAACACGGTTTTAATTATCTCACACAAAAAAAATCTTTACTAATTGATTTCAACGGAATGGAAAAAGAAGAAGACGGATGCAAATAGAGAGAGGACGTGAGAGTTGAGAGGTACGTTAGTTCAATATGTGTTTGATCATGACGGTTATGATTTTATCACTCTTGTTGAGGAATTAAAGTCTCTGATGGCTTCCTTGAGGCTCAAGAAAGGTAAGCCCCTAAAGTGTTGTAAAGAGATGATCATGCAAGTGGATGAAGATGGGGATGGTAGAGTCGATTACAATGAGTTTCTCCAGATGATGGAAAACTGGTGCCTTTAATTAGTAATAGATCATGTGTTGATTTTTTTTTAAGATTTCCATAGTTTTTATATATAATCGGTTAATCTATTTTCTCTGTAAATAAATTCTAAAATCCCAAATTGAAAATTATTTGACTTTGTCACTTGCTAATGATGTAGATAAATTCTAAAATTCCAAGTTGAAAAATCAAGTATTTTAGAAATATATATATATACAATTCCTCTATATATATATATATATATATGTGTGTATATATATATGATTGCTAGTTTGCTACAGTAGAGAGAGCAAGTAAAAAGAAGGCTAAGTTGTACACAAATTGTATCTCCCTCAACAGGTTAATTTCAAAATTTACAGTTCCTTTGTGTTTCATCAACTGATAAATCATTTTTAATTTGATTCATTTTTTAATTTATACTCAATTTTCATGGAATCATTTGTTTCTCATTGTGATTGAATTTATCATCTAGTTTAACCGAATCATTGCATGGTTTACGAGGTGCTTCTTTGGAAATACGTTTGTAAATGTGGACAAAATAGAGAGATTGGTTGATCATGATATTACTCAGTTCAAGAATCTGGAGGCAGTGTACCTTAATGACGAAATATGTAATAATTCTACTTTCTTAGATACTTACTGAATTTGAGCATGCGCCATTCGCTTTGTACCTTACAAGTTATATAAATGATTCAAATGATCCATCATTTTTAATTTGTTTGAATTTTGCACTTCTTTTATGATTCTAGCTAATGCTTCTCTTTTCTACTGTTATTGGCCTCTAAGAGTATTTTGCCTTTTGATTGGTAACAAAATTGACCATTGACTAATGAGAGTTATGGACATAACTCATAGATGATTCAAAAAAATATTAATAATAAGTTTTTTGAAGTTAAGTTGGAATTAGAATGTGTTGTGGTTCGATTTACAATTTTAAGTTGTGTCCTTTGTAAATTTGTTTACTCAAAGCATTGTTCAACATAAGGAATATTCCTTGAGTTAGACTTGAGTTATCATTTTCTTTTCAAATATTCAAACGATTGCGTGTTTTTTTTGTATTTATTATTATTTGTTCTATTTTTATGCTAAGCATATGAAAATAACTTTAATCACTCTTTTTTTTTTTTTTTTGAACAATTCATATGAATATAAGAGTAAATGAAACAAATAATGTTGGAAGAAAAAATTGAATTGAATGGAACAAATGCATTGAATATTATTGACTCAACAAAACATAGTGTGAATTTGTGATACTCTTAAACTTTTCATTATAAGTTTCTTTCTTTTGTTCCACCATAGTGGATCCATGCTTTGGAGTTTGGGCTATCTGGGCAGACGTACCTATCGGGATTTTGACCAAGTAAATTACTACTACATATATAAAAAACCTTTTCTCACCTCCAATTCAATCGTTTTTTTTTAACTAGTCCTCTAGTTGGTTTCAAATATTAACTATAGCTTTGTAAAAATAGGATGAGTTTGAAAATCTTTTTTTGGGAAGTGTTCCTACTTCTCAGTAGTGCCATATGCTTCTGGTTCCAGTTTTATATTTAAAGGCCTTAAGGTAGAAATTAAATATACAACATAAAAATTTATCGGAAAAACAAATAAATTGACGAGATACTAATTAGACTCTAGAAAATGAAGACCCTTCCACTTCCAGTGATGAGCATCGCCTTCCTCCTACTGTTGACATCATTCCCGGATCCGACGGTGGCTTATTGCAAAGAAGCACTTCATCTGTGCATAGGAACAATAAAGGGAAGTGATAGAGCCACGTATGTGAAATGTTGTGAGAGACTGATAACGCCAGGAACCCAATGTGTGTGTAAGTATGTTAACGACCCTGCGCTAATGAAAGTTGCTTACCGCCTTATGGCTGCTTGTGGAAAGCCTATGCCTATTAATAAAGACCTCAAGAAGCATTACAAGTGTGGTTCCTTATAACTTAACAGCCAATCCGATCCATACCACCAAACCAATAACTCATAGATATTCTGAATTAGTATTAATCGGGTATTTCGGGCCTTGTCTCTTTGATTTTTTTTCCTTTGTACTTTCTTTTATCTCAAGAAATATATATATATATATATATATATATATATATATATATATATATATATAAGAACATCAATCAATAATGATGGCCTAAAATATTCTAAATCTGCTAGAGAATACGGCAAGTGGTTGGCTATTCTCTTCGGACTTTACTTCACTCTCACAAAAACATGGCCAAAATGGTTTCAAGAAGGAGAAAAAAACTTGTCTTCGTGTTTGTGTTGGTCCAACGTTATCCGTTGCCCTCTGATCGAGATTAAAAGTTTTGTCCTTCTTTTTAAATGTTATATAAATTCATAAATAGTAACGACAACTATATTTATAAATTATCAAATACCAAACAACAATGTTGATGTATGTTTTAACCTAAAAATGATACTAAATGTATAAATCAGCACATATATACATATACTAAATGTATAAATTGTATATGTATAGTATAGCTTCGTCCGTTACAAACTGATTTGATCCTTTGCTTCTCTTTCGTGATCTTGAATAGATTTTAGGGTTCTTCCATTTTATTGTACAGTGGATAGCTTACTGGTTATGATCAGCATGAAAATCTAGCTGGTTTTATTACAGATGATCTTGATAGAGCATCAAAAGTAAAACCTTGACTTTATGTACACTAAATTATGCCTACGCATCATCATCTCGAGCAACATCAATGTCAGAACATAAGAAGAAGAAGAAACAAAACTTTCTTTAAGGCAATTGCAAGCTCTTTTGTTTTCGACAAGAAGAAAAAAAACTTTATTAAAAAGAGAGAAGATGGGGAATAGAAATGAGAAAAGATCTATCTCCTAAATCAAACCGCTGAAGAATGAACAAGGAAAAACCCAGAGACCAAAAGACTATACTTGGTGGTTCTGTTGATCTCTGTGTTCCAGATTCCTCACATTGTCTACTATGTGTTGGATTCTCTTAGAAAGGCTTTCGTTGTGCTGTTCGATCTGTTCAAATAGCATCTCCAGATGCCTTTTGTACGTAGCCGCTCTCTTTTTCTCTGCAGCTAGCTGCTGCATCAGTTCCTGGATTTTGTCGTGTTCATTCTGCAAATGAAGAGATAGAATTTCAAGTCTTTTGGAGTACCAAGTTAGATAGATAAAGCAAATCAAAAATTAAAGCAGCAAATAAATATATCCAATGTAGCAGCAACTAGTCATGAACCAGTGCCACAGAAGCTTATTAACCGGCTAAACAAGTAACACCAATTAGGAATTCAAATGATGCGATTGCTGACTAGAAAAATTTGTACTTTTAATTCCACCAAAAGGTTTGTGATCATCCACCTTAATACCTGAAATAAAGAATGTAGATCAACGAAAAGAGCAACAACTAACCGGATATTGATCATAGATGCAACCCCTTCGAACTCTCCCAGGCATCAAAGGATGATTATGCTCCTTGACAAACTTTGTGATAACCCATTTGCCAGAATTCTCTTTTCTAATCAAGATCATCGCTCGACATCCAACTCTCGTTTCTGCTCGTTGTCTAATAACCTTATCCCGCTTGCTAGGCAACCTGTAGCCTTCCTTGTTACAAACAAGTTGCCTGCCTATGGGAGACCCATCATGCCTTGACCGTGACAGTTTACTAACACGGATGACGAATCCTACTTTTGTAGCATATGCATTATAAAACCCATGAGCGGCTGCTTCAGATTCGAACTCCTGCCCAACACAAGGCTCATCCCCTTGATTATCTGCCATATCGGCTGCAACTGCCAGAGGAAGAGAATCAGGATTCACCTTCTCATCTTGCTCAATCATTGCTTGACCTTGACCAGAATTGTCACCCATTTCGTTATGGTTGTCATCATCTTGCTCAATCATTGCTTGACCAGAGCTTTCACCCATTTCATTATGATTCTCAACCGTGGTAACCTCAAGCTCAACAGGAATACCCATCATCATCCCAGCAGCTACACCATTATCAATCCTGAAATCCACTGCAATTCAAAAGGGCAAGGATTTACAAAGATAAATAAAAATACCAAGAAGAGCTACAAGTTTTCATCATTATGTTACTAACACATCCAAAAAACCACTATTACTAAAAGTTGTCTTCTTTTCTATAATGTTTCCCATTGTCTAGTTCAAGATATGACAACAAAGCTCAAACACAAGTGCTCTCAAAAGCATCCAGCCTCCACTCAACTATACAAAACAAAGCTTAATATGGAACCCTTCTTTGGGGTGAGTCTGAGGATTAATCTATTTAAGAAAAGTTCACCTTCCCCATAGATTCAAGATTCATCATCAAATCGGGTTTTCCAAAAGTACCGAGATGTCCAACTTCTCAGTCCCATTCTCTCGCAGAGACTAAGAGACTTAATCGATAAAACAACAAATCGAAAATCTCATATCCGAAATAATGGTGTAAGGAATCTTACTGTCAAAAGTATTTTTCCGGCGGATGTAGGTCGGAGACGACGATCGGATTAGGTTTTCGATTGGGGGGAGAGAGAGAGACAGAGAAGGTGCCGGTTCAGGGTATGGATTGCAGTAACCTATGACGTGGCGAGAGATGATTGGGTCAATATCGGAAAGAAGTCAACTCACCGTTCATCTAAGCTTTGGGAGTATCGACTCTATGGTTCCTCTGGTGCGCTTCGCCTCGTATGATAATTCCTCTATTTCTTTTTTTCTTTTTTCCCTTCCCTTTTAGATTTTTTTTTACAGCGTAATTCTCGCCGACCGACGCACCCGTTAGACCGGTGTGTGTGTCCATTACTTTTAATAAATGTTACAATCGACCCCTTTCTTATCTTTATTTACAAATTCATCCTCATACTAATAAATTCTTTAATTTCCTAGCCTTTAAATATTACTCATATGAACCAGGCCAGTTGTCACAAAATTTCGTCACACCAAATAAATGATAGTAGTAACTTTGTTAAAAATTCAATCGACAACATGATAACTAACTAATGATGGTTTACTATACGACAGCCAACTAAATTACGATGATATACTAAGTTTTATATATCCCCACTTTCTAATCATTACTGACTATGACATTTTGAATAGCAAAAGAATACATACTTGGTTGCATATTTAGGTAGATGACTTTTAATGTTACATCTATTGGAATACGAACATGCAGTAATATAACCCTCGGAACGTAAGCACATTAATACGATCATTAGAACATATCTCATCGCTCTTGTTATTTCCTTATCTACAAGACTTATCTTGTGAACATACATGTTTTTGTCGTAACATAATAATATATCAAAGATGATTCCGCAACTCATCTTTGATTCATTTAAAGATTAGAAATCAGTCATTCCTTATTTGTTTTTACATGCGAAAAATAAATGATTGCATTCAATATATATTTATACCCTTCCGAACTGCATAAAAATATAAGTTTATGTCAGTAACTCTGTTTTTCTTTGGTTGTCAAATGTATTCATTTTTCTTAGTTAGCGTTTATCTAAAAGAGACATTTTTGTGTTTCTGTAAATCATGAATTTGTTTTAACTAGATAGAAGAAAACGTCGAAGGAAATGGAAATTCGTTGATTAACGTTTTAAACGTTTCTATTTCCCATGTTAATTAAAACTAGTAAATCAGAAAGAAGAAGAAAATATATAAATAACGTGGGAAATAGGAAAATCAAACAGTCATGGTACATCTCTCATAAATACAAATACTAAAATGATCAATTAATAAGTCAAACCTAATCCCGTTTATTTTTAAAAATTATACATTAGTGTATTTCTCGATTTAGTAGATTTTACATGAGATATTCCAACGACTGTGTGTTATCGGAAATGAAAGTTATCCTAACAAATGAAATAACCGGAATTAAAAATAGGAGTAACATATTTATCCAAGAACGGATAAGCCCCTAAGTAATGAATTAACCTTTCGAAATATTATAACAAATCAGAAATTGATAATAATAGATATCGATTTTTGTAGATGTGTGCATGAGAAAATATATCAATGAGTCTTGAGTAGTAGGTATTTTATCGAAAATGAAAGTTATCCTAACAAGCAAAATAATCGGAGTCAAAGACAGGATTAATGATATATCTTCTTCTTCTCGTTTTTATTAATCTCAAAACCGATAAATCCTTAATTATGATTTAACCTTGTAAAATACGTCAGTTCCATGCACAAGCAAAAAATCTGGTTAAAAACACCAATCTAATCACTGTTAAATCTCACTAAATCGTAACATATTTTTCAAACAACCAATAGAATATTATTATTTACCATTAAAAAAAATATATTAGTTACCAAACACAAGCAGTTTCCGATATCATACGATAGCATCTTATCATATCTTTAATTGGATAAAATCTATATTTTCATTAATTAAAAAATTGTGGATTTGACTAATCCAGTCACCCTAATGCTTCTATATAAACTCTTCATATTCTCTGATACCTCTCTCACCATTGTATCCAAAACCTAGTCTCTCTCTTTCTCTCTTCCAATCTCTAATCGTCCGATCAAAACGTTCCCCGACTTCACATAATGGCTACATCCAACGGCGAGAAAAGTTTGATCGTGAGCTTCGGTGAGATGCTCATTGATTTCGTCCCAACCGTCTCCGGCGTGTCCCTCGCTGAGGCTCCTGGCTTCATCAAAGCCCCCGGTGGTGCACCCGCTAACGTTGCGATCGCCATTTCCCGTCTTGGCGGTCGTGCTGCTTTTGTCGGAAAGCTGGGTGACGACGAGTTCGGTCACATGCTTGCCGGAATCTTGAAACAGAACGGCGTCTCAGCAGAAGGCATCAACTTCGACACCGGAGCCAGGACTGCACTCGCTTTCGTGACGCTAAAAGCTGATGGAGAACGTGAGTTCATGTTCTACCGGAACCCTAGTGCTGATATGCTCCTCCGTCCCGACGAGCTCAATCTTGATCTCATCAGATCTGTACGTTATTTTCTTTCTTTTAATTTATTATTTTTAATTAATAGTATGAGACGTAGTCAAAATCTTACGTTTAATTAGCCAACGGTGCTAGATTGTTTGGTATACCGTATACGTAACGTAGATATTAAGTTAGGTCAATGAAGTGATCTGTTTTGTTTTTGTTTATAAAGGCTAAGGTGTTCCACTATGGATCAATAAGCTTGATCGTTGAGCCATGTCGATCTGCTCACTTGAAAGCCATGGAGGTGGCCAAAGAAGCTGGTGCTTTGCTCTCTTATGATCCGAACTTGAGGCTTCCTTTGTGGCCTTCCAAGGAGGAGGCCCAGAAGCAGATTCTTAGCATCTGGGACAAAGCTGAAGTTATCAAAGTCAGCGATGAAGAGCTTATGTTCTTGACTGGTTCTGATAAGGTTGATGATGAGACAGCTTTGTCTCTGTGGCACTCTAACTTGAAACTTCTCTTGGTCACTCTAGGTGACAAGGGTTGTAGATACTACACCAAGGTAATATGGTTTTGAAAGAGTACGTTTATTTTTGCGGATCTGACTTTAACCTTAAGTTTTGTTCTTGTGTGTGTTTTGATTACAGGGCTTCCGTGGGTCTGTTGATCCTTTCCATGTGAACGCAGTTGATACAACTGGTGCTGGTGATTCATATGTTGGTGCCTTGCTTTGTAAGATTGTTGATGATCGTGCTGTGCTCGAGGTAAATTCCAATCAAGTGTTCTGCAATTTCGGCATATTTACTTAGCTTGCTGACTTTGTTCCTTTTCTCTTCACAGGACGAACCTCGTTTGAGAGAAGTGCTAAGGTTTGCAAATGCTTGCGGAGCCATCACCACGACAAAGAAAGGAGCAATACCAGCTCTCCCTACTGAGTCTGATGTCCTGAGCCTCCTGAAAGGAAACTGACTTACAAATAGTCAGGAGTTTTAGGATTTCAAGTTTTAGTTTTTTTTTCCTGGCTTTTGCTATTCTGCTATGAAACTCATTTTATTCAACATTCAAGGTTTTTTTTTTGTTTTTATCTTTCTGATTACTTCGATGAATAAACAACTCTTTGTGTCAAGTTAAGTGAACAACTGTTTAAAGAACAATTGCTTGAGGATAACATTCAGAAACTTGCAAATCCAATGATCTCCAAACGTGTTTGCATTCTTCCCACCTCGAACTCATCTTCTCTAGAAATGTTTCGGCCCATACTTCCTTGCTTCCTTCTGTACTCAGATCATATGGCACCGAAAAACTGCAAGCATCACAATTAGTCATTTTCCCAGATGTGCTGTTGCTTTAGGCAAGCAGAGTCATTCTTCTTTTGAAATTCTTACCTTGTTAGCTCTTCTAAGTGAGAGTCCTTCTCAGTGGTACCATTCCTGGAAGATCTTTGAGTTAGACATTACATCAAGAATATTAGAAACTGAAGTTACAAATATACAAAAGGCAACCTGCACACTAGAACTTTGAAAATGCGGAGGGATTTGGTGGATAGGTTGTAGATTGCTTCTTCTATGTGATCTGTCCCGAATAGATACACTACTGGATAGTCCAGCAGCCATCTGCAAATATTCGATTGAACATTAAGCTTCATGGTGTGATAAACTAATATAATCTGAGGGTGGTTGAATCTTCAAAGGGATTTGAACTTTACCCGTTTAAGGTAGGGATTGTAACTTTAGTGTCTTGTAAACAACAACTAAGATCAATGCATAAAGAAGACTGAGAAGAGTTGGCTGTGGTGGTATCATTGTTGCTGTTTTCTAAAGGAAATGTGGAAGAGAATAGCTTCTGAATCGATCTAAGCTGCATCCCCAGATTGCTATCCTTGCTTTGTTCTACCATCTTGATATAAACAAAAGCAAAGACAAGATAAATCCAATGGGTGATTGAGTAACCACTTAAACAGAACACACAAGCTTTATAAAAGAAACAACCTTTGGAGGATCTTGTTCCAAGTCGACGAAGAACAATTCAGGTTCTGAATTCAAGCTGGAACTTACAAATTTGGGTAGTCTTCTTACATTTATCAGGTAAATCATATCCTCAATAACCATAACCTTCAGATCTTTGAAAACTGGTAAACCCTAAAAAATTTCCAAGACACAAGCAGGAAACAAGTTAGCTACAGACAACTCAAGGACTAATGTACTTGAAAGAGTAAATAGAGTCTAACCTCTTGAACAAGCTCAAGAAGCGAAAGCAAGCGATCCTGCAGCTCAGGCATCTTTCCACCATAGTCAATCATCACAACTGGTCTCATTCCCGTGCACAATGCCAGAACATCTGGGCCAAAAACAACCCTTTTAGCATCGGTTACAGATTCAAGCATATGGTAAATTGAGATCATACTAGAGTCAGAGTGTTGGTCTCTAATGCTAAAGTTCAAAATTCATGATGATTTTATCTCTAATAGGGAGTGGAATGTGAATAAACGCAACAAGTTAAACGCGCAAATTGGCTTTATTCTTTGGAATACCAGAGAAAGCAACCAAAGCATCATCAACCTTCAATGATATACAAAATGAGATCTAAAGAATCAAAAACATTCGTTCAGGAATTCGAAATTGGAGATACGCAGAGTTAGTATTCAAGAATCCCCAGATGAGTTTCAAACAGTCACAGAACTAGAGGATAAAAAGTGGAATCAGTGAGAGGGGAAGAAGGAGACCTATTTCAAGGCGGCGTTTGGAAGCGGCCTTGAGTCGCCATTTGATCTGAGTGAGACAAGAGCTCATAAACTGAAGCAGTTCCTCAGAGCTTGGAACCTCCATCTCGTAAGTCGCAAAAAAAAAAGACTAAAACTTCCTCCTTCTTCTTTACCGAGAATCACTTTCACCTTCGTTCTCACTCTTCAAAGCTCGGACGCTACAGAAAAGTTTCAATACAGACCCTGAACTTTCAAACTTTCGTATAAAACACCCTGAATTTTAAAATAAAACCTATCGTAAAAACACGTGTCTAGATTTCATTGGATGAGTGATGAGGAATAAGAACCTAGGGTCACACGTGCTAACAAGAGCTTCACACGACCTTTCTTTTGGTTATTTTTTCCACCTTGGATCTATGCGGTGGTGAATTCTTCGCTTTCGCAATTCACCGGGACTTAGCCGACGCACTCATCAAATCAACCGGAAAAAGCAAGCGATAAATCTATTAGCTCCTTCACAGTTGCCTTCAGGTCTGCGTTTATGTTTCCTTCTTACTAATTGTTGATTGATCTTCCTTGTTACACTTGTTTCGAGTTTTCTTTTGTGTTAATCTTCGATTACTTTTTCTGGTTCAAATAATGGTGTTTCCTTGCGATTTATCTTCGAATAACTGCGTTTTCCATGGCCGGAATCTGGATTCCATATGTCGCGGATGATATCGGAGAACCCTAGATCAGCAATGTAGTATATTCTGGTTTGCTTAGTGAAGTCTGTGAAGGGGATATAGAAAATAGAGTAGATAAAGAGAACAAATTGTTATGATTTGATCAGTAGATAGAAAAAAAAATGAATTTATGGTTGAGTTACGTGGGACAATCGTTTGATGGTTGGATTTGTTAAGGTGTAAAGAAATTTTGTTCTTTGTGCTTACGGACTTTATAATCAGTCAAGATACTAACGGTAAGCTCTTTCTGATGCTCTGGTTTAAATGCCAGAGATGTATAATAACATGGGACCTCAGCCTGGGATGCCAATGCCTCAGGCAATTCCTCAGCCTAGCCCTTTTGGTAATGCCTTCTCTGGACCTGGCTCTGGACTTATCCGGAGTGGACTGGGAGCTTATGGGGAGAAGATTTTCGGATCGAGCTCTGAGTATGTGCAGAGCAACGTAAGTAACTCCTGTTCGTTCTAGATTTTCTGCTTTACAGGGTTTTTCGTTTGTTTTAACCGGTTGAAATATACAGATAAGTCGTTACTTCTCCGACCCCCAATACTATTTTCAAGTGAATGACCAATATGTGAGGAACAAGTTGAAGATTGTTCTGTTTCCATTCCTTCACAGGGTAAGAGTCACCTTCTTATAATGGTTATTTTTGGCTTTGTATATGGGATTATGCTCATATAAGTTTTGCTGCGACCTCAGGGACACTGGACTAGAATATCAGAACCAGTTGGGGGTAGACTTTCATACAAGCCTCCAATATACGATATAAATGCACCAGATTTATACATTCCGCTTATGGCATTTGGAACCTACGTTGTTCTTGCTGGGTTTTCATTAGGACTCTATGGGAAGTAAGCTCTTTAGTAATTGTGTATTTATTCATATTTATGTCTGTTAGAGTGCATTTGTTCAAGCTTTTGATCCTTGTGTTGAATCTGAATTTGGTAGGTTTTCTCCAGAAGCTCTGAATTGGCTTTTTGTGAAAGGAATGGTTGGCTGGTTTTTGCAAGTCATGCTGCTGAAGATAACATTACTTTCACTGGGTAGCGGAGAAGCACCCCTCTTGGATATTGTGGCATATGCAGGCTATACTTTCACGGGCCTTTGTATAGCTGTTCTTGGTAAGATAATCTGGGGATATTCTTACTATGTTTTGATTCCGTGGACCTGCCTATGCTCCGGGGTTTTCTTAGTGAAGACAATGAAGCGAGTTCTCTTTGCAGAAGCTAGGAGTTATGACTCAAGCAGACATCACTACATCTTGATCTTTGTAGCTCTAGCTCAGTTTCCTCTTTTGATCTGGCTTGGTAACATTAGTGTGAATTGGCTCTTTTGAAACGCATTACGCTTACGTGGTTGTGAAAGCACTTCTGAGGTTATGTCGCAGAATTATGGTAGTTGAGCTTTTTTTGGTTTAGACTTCTGTATGTTAAAACATAAATATGGCGAAAGAAAAGTTTATCTCAAATACACATCTCTCTTTTTATCTTCTTTTTTGAATGTCAATTTTCATATACTACATTTCTACCATGACGAGACTAGAACAAGGACATGAACTTTGCTTTGGTAATGATGCTTTCTAAAAGAAATTGTCTCCCATCCGCATGATCTCTATTCCAAGCTCCCGAGCATAGCATTGGTGCATTGTGATTTTGGCTTTTGTGGTCCTTGGCAGATTGGAACGTTCTTTGGACATTGCAGACAGTTATTGGAAAGGTTTCCTCTGATCTGTTTGGAAATCTTTTGAAACTCCTCAGGAAGTGTGCCTGAGAGGTAGTTGTTCTCCAAGTATAAGCTTCTCCACGAATTCTCCAGTCTTTTCCCATAAATCCTAGGAATATCACCAGAGAACATGTTGCTCCGTAGATTGATATCCTTAAGGTTTTCGTAAGTTGCCAGGTTCAGGGGAAGGTGACCCTGTAAATGGTTTCCTTCAGCATCAAGCATGCGCAGGCGTGATCCTGTAACCTTAATAACCTCTATGGATATGAACTGGTTGAAAGACACATTGATGCGTGAAATATCAGGGAATGTCAGGATTTCATGGCCAACGGTGCCTGAGAATCTGTTCTGGCTCACGTCTAATGACACAAGCTGTTTCAGCCTATGCAAGGGCGATATACGTCCAGCAAGGCTGTTGAAACAGAGTGATAGGGTTCTTAGACTTGGGGGCAGCTTAGGAAGCATTCCGTAAAGATGATTGTTGCCGAGTTCTAATACTTGTAGCTTCCACAAGCCGTTGAGCGCAGGTATTCTTCCGTCGAGATGGTTGTTTGATAGGATCAGGTGAGTCAAACTTCTCAAGGCTGAGATCCTTGGAGGGATTTCACCGGCGATACTGTTTTTGGAGAAGTCTATGGTTTTGAGCTCCTTGAGCCGCGTGACTTCTGGTGATATGTCTCCCGTGAAGAAATTTTCGGCCAGAGAGAGTTTGGTGAGTTTCCTGAGTTGGAACACTGTCTCTGGCACTGGACCGCGGAACCTGTTCTTGTTGAGGCTAAGGACTGTGAGCTCAGTTAGGTTTCCTACTTCATCAGAGAGGAAACCGTCATAGCCGTCATCATCAAGGTCGATCTCAGTAACTCGGCTCGTCGTGTTATCGAGAGGGAAAGAACACATAACTCCCAGGAACGTCCCTGAGCCTTCACAAGGGTCTTCGGAGAAGTCCCATGTGCTGAGGTAAGAGGATGGAGAGATGGAACTTGGATCAACGCTGCGTATTATAGCCTCTAGAGCTTGAATATCGGAACGAAGAGTGGCTGAGAGAACTGATGAAGGGACGAAGACTGAAAGAACTAGCAAGAGCAAGGACATGGTGAGTAGTAAAGAAGAAGAAGAAGAAGAAGAAGAAGATGGATTTGTTTTAGCAGCCATTATTGTTATGGTTCTTCTTTAACAGGAAAGAAGGAACCATTTCTTTTTAAGAGAGTAGTCTTGTAAGAAGAAGAAGGTCGTGTTGAACCTAATTCAAATCTAACATGCTTCAAAGGTTTTTTGGGTTTGTTATTGGTGACATTTCACATATTTGTAGCATGCATCATACCAAATTATACATCAAACCATATATTAACCGACTCACAACATTTAGTTTCATTTAAGCAAAAACATCATTTTAATTAATTAATTTCGCCTTCTTCTTTTTTTTTTTTCATATGTTTCCACGCATTTTTAATACATAGTTTTGAATGGAAAATTCAAGTTTCTCAATTTCAATCCTTTTTTATAGTTATCCTTAAGTTACGGGAAAAAGGTATAGTATGATATATACTCAATTATCTTTCTGTTAATTTATGTTAAAAATAAATAGAAGAAACAAAATGATAACAAAAATTAATGGCTATTATTCGTTTTCTATGAAATCAAATTTTGGTTCAATTCACATCACAAATTTTGGTCAGCTTGAAATTTGGACAGTTAATCAAGAATTTCAATTGTTTTTTAGAAAAGAAAAAAAAAACAAAACAAGAGGTAATCATTGGAGCAATTATCTAAGAAAAGACAATTGAAACATTCCACGATATTTTTAAAATATAGTAATTCACTATATATAGAAGTTCAATTTTACATATAAATAAGTCGATTGTTCCACCAAAGATTACAAAACAAAAAAAAAAAACAAAAAAAAAAACAAGAACCATTTAAGAACTTATTAAGCAACAATGGCCATCGAAAAGAGAACCATGATTGCCTCATTCGTCATCGTACTGATGATGGTAACGATGATCGTGACCAATGTTGAGGCTAGGAATCATGTCAAGATCAAGCCCCCAGCAAACCCCAAGTTTTACCTTTTCTAAATTGATGGCTCATAAAATGTTTACAAGAAAATAAATGGTTATTGCTTCGACGTACGAGGAGCTTAGCTTCAAGCATTGGTTTTAACCAATGTTTGTTTTTAATATGTATTTCACTTCCATCCTCTTATTTGTTTAGTTATGGATGGATGGAGTAATTTGAATAATAAATTGTGTAAAAAAAAAAGAATATTTATACGTTAATGAAATATAATAGTTTCATATTTCAGTGACAATAATGTTTTTTTTTTTTTGCTATGAATGTTAATATAATTATAAGTGAAAACGTTTGGTTTTATTTACATAGTAGAAACCTTTAGATTTGAATTCTTAAAGGAGACAATACAAGTAGGAAATCGAGTGAAAGAGTTTCATCTTATCCAGAATTTCATCAAGTTACAAAATCATTTGCGCTGTTGCGGAATCGTCTGCGCTTTTGTCTTGTGATTACTTTTCTTGTTTTATCGATAATGTTGTGTACAGAAATTGATAACATTGTTCTAGGTCAATATATAATTTTTAGTTTGTAACTTTTGAAGAGGATGTAATATATATCCTTATATTAATTCTATCAGTTTCTTGTTTTATCGATAATGTTGTTTACAGAAACTGATAACATTGTTCTAGGTCAATATATAATTTTTAGTTTGTAATTTTTGAAGAGGATGTAATATATATCCTTATATTAATTCTATCACTGATAAAATTGTGTTATTGAGTTATCTTGTGTTTCGAATATCTGTATATATAGAAGGGTTGGTTCGTTTCATTGTAACTTATTGATTGATGAATAAACAACAACGTAAACAACAACGTGAGACTTAGAAATACATATTTACGTAATTTCCAAAATTTGGTCGTTGATTAGTTAAACACTGGAACACGTCACTGGATTGTAACGATGTGTTCAAGTAATGATGAAACGAACATAGTTTTGATATCGTCATAACATAGTCATGTAGCGTAACATAATATGTTATGTTATTATCACTGTTCTTTACTCTATTTTTGTTAAAATATGTTATTGCTATGAACAATTTCTGAAATCCAATCTTCTATTTTATTGTCTCTTTTATTTTCTAGACAGCCTTCGTCAAAAATAATCAATATACTAACATTAATTACTACTCTAAACTCTTGCCAATAATTAAACCTTAAATGCAAAAGGTTGTTGCTCTGCGTAATTTATTTATGTATGTATACTTGATTGAAATTGGATGGTGATAGGCCCAGTTCCATTACCACTTAGGCCCAGTAGCAAAAAGTCAAGCCGCCGACAAAGTCAAAAAAATGTTCGATCTGATAAAAAAAAATTCAGTGTGAGAAAATCTGGAACAAGTTAGCGCGAACACGAAGAATCGAGAATCAATTCTCGAGGAAGAAAGATCTCTCTTTTATCCTTCTGGCGAATACTTATTAGTTTGGTCGGTGGGTTTAGCTGTTAAAGGTCACTGCTTTGAGTTTGTTTATTCCTCCCCAAAAAAAGAAAAAAAACTTAATTCTCAGATCTGTGTATTGGCCTGCATCGTTTGAAGCTCATTGTTGATTTAAAGGAGAGAAATTGAGCATTTTAAGCATGGGAAGGCCTTTGTTTTATGATATCATCGAGAAGCCAGCAACGAGCTGCATTGTAACGATATGCAGTGTGATTTGGTTTGTGATTCAGAAGAAGAGTATTGGTTACTCTCAAGTTGGATTGAGTTACGATACTGCGGTCGAAGGGCACTATTGGAGGATGATCACCTCTGCGTTATCACATATCAGTGTCTTGCATCTTGTGTTTAACATGAGTGCTCTATGGAGTCTTGGTGTTGTGGAACAGCTCGGTCATATTGGTCTTGGGACTGCTTATTACCTTCACTACACTCTCCTTCTTATTGTCTTCTCTGGTGTTTTGGTTATTGGGATCTATCATTTGTTGATTGCTAGATTCAATATTGATTATTTCCGGAGAGTTACAGCTGTTGGGTACTCTTGTGTTGTCTTTGGTTGGATGACGATTCTCTCTGTGAAGCAACCTTCTTCAAAGCTGGATCTTTTTGGGCTCTTGTCTCTTCCCATTAGCTTTGCGCCGTTCGAGTCACTCATTTTCACTTCCATCATCGTGCCACAAGCTAGTTTTCTGGGACATTTGTCGGGAATCCTGGTTGGCTACGCTATTTCGTGGGGTTTGATTGGCGGGATGAACAACTACTGGGCTCTTACTATGCTTGGTTGGATCATAGTGGTTTTTGTTTTCAGTTTGAAGAAATCGGGTGCTTATGATTTCAGTTTCCTGGAGATTGAATCGCTTAGTGATGCTTCTTTACCCTCAGTGCGGTTTATTGGAAATGGCCGGACCTTGCAAGCCAGTGCAGTCCCTCTAAGTGGAGTGGACGTTGTTTGAATGTGGGAACAAATTTCTTGTCGTCGAGGCAGCAGATGAAGACCAAAAGTTGGTAACCAAGCTTCTGCAGTTGCAACAGATACTTAAGGCTTGCTTGAACTGTTTGTGAGAATGCTTCCTGCATAATGTGGTGACTGGGGAAGGATTCCTTGACTAATCAAGCTAGTGGTGTTGAGGCATCATTACAGATGAATATGGCACTCAATTATTTTGTCATGTGATTGATGTATAGTTGCGGAAGGATCCTATGTCTTACCTAAAGATTCCATCCACTAGACATGTTTCCTCATTTGTGACCTTCACATTTATTTCAATATGAAAGCATGCCACCAAACAGTCTTGTATTACTGGCCTTTCAACTATACATTGTAGGGATATTTAGTGAAATTATCACAATGATATATTGTATCTGTTTTATCATCTACACTCTTTCTGTTTCACAAGGTGATTAGATGAATTTTCTGCAGGTCTCTAAGACTAGAGCATTGTCTTCTTTTGTAACTAATTTGCATCTTGCGTCATTTCCTTGTTTTATATTCCAAAAAAAAGAAGGTAAGAGAAGGGTAGAACAATCATTGATTCACAGTAAAAGGTTTTATTTATGAGCAGTTATAGGTTGGATGATTATTTCGAAGCTATATCTCAAATAGAGTCATGTCAATTGTATTTGTATCAGAGTAATCTAACTTAGATCAACTTTTGACTAGTTCTTTGTCTCCATTGAACCTACTTTCAACCCAAAATTTATTCACAAAATCTGCATTTCTCCACAAATATAATGCTCTCTACATTGCTTATATAATCTGTACATTGATCAGGTGAATCTGATCTTACTTTCTGGTCCATCCTCTGAGCACTTTTGAAATGGAGAAGAAAGGCCAGTGTGGTACATATGACTCATTGTTGACTCATCATCCGATCCTCTGTATCATTGCTTTATCTGTAATTTTTATAGCTATCGACCCCTTTCACATAAGTCCAATCGGGGGTCGTGAGTTCAAACCCGTGAAGCACGAGGTTGCTCCATACAAGCAAGTCATGGAAAGCTGGCCAAGAGACAACCTTAGTCGACTGGGTAATCATGGGAAACTGGAGTTTGTGGACCAAGTCTTTGGTCCAGAGTCATTAGAGTTTGATAGTTTAGGTCGTGGTCCATACACAGGGTTGGCTGATGGAAGAGTGGTCAGATGGATGGGTGAAGCAATTGGATGGGAGACATTTTCCGTGGTAACATCAAAATGGTAAAACATTATATATATATATTTAATCACTTCTTTTGTGTGCAGAGAGTTTTGTTTTTAGTTTTTTATTGATGGTTTGTGTTCATGAGAATTAGGTCAGCGAAAGCTTGTGTGAGAGGTGTGGATTCAACAACAAACAAGCAATGGAAGCACGAGAAGCTGTGTGGGAGACCTCTTGGTCTGAGATTTGATAAAGCGACAGGAAACTTGTATATTGCAGACGCTTACTATGGTCTACTTATGGTTGGTCCTGAAGGAGGGATTGCGACGCCTTTAGCTACTCATGTGGAAGGAAAGCCTATACTATTTGCTAACGATCTTGACGTCCATAGGAATGGCTCTATTTTCTTCACTGACACCAGCAAAAGATATGACAGAGCGTAAGCAAAACTCTGTTATTCTTGCTTTGTAGATCCATTCCTACCTTTAATCATGTAAATTCTATGATATGAGATTATATTTGTACTTTTTGTAGGAATCATTTCTTTATATTACTGGAAGGAGAATCAACAGGAAGGCTTCTAAGATATGATCCACCTACCAAAACAACACACATTGTGCTGGATGGTTTGGCTTTTCCCAATGGAATTCAGCTCTCTAAAGATCAATCTTTCCTTCTCTTCACCGAGACAACCAATTGCAGGTATAACCATATAGACGACCCTTAACATTCAGACAAGACTAGGTCAAACTCCATATTTAAATGTTTTTCTGCCTCAACTTTGTGTTTATATTGATGTATCTGTCATTTCATTTCTCTTTATCAATATGTATATAACAGATTGGTGAAATACTGGCTGGAGGGTCCAAAGACGGGTGACGTCGAGGTGGTGGCCAATCTCCCGGGATTCCCAGACAATGTAAGAATAAACGAAAAGGGTCAGTTTTGGGTTGCAATAGACTGTTGCAGAACACCGGCACAAGAGGTTCTTACAAACAACCCTTGGATAAAAAGCATCTACTTTCGGTTGCCAATACCGATGAAGCTGCTGGCGAAAACGATGGGGATGAGAATGTACACTGTGATATCGAGATTCGACGAGGAAGGTAAAGTCTTGGAGGTGCTTGAGGATAGACAAGGCAAGGTAATGAAGCTTGTGAGTGAAGTGAGGGAAGTTCAAGGGAAGCTCTGGATTGGAACAGTGGCTCATAACCACATTGCCACTTTGCCTTACCCATTAACAATGAATCAATGAAGCACTTGTGTAGTTCTTAGCTTTTGTGTTCTTGATAGTCTCTTGATTTAAAAATTCATGAGGATAAAGAAACAATATAAACAAGTTGATGATTGAACTTAATCATCTCTCTGTAACTAATTATCTTCGTTTTGATTCGAGTTCCATTGGACTGATTCGTCTTTTGTGGATGTTATGAGAACTGATGCATATATTCTTCATGAAATTCTTTTTCTTGAGTCTCATTTTAAAAAATAATAATAATTTGAGATACAAATAATAGAATTTGATTACTCAATAGAATCTAAAAGCACACAATTTGTACAGCCTTGTACATAATAACAGGTAGAATGCATATTTTTTGTTTTCCAAAAGGGATACATTGATCAAAGTGATGCCCCTTGTCTCGTCTGGTTCGGACAAAAGAAGCTCTATGCGATATCATCCCTTGGCAACACACTTTCTCCATCCCAACATGTAACATAACAATAACGGTCGGCATGTCAAAAACGGCAACACTAAAACCCACCTGCCGATTATATTATTAAATGAAAGCAAGATTTACATTTGTAAAGATCATTTTCATTGAGATAAGTAAACAAGTCTGTCGACACATACAGAGAACTTGTGTACGTTCAATCTTATATTTTTCACACGGTTTCTATAAAGAGATGCAGCCTGATAAGCTTCAGATATCTCACATACTAAACAGTTTCGCCCAGATAATTTGTTTGAGAAGACATAACGTAGCAGGAGCATCACAGCACAAGAACCTAATACCCCAAAGAGCAAGAATGGTGAATATTACCTATCGATTATGAAGCCATTTGGAGCTAGTCTCCAGGGCCTTGTCCAGTCGAAGCATTTGATGGCTGTTGCTGAATCTGTTGAAGCAGATTAGCCGCAAACTGTAGAGTAGACTGGTATCGCTGGTTCTTATCAACCTCACCATCTGATGTACCTTGTCCAGCTCCAGAGAGCAAAGGCTGAAGCTGCAGCTGTGCTTGGCTAGACGGATCCAAGTTTGTCAAGTTAACTGATGGTGGCATCACAGTTTGAGATTTGGAAGTATTTGCGTTATGCCCTTGATTATTTGTCAGACCATGATAATTATCTTGTTGATAACCATGCAAACCAGGGTTCTCAGCTATAGGGGCCGATATGTAGTTTTGGTTAAGCATGGGAGCTTCAGGCTGATTTTGCTGTCTCATGGGTTGAGAAACATCTTGATGTGAATCTTGAGAGTACATTGCATAATTATTCGATGGAGGATTAGGTAACGGAGCTTGCAGAGGCGTACTAACAAATGGTGCTTGATATTGCATACCACCATGGACCATCCCACTGGAGTAGCTTCGTGTGCTTGACACCGGAGGATAATGCCTAGGAGGAGGAGGAAGTGGAGGAGGAGGAGGTAGTTGCCCCACCGGATTGTATTGGCTGCCTAATTGCTGGAATGATAGATTTGATCGGTCAGAACCCGTTGATTGATCTCGATTCCAAGAATGTGTCGGACCTTCTCCATTGGACAGTTCAACCAGCTGTTGACTTTCAGAGGCAGTAGGTAGAGAAGTTGTTGGGAGCAAGGAGGCCAGAGTGGCTAATAGCTCAGGCGTTAGGCTAACCCTGGCTCGAGGCATTGCAGTGTTAGGTACAGAAACTGGCTCGCTAGAAGGACCGAGAAACGATTTTGGGGGAGGCTTTGATTCTTCCTGCATACCTCTGTTGTAATCAAACACAGCTCTATCTTCTCTAGCGGCATACAAACCGTGATGGGCATTGGGAGGTGAACTCCGAGATTGCTCCAGATAAGATTGAGGAATGGGATGAGATTCTTGTTTATACGATACCACAGAAGGAACCTGGGGTGGGGGCAACTTGAGAACAACACCATATAACCGTTCTGGGCCAGACACTTTGAGCACATCAGTTAAGAAATCGGATGGAGGAACCAAAAATAAAGTGGTTCCATCGTCTAACTTGGCCACACCTGCTCGATTCTTTGAACCAAGGTAGCGGAGAAATTCAGTATAAGACGCGAAATCATCTTCTCTGTCTGGTAAGAAGAAAACGATTTCAAATCCAATGGCTTCGGCGTAATGTTTGGCAAGCATATCCAAACCCGTTCTTGCTGAACAATTGACGGTCTCAGGGCTATTAACCATTCGAAAAATCGAGAATCAGCAATCTAGAGCAGTGTTATCAATGACGCAAATCAACACTACATTCAGTTTGAGATCAGAAAGTAGACAATACACAGATTGCCTAAGATATCATGTCTAAAAGAACTTTTAAGCAATGAACTACAAAACTTCCTATATGTACGAAAAAATTAGGAAGGCCAAAATGTTACTCACAGTTCAGTTTCAATCCCCTTTCCAATAGCTACACAACGAGCATGACAAACAGAAGTTCCACCTTTGGCAATGATTCCTCTCCACATGAAATCAGCATCAGGGAAACCACGCCCAGACCTCACTGCAACTGAACCACACCCATATGACCTGTTGAACACAGTGACACGATCATCTACACCCATTGAAGGAAAAGCATCAACTGATTCATCTCTACGGGTTCTTTTGGGTTTTGTATCCAACTCAGCAGGGTCATATCCTTCCCAAGAACCAAGGGTTGACCTAACAGGTAGCCTTGTATTTGGTGCAGGAGCCTGGAGTTTTCCAGCTCCAGTTGGAGATGGCCTCCCCCAGCTTCCTTTCGTACCAACCACATCACTATATTCTAGACCACTATGTGAACGTTCAACGCTTCCTCGAAAAGGCCTCATAGGGCCGCAAATCCCGCTAGAATGTGGTGACGACATAAATGGAGGATCATTGATGAACATCTCAGGCCTTGATCGTTTGGCAGCAGAATGAAAACCGGTATCATCTACTCGTCCAGGGGGAATGTCATCGTTTGAGTACATTATTGTGATTCTTTGATCGTTCAGTAACCTTCCCTGTAGTCCTTCCTTAGCACAGCGGGCTTCGTCAACGCTCCTAAACTCAACAAGCGAAAAATGTCTTGATGGGTAACTAATACATCTCTCAATTTCACCAAAGAGTATCATGCAATTGTGTAGCATCTGTTCGTCAATCTGAACAGAATGAGGGTATCCAATCCACAGTACTTTACTTGGTTGGCCGTCTCCTTTACCATCTCCAAATGAGTGAGCGTACTGTTAAGCATATTACAATCAGAACTTAGAAACTTGGCAAGAACAAGGGTTTGTCGTAAAATCTTATAATCATTAAATGGCAAAGCAATAAAGGTATACAAATCACCAACAAAAAAAAAAAAAAGAAGGTCTAGCAATAAGCCTGACCTGTTGTTTAGCACTCAAACTGCCATCCATGCCATCAACAGAGCCAGGCCATGGTTCCTAAAGAGAGTGAAAAGTGTTACATGGTTTCGAAATGGAAAAGGACCAAATGGATTCTGCAATGTAAATGTTAGAAGAAAAATAAGAATAGAATGAATCAAGCAAATACTCCTTCTAGATGCACAAGAAAGTTTCCAGCCATGGAAGTCATATCGAAATCATGAAACTTAAATCACTCAGTGAGAGTTTCTGACAAAAGGATTACTAAAGCAAATTTATACGTTAACAAAGTCCGACAAATGGATGCTTACTTTCCGTGGCCCTTGTGATCGAAGAAAATCAACTCGCAAATAGCTACTGCCCATTCTCTTTCCATTCATGCTCATAGCTTGTATTGCATCTTCCATGTTATAAAAGTCAATGAAGGCTGTCTTGAGTTCCCTAAGAAACCTGAAGTTTTCGATTTCCCCAAATTTCCTGAACTCTGCCTCCAGGTCATCCTTTGAAACACTAGGGCGGATTCCACCCACCCAAAGACTCTTACAAGGTTTTGCCTGCAAACAATTAAGTTCCATGAGAGATGACTATATCATAAAATCGCAGCTCAGTGGCAATGGTGTAAGTCAGCGAAGTCATAAACAAGAAAAAGAAGACGAGTTTGATACACAGTTGCTTTCTTGTTTCGTATTGGCATCAGTTTTCTATACTGTAGAAAACTCTCATGAAGCAACCAAGTAAACGCTTGAGAAAGTTAATTCGAGTAGCGAAATTTTGGCGGTTTATAATTAAAATCCGCGGAAACACAACCATGAATCTGGGTTCAAAATTTGATAGGGACAGGCACTAACACTAGACGTGACAGTAATCACTAGTAATAAAACAAACATAAATTTTACCACTGAAATCAAGTGTATGAAACCCCACAATCGATCTAATCATAAACAAACCGTAAAATTGAAGGAAGAAAGTAGAATAGAAACCTAAGAAAACGCAGAGATGAGAACAAACCGGTCGAGCGAATTCGATCTTAATCTGACTCTTCTTCTTCAACTCCCGCGAAATGGAAATCAGAAGATTGAGCGCTCGTGTTTGAAGACTGAAGAAGATAAAAGAGAACCAACTATGAAAATAACGACCGCAATTTCTCAGAAGCGACGACGTTTCCTATATACTTTCACTATCGCCGTACTAAAATTCAGTGATGTTTGAAATATTTGTCGACTGCAAATTTGAAATTAAAAAATTCAGTGATGAGTTTGTTTTTAACAGCTCAAGATTAAAGTATTCTCAGACGCAAAACTGGAGATCTTTGGGAGGCATATAGATTACTAAACCATGTCGTCGATAGCAAAATACAAATCCATTCTCATAAATAGTCTTCAAGTTATAACAAAGAAACTCAAGGGAAGTCTGAACCATGATAATTCCAAAACACAGCAGAGAGAAAAACAAAATCTTCTAAGAGAAGGGTGTATAAAACTTCAAACACTGGTGGTAACAGATCCTGATTTCAATAGCTCTTCAAAGGTCTTGCACACTCAAACCTGTAATTAAGAAATGGCATATACAACTCAGATAAAATAATTTTCCAATACATGTCACATTACTGATAAAAAGAACCTAAAAGACTTGGTACTCAGATGCATGATTCCTAAAACTATTATGATAAACATGTGTATGAATTACTCGAATCTTTTCAGGCTTCAAATACTAAAATCCAACAAAACTTTCAAGTGAAATGCAAACCATGTGCCAAAATCTAACAACGATATGAAATAAAGAGGTTTCATAAGTGTGCAATGTGATGTTTGAGCTATGTTACAGAGAGATAGAGATGAGATAAATTTACCCGGAGGAAGAGATTGCTTCAACTTATCAGCCTTCTCTTGGTCGAAGACACATAGTGTGTAGAGGTACCTTGAGCATCTGACCTTGAACTTGACGATGTCCTTGCTTCTCTTAATCTTCACAGACCTAGCATCCTTCCTTCTCGCAGTCAGAAGGAAGTCCTTAATCTCATGGATTTGCTTCGGCTGCACAGACATCCAAAATCAAATTTCCATTTTCATTTCTATACATTTTCATAAACCCAAAATGATCTCAGCAACTAGCAACACTACTCAAAAAACAAAACAAATGTTTGTGCATAAACTTATAATCAATCGATCAATGACGAGAAAGACTCATAATCTACTCAATTACTACAAACCCTAGTGGCGATAACAACTAGCCAAATTCAGAAGACAAAATCCGTAAACGATGAGATCAGAGAATGACGATAAGGAACTACGAAGACAGTGATAACAAATAGATAAGCTCCTATAGACTCATGGAAGAATGATAAGAACTGAGAGATGACGACGAAATTTTACCATTGTCGGATGCGATTTTGTGGCTGCAACTTTCTCTTTTACCCAGAGTACAAACAGCAAAAGCAAGAACTCAGCGTCGGGAACTAATAGAGAACCCTAAATACGAACAAAACCCTAGAGTGCCATATACTCGAATTTCCAAATATACCCCTAAGGCCCATTAATCCAAAAATTTTCTTATTGGGTTTAGTGGCCCAATTGTTTCGTTTGGTAATATTTCGGGTCCATTAAGCCGAGGGAAGGGTATAATTGTCAGAGAAGGCATCAGTTTCCAATGATTTCAACATTAGCGCCACTGAATGGGGTTTTCCCGCGCCACTAAAAAAAAAGCACTCTTCTTCCTCTCCCAAAAGCCCTAACCTGTTTCTCGCTTTCTCGCTTTCTCGCTTTCTCGCTGTCACTGCAGTTTTTATTTGAAATTGAATTGGTTTCTCTACTTTATATATATATTTCACACCTTCGATTCGATAATCCTCGTCTCTCAAATCGTGTCAGTCTCCATCTCTGCTTGTTTAGGGTTTCCTTAATTGTGGGTCACGAAGAAGGAAGTAAATGTTTTATTCACAGACGTTATTGGCTCGAAAGGGTCCAATGGGTACGGTGTGGTGTGCCGCTCACGTGCAAAACCGTCTTAAGAAATCTCAGTACACCGCCATCGACATTCCTAAAACAGTTGGTTCGTCTTTACTCTCTTCAGTTTTTTTTGCTTTTTCTTCCAAAGTTCATTTTTTTTTTAAATCCCTCCGATTGTACCCAAATCTAAATTTCACAAAGTGTCACTTCTGCTTAGTTATGATTGCTTTGACATGGGCATTCTCCAAAATCCGATTTTGTGGTTTATAATTTAACCATTCCACTGATTGAATTTCTCATAATTTCGCCTGAGTATTTGCTGCTTTGATAAAAGTTGATGACTTTGCGATAATTTTGATTGGTTATAGGATCTCATGACTGTCTATATTCACGGGGATTGTTGATTAGTTTTAAAATATGTAATTGCCTTTGCAGATAGTATAATGTTTCCTGAGATACCGTTGGCATTGAGAACGTCAAGTCACCTTCTGATTGGGGTTGTGCGAATATACTCAAAGAAAGTCGATTACCTTTACCATGACTGGAATGTCCTTAATACTTGGGTTGCTAAAGCTTTCGTCTCTGCTCAAGTTGACTTGCCTGAAGATGCCAGACATGCCCCGCCTGAGTCTGTGACTTTGCCTCAAGCACTCAATTTAGACGATTTTGACTTGGAAGATGACACTCTCGAGATGTATTCTTCTCTTCACTTTTTTCATTCAAGTTTGATCTGTTATAAAGTTTGACTTGGAAGATAACATCTTTTTTATTCTTTTTTTTTCTTGCCAATCATAGGGAATTCGATAATCATACCCGGAGTGAAGAAGATATCACTCTCACAGGTACCTTTTACCTGTTGTTTGTTTTGGTTGTTGATGCAGCATACCATGATTTCGACGTGTTTCTGATTCTGATGCTTATTTTGCAGATCAAATTCCTACTGGCATTGATCCTTATGTTGCTGTAACATTCGATGAGGTGAGATAAACACTTGCTTTTTAGGACTTGGAACATATTCTGACCACTGCTTTTCATGTCTCCGGGAATGTGTTATTGAATGAAAGTTTGTATGTCCTTCTTACAGGACATCATCTCAGAATCTATCCCGATGGATGTCGAGTGAGGCTCTTCACAGAGTTTTTGATTTCCTTTACTACACCTTGCTCTAACTCTTCTTTTATCTGTTCAATGATATGCTATTAATGTGCTTATTTCTTTTTATGATTTGAGCAGCCAATCCACAGTACCTATGAGTGGACATATTGGAGATACTGATGTTGGAAGGGCTAATGTGGCAAGATCAGAAAACGAGCCAAGAGACACCAATATTACTCGAGATATAGGAACCGATAGTCCTCGTAACTATAGTCCTCGCAATGTCACAGAGGAAATCCTTGAAGTTCAGGATCCTAGACAAAGTAACTTGACAGAAAAGCTCAATCCCAATATCAAGAGAAGCGATGTCAATTCTCCGGGAAGTATTCCCGAGATTGAGATAAGACGTGATGCTGCGCACGAATCAACCCCTGCGTCCCATCCATCATTTCTTGCAGAACAACATAATGTCAGAGTTGAACGCACTGATTCTTTAGATGAATCTTTGAAAGAAAAGGACTCCATTATCCCTAGTATTGATGAAGAAATCTCAAATTTAAGAAGGGATTCGACGTTTGAGCTTCGGTCAGAATCTCCAGGTTTTGCTGGTTCTGAAGAAGAACGTGCAGATTTTGGTGAGTAAACAACATAGTCTTATAATTTTAAGCTTAATGAATACATTCTCTTCCCAGTTATTTGTTTTGAACACTTTTTTTTATATGTTAGCGCATCCATCTCCTCAACTGGTGCTTCAGCCTTCTCCTCCTCCCCCACCACAAAGAAGGCCAAGGAAGAGGAAGCTCTTCGATAAGGTCACAGTACTAACCAACAGGTAATAACTTTTCATTGCTTCATGTTTATTTTATTACTTCTTGCGTACTGATACAAAGAATATGGACAGGAATATAAGACAAAGGCTCCAGGATCCTAGTGATACACTTCATAAGAGGAAGAAGATGCCTAAATCTAAAGTAAATATCTGGAGACTGAATAACCTGTCAAAGAAGGATCAAACTTTTAGTGAGCCCTTATTGACTGGTAATTTCCTATTGGTTCTTCATTTTCGACACTTTTGCCTACTTATGTTCTTTGTTTTTGAAGAAAGACTATTGCCTGTCTATGTCTACCTGCAGGCTTCTCAGATGTTTTACGCAGTGTCTTTGAAAAGGACTATGTAGCTTCAAAGCCATATCTTGTTGTTTCTGATGAAACTTTTCCAGAACCTTCATCTGTATCTTCTCCTGCTCGAGGAGCTGAAACCGAAATTAATCCAGTCTCTCCAATGCCAGAAACCATGGTCCCTGATTCAACAAATCGAGACAGTACAGTTCAGCTGTCTCCAGCTCAGCAAACTGAAGATGTCCAAGATTTTGCAGGCCCTCAGCCGACGCATTCAGAGTCTGTAGCAACAGAAGCACAATCTCCTCAGACATTTAATAATGAGGACATGGGATTCGAACATTTAAGGGATGGTGGTTTCCCTGTGTACATGCCATCACCACCTCCAAGATCTTCACCTTCTAGAAGTGATGACTTCACCACTCAGCCTGGAACTTGGCAGACAAGATCTGATAGAACAGAGCCTTCAACTTCCACAAATCCAGAAATTATGCCTGAACAAAGAAACTTGGGGCTTTCACCTGTTTCTGAAATGACTGATGAGGTCTGTTCTCACGTTTTTGTGTGTTATGTTTTTACCATTCTTGGTGCTTCACTAACATTGATAGTAATACCATTTGTATGTGCCATACAGGAACTTTCTTTCCTGGAGATAGGTGGAAGTACTCCCTCAAGATCACCAGCTAGTCAGGATTCTGATGGGTTGACAGGGAGAACAAGGTATATAGATTCCAAAGCCACGTAGATTTAAGAGTCTACTGTTTCTCCATTTATTTATAACAATTATTGAAATTTGCAGAGCCTTGGTTCAGTATCTTAAACTACGTTCTTCACATAGTCCCACTTCAAGCCATCCTTCCGGAGATCTAAGTTTGAGCGACATTTTGGCAGGGAAGACAAGGAAGCTAGCTGCTCGAATGTTCTTCGAGACTCTGGTGAGTTATTCTGGATACATACATTTTGTCCCCCCGTCATATCTCTCTGCACTGCCTTTAGCTTAGACAAGTTGTTTTGAATTACAGGTACTGAAGTCTAGAGGACTTATAGATATGCAACAAGACAAACCATACGGCGATATCGGTCTGAAGCTGATGCCTGCTCTTTTTTCAAAGGTTCAAACATGAATAAACAATGATCACTAGATTATTAACATTGAAGTTTGACGAGCAAGTAGGCATTTGTTGATCCCTGGTTTATTCACATTTTTGTACAAGAAGTAAAAGCTTTACTCAAGAAAACATGTGTAAATGTCTAAAATCCATCATTGGTAAATACTTCACATAACTTAAAATTGACTGTTGTAAAAAGACAAGGTTTGCCATTCTCTAATAGTTTTGGAAATAAATTAGTAGCCACGGGTTGAGATGGAACATATCAACATTCAAAATATCCACATGTGAGATTATATGTGAACATATCTCATGGATATGGGAGTCACTCAAAAAGTCCACCTGTGAGATTATAGAGAAAGTCCTTGAAGGCTTGGAATCCAATGAAAAGTACTTATTGCAGCATCTCTCTAATCCAATAGATCAGTATATTTTTGACATTTCCAACGGGAAAAGAAAAACTAATATATTTGTTGACTTCTCTTATGTTTTACTCTCTAGTTGGACTGGACTTAAATAATGTATATATTTAAGGTCCGTTGTCCATAGTTGGGCTTGCTGGGCCTATTTTGGTCTCATCTCATGAACGTAAGATTCCCAACGTAATAAGACAAGAAAAGAACACGATCTAATCCGCATCGATCCCGCAACGTATTAAAAGCTCTTACAGAATTAAATCCATGTTTTTTTGGATACTTTTGTTTACGATGAATTTGAGCATACTAGATCTTTACGATGGTCGATGAAGTTGATCGATATAGAAAAACTTTTTATAAGTGGGTTAATTACAAGAGACTTTATACATATATGAAAAGTTGTAAAAGAGAACTTGCATGCTTTTATTTTGTTTTGATAGTCAAGTAGCAAATCTAATTTTGCGCACCAAGACTAGCTTTATTTTACGCCAATAGAAAAGAAATTAACTGAAAATTGGGTGGTGATGACCACAACATACACACAGGTGGCAAAACTACTGAACTATCAATTGTATATATATTCTCGATTTAGTTCTGAATGTAACAAAAGAAAAGGAAACACACAGACACACAGGTTACGTACTCATCTTATCAATCTATATCATTCGATGTTAGAAAGCGACCAACGTCACAAGTTGACATTATTACCTGAAAAAAGAATTACAGTGGAAAACTTCTCCTTTCGACGACGTACGTTAAACACTTTTATATATTTATACAACAATTCTTATAGCTAGCTTTATCAACGATTCGTCGATTACTTTTACTTTAGTGCGATCGAATATTATATATGACTTATTTTTATTTATTAAGGTTGTGCAAACGATTGATGAAAGAACCTTTGTTTTTATAACAAAAGAAGTAAATGGTACACCGTACACCTGTTCTTAAGATGACGTACATCATAAATATGAATATACTTCCTTCTTTTAGTCTCAACAACAATGAACATAGACACAAATATATATACCTCTTCATTCTTTTTCTTCGTCGACAGATACTTTTTGTGTATATATATAGTAAATTACTTGAGTCAGACGACATTTCAACAACATACATACATATATAAGACAGCTAGCTAGTTCACTAATACTATATATGATTCATGAATTGGTCGACTATTTCAGCCTATAGCTATATCGTGTTATATATAGCTTACAAAATATATCATATGTCACACAACTATATAGTTACTCCATTTACGATATTCTCATCATGTATATTCAAGTAAAAAAAAAACATGTAAAAACTGTAAATTTGGTTTTTGATTGAAACAAACAAGTTGCCGTCAAGGCAAAGATAAGGAGATGATATTTTTTTTTTTTTAGATGACAAAAAAAAAAGAAGGAGATGATATTTTAATTGCTACGTACGTACACCACAGCATAATAATGAAAAAGAAAAAACTAAATAAGTAATCAATCACACTAATATAATAAAGTTGACAACAAAGTAAATTAACTAATCACACTAATTAATTAGAAAATACTACTAGTAAGACGGATAAAAAAGAATTCAGAGCAAATAGGAGAAGAAGCACATTACTACAAGGTTAGGTGGGTAGCATTGTATATTGTTGAAGATTCCATTCCACCACGCATGATATATTTAGGAATCTCGAAAAGAGAATCCGAATCTAGAAAAGACAAAAGATGGACGGTCAGGATTCTCCCCTATCTCGACTTAAGGAATCTGATTTAAAGCGAATATCAACATGTAACGACAATTAATTAAGAGGAAGTGGGATCATTGTTGACATAACTCATATAAATCATACATAAGTGATTAAGGCCCCATATATATTACGTTAGGGCAGAGAGTGCCAGCATAATACAGATGCCCCGGGCAATACATACTTTGTTTTTCTCGGAGCATCTATATTACTACAGTCTATCTATGTGTATTCGATATATTTCTCGAAACCCTCTTTACTAAATATAATAAGTTCTAAACAACAATGACAATAAAAGGTAAAACCAATTATTTTGAGATTGAAGTGTAGCAGCTATTCTTGTATATGGCTGCCGACAGATAGACGCTCCTAAACAATGGGAGATCCAAATCAGTTTTTAAATGAAAGTTGTATGCGTGGTCCATTCATTTTAAAACAATATCACTGTCTTCTAACCAAATTAATATCCCATATATATATATATATATATAGCTTAATTGGGTTTAATTATGACAACTCCCATTTGATATGCTATGCTGTCCTCAATTAGTTAGTATATATATATGTATGTATATTTATTGTATTGAACAATTCTTATGTATCTGCTGACAGACACTGCCCCCAAACTATGGGAAATCCAAAGCAAATCTTAGAATAATATGTGGTCCTGTATTCATAATGACTTATATATATATTTAGCTGTTTTAGGATGATCCTTGCTTATGACGATGAGTATTGTGAAGAAAAAGTAATTTAATTATGTAACTAAATAATATATATATTTTCTATTCTCTAATAAGAATACATCCATTGAATGTTTATAAAATAAATAAAAATAAGTATAAGTGAGCTTTTATAATTTCCATTTTTTGGCCAGCTTAAATGATAGAATGAATGGTGTTTACTTTTAAATAAGGAAAAAGTTGGCATGGCAAAGAGGAGAAAATGACAGGTTACGCATTATTATGCCTTCGGAATCTAACTGATCTCCACGTGTCGCTTTCTTCTTCACATTAGATTACATTGTCATCCTTTTTCTCCATATCTTATCTATTTTTATTTTATTTTTTAAAATGTTCTACATGTTGTATTTAAATTAATATATTCTTCATACCTATGTATGATTAACAAATACTATTACGTTGTTTCTTTTTTAAAAATTTCACCATGGGAAATAAATACATCAAAACGAAAGAAAAATCTAACATCAACTTCGTTTTTTTTTGGGTTCATGTACATTACTGAGAATCAATATCTAAATTCCTCATAATTTATTCTGATATTCCATTTTCAAATTATTTATTATTCATCATTCCATTGTTTATTTCTCCAGTAAAAATTTGCAGGAATGTTTTATTAAAGAGAGTCACTTTTAAAAAGGAGAAGGAAGAAGAAGAAGTAGAAAATCCAATGATCACTTTTTTTAACTTTTCTATCATTACGTCATCTGTAGTGGTGGTAGGGACGATTAGGACGCATCGTTTTCTTTTTTTAAAACGCCTCAGTGACTCACGCACGCACGCCAAAAGCAGAAGGACTTATAAATATATAAATCGCGTTTTGAAAATCACGATTCCAAAGAAATAAATTAAAGAGTCATCTTTCACATTTCCTTCCTATCGAAGCTCTCACAAGAGTCAAAGAGTCTCTCTCCTCCATTACTGGAACCGTTCTTTTCTCTTTCTCTTTCTCTTTTCACTGCTGCTTGCTGATGTAGCTCCCACGATTCCCTCTAACTGAACCTAATCGGCTTTTACTATTTTAGTATTTTCTCCATACTAGAAAGTTTCCTCTTTTATCTTTACTCTGTGGCTTCATCTTTGTCTCCTCCACAACACAATACTCACTCAAGTATCAACCTTTCTACACTGTCTAATAGCTTCTTGCTCCAGGTTCAGTTCTATAACTCTGAATTTGCTTCTTTTTCTTCTGGGGTTTTGCTTACTTGTGCAATTCAAGGAGCTGCATATTTTTCAAGTGTATTAATTGCTGCGACCATATAAAATAGCAAAGTAGTTAGATGTTTATAGCATTTTCAACTGTAAAGGATTTGGTATAAGAAAAACATTTCTTTTCCTTGCGGTGAAGTTTGTCCTGTTTCGTAATTTTGTGAAGATATGAATTGAATATTCAAGTGAATTTTTAATCTTCCCATGTGTAGGATGCTGATAAACATTGAATCTGCTGCGTGAGCATTTTCATTCAAATCATAAAGTCTCTGTTGTGCCAATCTTTTCAGTTTAAAAAAAAAAAAATGGAGAATCCATCAGCATCCAGAGAAAAAGGATTCTGTTTTCCAGATGTTCCAGCAGAAGAAATGGATGGTTGGGTTAAGAATTTGATTTTCGAAGAAGATATGTTTAGCTCCTCTTCAACTTCTGAGCTTATGAACTTCGAATCTTTTGCTTCATGGTGCAACACCCCTTCTGCTGCTACAGATTTCTTGTTCACTCAGTATGACTTATCGACCTCTCAATCTACTACACCTTTTGGAGGCTTTCAAGGCTCATACGTTGGCGTTAAAAGACCGGCACAGGAGATGATTTCTCAGTTTCATTGCCTATCTGATACTGAAAAGCTTACTGGTAAACGAAGCAAGGGTAGTAATCAGACTAGTAGTGTAGACTATAGTGTTCCAAGGTCACTGAGCCACACTCTTGATGATAAGATGCTTAAGGCATTAAGTTTGTTTATGGAGTTCTCCGGAGAGGGAATTCTGGCACAGTTTTGGACTCCTATTAAGAAAGGAGATCATTACATGCTTAGTACTTGTGATCAGGCTTACTTGCTTGACTCGAGGCTGTCTGAATACCGTGAAGTATCGAGGAACTTCACTTTCTCTGCTGAAGCAAATCAATGCTCTTACCCAGGTCTTCCAGGCAGAGTCTTTATCTCTGGAATTCCTGAGTGGACATCAAACGTGATGTATTACAAGACCGCTGAATATCTAAGGATGAAGCATGCTCTAGATAACGATGTCCGTGGTTCCATTGCAATTCCTATCCTTGAAGCATCAGGTTCATCTTGTTGTGCTGTCCTGGAACTTGTGACATGTAGGGAAAAACCCAACTTTGATGTGGAGATGGACTCTGTCTGTCGTGCTCTGAAGGTTAACTCGCCTTCTCTCTCCCATTCTTTTCTTTGTGTGTGCTTGTTCTTGTTGGTATTATAAGGTTACTCGGTTTCGAATCATGTCTTTTATCTACTTGAACTCAGTGCTTGGTGTTCTTCATTAGTTGAGAACTCTTTTAGAAACATTAGTAGAAGGAAATGAGATGTTTTATTAGGGAGGTTTAGAGGAATTCTTCTCCAAATTTGATTGATGATTCTTCTATTTGGTTCACATTAGATATGGGACGTCTCTTTATTTTCTTATACTCAACCAAGTTAATCTTCCCTCGTGTCATTATTTGAGGAAGATCAAATAAAACAATAAAAGTGGTGAGATTCATTGTTTTTGTCTTATTTTTTTAGGCCGTGAACTTACAGACATCAACTATTCCACGTTCTCAGGTACATCTGAACCCAAACCGGTCAAAAACTGATGCTTTCTTGTTTCATTGTTGTGCCTCAATCCAATAGTGTCTTTTGTTTTTCAGTACCTTTCTAGTAATCAAAAAGAAGCTTTGGCTGAAATAAGAGATGTTCTCCGAGCGGTGTGTCATGCACATAGGTTGCCTTTAGCTCTAGCTTGGATTCCATGTAGTTACTCCAAAAGAGCAAACAATGAGTTGGTAAAGGTTTATGGAAAAAATTCAAGGGATGTCTCTCTTCTTTGCATAGAAGAAACAGCATGTTATGTGAATGATATGGAAATGGAAGGCTATGTGAATGCATGTTTGGAGCATTATCTGAGAGAAGGGCAAGGAATTGTTGGCAAAGCACTCATATCAAACAAACCGTCTTTCTCATCCGACGTAAAGACATTTAATATCTGCGAGTACCCTCTTGTTCAACATGCTCGAAAGTTTGGTCTTAATGCTGCAGTTGCCACCAAACTGAGGAGCACATTGACCGGTGAAAATGATTATATACTTGAGTTTTTCTTACCTGTAAATATGAAGGGAAGCTCAGAACAACAACTTTTGCTGGATAGTCTCTCGAGCACGATGCAGAGACTATGTCGGACTCTGAGAACTGTTTCAGATGCAGAAACGTCAAATCTCCCACAGGCTATTACTGTATCTGAAGAAAGCTTACAGACAACATATCTGGATACCGACGTCAACTCTACTGCAACTATCTTCTCAAACATGTCCTCTGATACAACAAATGATATAGCAGGTTCTCAGGGAAATATTCAACAGGTATATGATAGTATCCAATTCTTTTATTCTCTACAATGAAATTTGGTTATGGCTTGAAGATCTTTTTAATTGGGTTAAATCTTTAAAGATAGAAGATTAAAGACTTCCCTACTCATTTCATAGGAAATTAGCGGAGCAAGAAGATCAGAGAAGAAGAAAAGCAGTACAGAGAAGAATGTGAGCTTGAATGTTCTCCAACAATACTTTTCTGGGAGCTTAAAGGATGCTGCAAAAAGCCTTGGTGGTGAGAACTAGTGTTCATTGCTTGTTTCCTTTACAAGCTATTCAATTGCTGACTTGGATGCTTTTCTTTTTCTTTCTTTCTTGCAGTTTGTCCGACTACACTAAAGCGAATATGTAGACAGCACGGAATCATGAGATGGCCATCTCGCAAGATTAACAAAGTGAATAGATCGTTAAGGAAAATACAGACAGTGCTCGACTCTGTCCAAGGTGTAGAAGGAGGACTGAGGTTTGACTCGGTAACAGGGGAATTTGTGGCAGTTGGCCCTTTTATACAAGAATTTGATACTCAAAAGAGTCTGTCCTCTCATAATGATGAAGATGCATTTGTAATAAGCCAAAGTGATATGGATGAAGATGCGTCATTAGAGCCTTTGAAAGTTACATCTGGTGACGGTGGTAGGGTTAAGATGGAGGAGAGTGTTGAAACAATCCAAGCAGGAGGACCAGGTAAATATAACTCTATGCAAACCTTTTGTGGAGGATCTGTTAGAATGTGAATGCTCTAATAAGCTATTTTCATTGTGTTCAGGATCACTGATGGAGCCATGGGCTTGGATAAGCAAAGACTCTGGCTTGAATTATACTGATGATATCAATATAGGGAAAAGGAGTGAAGAGGTAAAGAAGGATAAAGACCTTTGTGTTCGTAGGTGCTTGAGCTCTGTAGCACTTGCAGACGATGGAACAAATACAAGAATTGTAGAACCAAATCCATCCATATCCAACAGCATGTCGGACTCATCAAATAGTTCAGGTGCAGTTGTGTTGGGAAGCTCATCTGCTTCCATAGAACAAAATTGGAATCCAATAACTCATAATACTAGTGGCGAGAGCGGATCAAGTTCAATATTGACTGTAAAAGCCACTTATAGAGACGACACTGTACGTTTCAAACTTGATCCATATCTTGTTGGGTGTTCTCAGCTATACGGAGAAGTGGGTAAGCGCTTCAAGCTGCAAGAAGGCGCCTTTCAGTTGAAATACTTGGATGATGAAGAAGAATGGGTGATGTTGGTTACAGATTCTGATCTTTATGAGTGCTTCGAGATATTAAACGGTATGAGAAAACACACAGTGAAGTTTCTGGTACGTGATTTACCTAGCACCGCAATAGGGAGTTCTGCAGGCAGCAACGGTTACTTGGGGACATGCTCCTAACATTAATCTTATTATGCTATATGTAAACATGATCTATGTTTGGTCTCACAGAAAGATAGAAAAAAAAGGGTGCAGTGGAGTTGAAGAATGTATATAACATACAAAGACGCATATTTTTGGTATCAACAAGTTGTATAAGTTAATTATAATCTCATGTTCATTGCTTCCTTAATACTTAGAAAACCAAAATGAACCCCATGATTCTTACTGACACGAACATGCTGTTTGAGAGACATACCAAACTGTACTGTCATTTGAATTCACAAATTAATGATATATGTGATCATTGGTGCAACCACTTCATTTAACACAACAACCACCGGAACCAAACTTTTTGTTCCAACACTTATTGATAAAATTGTTGGCCACACAGATAAGAATAAAATCATACATCATCAATCAATATAAATAGCAGTATAGCACCACGATAAGTTTGCAACAATTTTCACCAGCAATATTATTATTACAAGTACGTGTTTTGACTTGTTGAGCGAAGAGAGAATGAAGTCAGTTTCCATCGTAGCGATCTTGGTTCTCTTTCTGGTGGTCTTTGGTAAGAAAACACCAAATATGAATCACTACATATATGTTTAACATTTTTCGTTGCTAAATGATACTAGCTATGATAACAAATGCATGCATGCATAAAACTAATCTTCAGTACTGATCTTTAAACCTTCAACTAGTGTATGAATTGTATAATTGTAAAAGAAGAGAATCATATATAGATTTTATCATGCAGAAGCGTCAAAGGTAAAAGGCAACGCATGTTTTGAAGAATACAAGCCCACCAGAGATGAAACGCCTGACTTCCTTCTTTGTAGGGTTCCGGTTTACCCATCACTGTGTTATAAAAAGTGCCAAGAGACTAGGGAAGGTGCAAAAGGTGGAAAATGTGATTTCGAGATAAACCCTCAAGATACTAAATGTTTTTGCAACTATTGCTCCGACGAATACGATCTCAATCCACTCTACTTAACCAAACAAACCACCACTACTGCTTAATTAATAAGCAAACTGCAGCTATGTACTATCCATGAAGCTCGCTGAGATCGACATGTTGCCATATTAAATAAATAAAAAGAATATAAATGATTTGACATGGTTCAATGGTTTTTAGTATCTTGAGTCTTGTGTAACATACTTAACATTTGTGAAAAAATATGTTGCTGAGCGATGAAAAATACCTTTGGACTTTTGAGATTGAAGACTAGCTACAAGATTAAACAAATGATGTAGCATCCCTATCATTTAAGGAAAATAAAATAAAAGTTATAGAAAGCATACTATGGGGAATACATGCAAATAAACGAAACTACAAGGAATATATGTAAATAAATTGAATATGAAAACATAATTTGTTTTTTTTCTTCCTCTCTCGCTTGTGCACCTCCTCCGTAACACTCTTTCCGCCGCCACTCTCTCTGTCTCTTGAGCCTCCGGAGCAGGTGAAAAATTCGTCTTTTCTATCTCCTTTTGAAGCTAATTTGGTTTCTGTATAGATGCTCGTATAAGTGTGGAATTGAGAGTGTTTAGGGTTTGGATTCTTGTTCTTTGTAGATGGCAAGCAATATTATCATGTTCGAGGATATCTTCGTGGTCGATAAGCTAGACCCTGATGGCAAAAAGTTCGATAAAGGTATTTACTTTTTTTTTTTTTTTTTTTTGTGTCGAACCTCAGTCACGATCTGTAATGCTTGTCATGGCTTAAATCGAGTTTCTGATATGTGAATTGTAGTTTCTTCTGTTTATTTTGTGTTTTAGAGAAATTGAAATCAAAGTTACTGTGAAAAATATTTCAACTTTATAAGTTTCCCTAAGTTTTCTTTATATTCTGCTTCTGTCTTCAAATTGATTGTGTGTGTATGTGGTGACAGTTACGCGTGTTGAAGCTAGGAGCCACAACTTGGAAATGTTTATGCATTTAGATGTTAACACTGAGGTTTATCCATTGGCTGTTGGTGATAAGTTCACGCTGGCTATGGCTCCCACGCTTAATCTCGATGGAACCCCTGATACCGGATATTTTACTCCGGTAATGAATTCTACTGCTGCTTCATCTTTGTGTGAATATTACATTTACATACTCTTCTTGTTTGCTTGGCTAAATCTCATGCATGGTAACAGTTTAGTTAGGTCAGGTACCCAATTGATTCTGTTATTTACTATACTACTCAGAACCTGTCTTAGGATTTGGTTGGGTCATAACCACTCGATATGGCTATTCCATTGGCTCGGGGTTCAGGAGATAGGAATAAGACTAAACATATGAAACTTGAGCAAGACTTAGTGTCTTAAATCTTTGAAAACCAAAAAATGTTTGTTTGATCATCTGATTGTTCGTCTGATTTAGTTTCCATCTCGCTCTCTATTACAGGGAGCAAAGAAAACGCTTGCGGATAAGTATGAATACATAATGCACGGGAAGCTTTACAAGATCTCTGAGCGTGACGGCAAAACTCCAAAAGCGTAAGAATACCCCTTATACCTAGACCAACAAAATCGAACGTTCTTAATCAGACTTTCCCAAATAGATCCCATTTCACTTACAAATCTAACCATCATGTCTCGGTTTCTTTCTTAAAATTATGTGTTTCCAGAGAGCTATATGTTTCGTTCGGCGGGCTCCTGATGTTGCTTCAGGGAGATCCGGCCCACATTTCGCACTTTGAACTCGACCAGAGGCTCTTTCTACTCATGAGGAAGTTGTGAGATGCTGTTGTCTGATTATTATCTGGAAACTTTGGCATAAAACTGAATTAACAGAGAGAGGTTTATCTTATGTTGAACTTTGCTATTATAACGTATGCTATATTTATGAAGCAACTGCTGTACATCAACTGTGACCAGAGCTTTCAAGTTTCTACATATGTTTTGTCCTTGCGGCCCTCCCTCTCATGTTGTTTCAGGGAGATCCAGCTCAACAAGTTGGAGCTATTTATCCTATGTTGAACATCCAAGATTTAACTATAATATATTAGACATGTTTGTAGCTCTCATCTCATCTATTGATGATAACCAACCCAGTCAGAGGCGAGAGGCCAATAACATACAACCAACAACAACAAAAAACACACAGGACAAAGACAAGAGTTTTGTTTCTTTTCGAACAAAACCCAAACATTCTCCCATCCAACAATATTACGAAATCAGTAAAACGAAAACAAAACTTATTAAAAAAAAAATCAGTTTCTGACATATTACACTTATGTTTCTTTGTCAACAAGTCTACTTCTTGAGGTTACTGCTACTCGTGCCTGTATCCAGACGCCTTCCCGCTTCTCCCAACTATATAAGCCTCCGGCAAAGTATTATCACTATTTATCTCCAAACCGCGATAAGCACGGCTGAGGAAATACTCGGGTCCTGATTTTGCAGCAGTTTGTTTAGTGAGCGAGTTATGATCTTTCTCTTTCAATTGCAATGCTTTCTCTGCAGTTCGTGCCAGAGCCATTGTCTCTCCTGCGTCTTCTTCTCCATTCTTAGCTTGATCTGCAGCAAATAGAACAGTATTTGTCAAACTCATGGAATGAATAATGACTTTTCTTGATTGGAAAAATGTATTGAGCCTCCATTGTACCGTTTCTTTTGTGATCTTCTACGTAACCACCCTGAAAGAAAGAGAACCGTGGCTCCTCTGATTCGCTATGTGCTTCTGATTCTAATTTTACAGAGTTGATCACATCTTGGAATTGCATTAGGTATTCGCCTGTCCATTCACTCCCTCTGTGGAAACACAAACTCCAAAGACACCGATTAAGGAACTCGTGGATCATATACAAAAACTATAAAGATTTCTGCATATAAATTTCTCTATGTACCTGCTAAAAGCAAGATTCGCTTCAAACGGAGTTATGACAGGGGACATGAACTCTTTGCTATCTAAAAGAGCGGTTTGGGCACATGAGATGTAGATGAATACATCGCACTAAGAGATAAACACAAGACAGAAAAAGGCACTACTCACTTGACATATCTCACTTTCATAATTACAGCTAAATGACAGGCCGTTGTATAACTTACCTCGGGGAAGTTTGCGAGTTTGGCCGGATTAGGCCGTCCCATGGCAAGAATGTAAGATTTTTTGCCAGCTGCAGATATGAGTGCTTGCATATGGTGAATCATATGAAGGTAACCAGCTGCATCCAATGCCATGTGATATTAGACATTCAATGAACTTATCAATCTTGACATCACAAATGCAGAAGAATAGGAACTTACCAACACCAAGAGTCCCTACCAAAATACCTATAATATTTGCATCCTTGGCTTTTTCCACCAAGTAGTATCTGGAAAATATAACTCTGAGTGAGGACAAGAAATACAAATCCACAGAGATAATAACGAAAACATTATAAGGATTGACAAAGTTTGATATTGTGATGTATGAAGTCTGCTTGAAACAAGTGATTATACCGTCGCATAAGTATCCTTCTTTGTTGATGAAATTCCGTCACCAAAGAATCTTCTTCAGCATCATATCTGACTAAGATTAACAAACAAATATAACCAAGAAAATAAGCTATTCATGGTCTTTGTCAATCAATTAGATATTTGTTTAAGAAAAAGGACAGTAGTAAGTTACTCAAACGTGTGACATAACCAAGAACTAGATCAAGAAATTTCCATGGATAAAGCCCTACCTATGTCACAACCATTGAAGGTCAGTACTACATTGGCGAAAGCTGAATTGTCAGAACCGATCCAGAAAAGTAGATAGTCCTCGATTTTGCTTCCTTCTAGCAAGTCCCAAGTTAGCCCTCCCAGTCTATAGTTTCTAGATGAGGATAAGCTATCACTATATGGTCTCGGATGCTCCATGGATTCTCTAGGGTCTTTGGATGGACTAATAAATGAACACAAGACATTGGCTACAGAGAACTTCAATTGAGATTCAGTCTCTGATAATCCTAATTCTTCTCGGATATGCGGAATCACATGGGCGTATTCTAGCCCATAAAGAATCTGAAAACAAAGTTCAAAGACTGAGAAAACAGAACACTTTATCACTATTTCATAATAAAGATAAACTAGCCTCACATACCATAATAGGCTTATCGCTCTTTGATGCATAATCTACCAAATGCTTAACGCAGCTCGAGATGTTTATCGAAGCTTTCCCGAAAACGAAGAATGCTGGAAGAGCCGATGTCCTGAAAAAACATAAATCCTCACAATAAGACATTGTTTGAACAAGGGAATTCACTGCAATTACATAAATCAAGAGTAGGGTTAATGACTCACGGGCTTAGACATGTTTGACCATAATGAACAACACATTCAGCATCAATATGCAAGGCTCCAACTTCATCAATGCAGCAACTACCATAAGTTGTGTCCGCCATAACAAAGAATCTGACTTCTCTGTCAGTAAGCAAACGAGTTTTGCTCTTAAGAGCACTCACGACCTTAGTCGAATCCTTTAACAACTCATCCGGGAACTATCAGAGAAAAAAGAAAAAAAAAACTAAGCTATATCATAGATATATTCATCAAATTAACAATTTTAGCAAAGAAACAATATAAAAGTTCATTCAGTAAGCTTTATCATCCCATATTAACTGAGTTAACAATATACGCTAAGAACCAATCAAAGTTTTACCAACTCATTGAGTTTTGTTACCTGTAAAGCAATTCTGGTGAAGCTTTTGCTGATAATGAACTCCGCCGTACGATTAATGTCATACCTTGATTCAAATTCCAACTCCATATTAAAAGCCTAGGAAATTATTAACCTTTCCGACCGGGAATATCTTAAATTCGTATTCGACTGAAGAATTTGCGGCTGAAGGAAAAAAAAAAAAAAAAGACAGACGAAGAAGAAGAACGATGATCGATGGAACGGTACCGTTTCGGTGGAGCCTTATACGAGCAGTTAAATTAATTAGGTATATTACCGGTTAAGCTGATATTTAGTTCGGTTTACTAACAAATTTATCTGGGTTTCTTTGTCGTACCATCGGATAATATTATTATATGGCGCCTTTAGTTTTTCTTTAGCTTCTGATGGATTATGACAATGTTTCCCAGTTAAACCATGTTTATTCCTCTCCCCCATATATGTCTTTCCATTTTCTCAACTTCTGCTATGCATTACTACTACTTGTTTGTCTTCTGTCAACCATATCGTCAATGCGATGTATTAGTTTGTATGTTAGTTTTCCTATTTCTCCTTCATGTGTTCTGTTCATGTGCTGTTTAAAACTTATCTTCTTGTGCTACTTAAACATATCTCCCTTAGCTATGTATATAGATAAAATCATAAGATCATCCTTTGGCGAATTAGTTCAGTCGTCTTGGTTTAGTTATCAGTTCAACTTTAAAAATGCCTAAGACAAACACTCTTTTCTTCTTTGATTTTTGTCGACGAAGGTTGTTGGATGTCTTGAATTATGCGACTTTGATCTGGCACTTGGGTGAAACTGAAACACCAACAAGCGTCATTAGATCCTTATAGGTTTGCGATATTATGCCATCATCAACGACCTCCACTTGCACCAGTTCAAGGCATTCCGTTTTCCCAAGAAAACTCTTCAACTGTTCCAACTCTTTAGCAGCACCTCCATATCCAAGAACATGCAACACCTTCACTTGGTATGGACGCAAAGTCACATCGCATATGTTACCATCCAGACCCTGGAGAGATGCATTCAAAGGATCAACAACTATGTTTGCGACGCTCTCTATCTCATTAGATATATTCGTTCATAGGTTAAGCAGATTAGATATATAACATACCTGGATGATCAGAGTTTCAAGCATCGGAGACTGCTTAAGCAGATACGGCAGTAGTCTCCATCCTCGTTTTTTCTTACTCCCAAAAGTTAAGCTTACCAGATTGTTAAACACCGGTAGTATTACTCCATGTTTAACACATCGAGAAATCACCTGAAATACACAAACGCACATGTCAAGAATGTCCAAGCTTTTTAAAACTTAATAGAAAGTCGCAAACTTACATCAACAGAATTGGCAGAAAGATGCAGGGTCTCAATGTTGCTTATCCCTATAAAGAGACCCGATATATCCGGCCTTCTGATCTTTTTAGAATAACGAAGGTCCAGCCTAGCTTCGACTAGGGACTTCAAGTTTACTTGTGGATACTCAGACACGGCATAATCAGAGTAGTCCAGGAAGACAAGACGTGGGGCGTCAAATGACATACCAATCATACAGTCAAGGTCATAATCAGAATTGTATTGAACTGATAGTTTCTCGATGGTCCGACTCGATATGCAGTATGGGATTCCCATATACTGCTTGTGACATACAAATAGCTCCTCGAGCACGGGGCAACCAGGAAGAAGCACATAACACAGATCTTCATATTCAAAAAAGATTGAATCGATGAAGAGACTCTTAAGCGCCGGAAGAGACAAATCTGGAGGAAGCTTTCCAAAACTAACTCGTGTTCCCAGTGTCAGCTTAACCAGAGTCTTGCTCGTGAAAAGCGCAGGAGGTAAAAAGACTTCACCATGAGTCTTTGCATTTAGGGGCGGTTTCCAGTGACCAGTTTCAGAACGAACATAGGGTTCATAGCGAGGCTTAATACTTACGGCCAGCTCCAAAACACCACGATCTAAGGCATTACAAACCCAGCGGACCACATGAGTCAACTCGCTGTCATAGTCATAGTGATATTTTAGGGAGAATTTCTTGATAGGCGAAGCGCATTGCAAAGCGAGTGTTCTGTCGACAAAACTCCTGAAGCACTCCCGGATCACATGCCTCTTTTCTTTACCCTCTTCTGGTTGCAGGAAGACAGAATCATCAAAATCGAGATTGTGCACCAATGCAAACACATTCCTCCACTTTTTCGAGAGAAGAGATGTTGAGGCAGCCAGTTTCGTCGGAACTAAGGACAAGATGTCGCCCAGAACCTCTTGAGGGAGCCAGCTGATTGCATCTTTGGAGCCAGTAACCAACATTTTGGTATCCAAACAGACAGAACCGATCTCTTCCGTGCCTGAAACATGAAGTGCGCTCAGAGTGATTCAACTGCTATAATATTAACAAAAATGCACCCAACAAAAGAATTGGATATTTCTAAAACCTAGCGAAAGCTAAAAATTGTCTGAATGTTATCAATAACCAGAACAGAGAAGTTCCACAAACCATAAGATCCAGGTTTCATAATTACGAAGATTTGAGCAAGCAACTAGGCGATGAAGGTGAATCAAAGAAGTTTTAAGAAAAATAACAAAGGTTAGAGAAGCTATAGGTTCAAGCTTTTTTGAAAGGAATAAAGCTTAGAGTCGAGCTCGAGAAACACCAGAAAACCGATTGGTGTCAAACTACAGCAGCTACATCAAAACTGAAAACCAGTCTATCATCTATAATCTAGTGGAAGCTCAAGAGACCAACACTTCGAGCGCTTGTATGAGAATCAGAGGAAATTATGGAGAATAGAGATCATAGAAGATTCAGAACCCAAAATTCCACAAAACTAAAGTAGGGTAAGGCTTCAACCTTTCTTTCTTTTTTTTTTCTTCGATTGAATTGAAGCTGAAGGTCCTCCTGCCTTTCTCGCATCGCAAGCTTGAACTGAAGGACGTCAGAGACTCTTTATTGTAAACCGGAATATAATTAAACCGGCAAGTAGGTTTCCGTGTTGATTAAAACCGGTTAAAGTATATTTTATCGGTTTATCGGTTTATCGGTTTAGATCAAAGATATCGTTTAATCCACCGCCGTCAAGCAATTTCTTCGGTCATTATGACCACCTCCGACTTCTTGAGTTTGTTTCTTATTGAACACACAAACAACTAAACAAGGAACCTCAAAACAAACCCTTTATCGAATTAGGGTTTCATTAAGGTATCACAATTTTTTAATGCCCTTTATCATCTGTCTTTTGAATCGCTTCTCCTTCGAGTTACTAAAGTGCTCTTCTTTAGATTTCTGGATTGGGTATTGTAAGATTTTCAGGTTTTATTTTTCTGGTAATCTTCTTTCGATTATATCGTCCTATCGATCGGATCAGCCCCTTCTTCTTTCCCAACTCTTAAATTGGCTTAACGTCGTTGTTGTTATGATTTAAACTCTGAACAGACCTAATAGAACGTCTTATTTTTGTTCTTATGAATTTTTGTCTTTGATTGTTGTTGAAGATCCTGGGAATTGATGTGTTGACAGAAGCTATTGAGATAAAAGATGAGCTCTACTCAGGCTAATCTATTCAGACCATCCTTGTTCTGTGCAAGGACAACACAAACAAGACATGTCTCTGGGGCACCTTTTAAGACGTCATTACGCTTTGATCCTCGACCATTCCCCAAATTAACTATTCGGGCGTCTGCATCATCATCGGTGTCTACTCGGTTTTTGCCTCTACAGAATCATGGATGTCGGAATCAGAAGCAAGGCCCTGTTGCGTGTTTACTTGGTGGGAAGGATAAGTCTAACGGTAGCAGTGAGGTCAGATGCTTGTTCTTCATTCTTAATATGTCTCTTCTTATTAAATCATAAAATCTTGCAAAATTGCTCTTTTTTCGTGTGTGTGCGTGTAAGAATTAGTCGGGCACAGATCTAGCCACAGAGTTGAGTTATGTTTTTGATGATAAGTAGTGCTGATATATGATTCTTTTTGCACTGATAGTAGTGATGAGATAATATCTGTTCTCGTCATTCTATAGATGTTTTTGCTGAGATTTGAATCGGAAATCTTGAAAAAGAGATCCTTTTTTTTTTTTTTTGGATCAAGAAAAAGTGATCCTTTTAGTGTGTGTTTGTTAGAAGTGAATGCACAGAACTAACTTATGGTTTAGTGGTTCTGATATTAACACGCTTAGTGATGATATTTTATCATCAGATATCATCACCATGGAAAGCTATGAAGAAAGCAATGGGGAGGAAATCGGTTGAAGATATGTTGCATGAGCAGATACAAAAGAATGACACTGGAGGCATTCCTCCACAAGGAGGAGGAGGAGGAGGAGGAAAAGGAGACGGTAGAAATGGTGGGAATAATGGGTCTGAAGGCTCATCAGGAGATGATAAAGGTCTTGCTGATGAAACTCTGCAAGTGGTATTAGCAACCTTAGGCTTCATCTTTCTGGTAATGACAGCATCTCAAGCCCACACAAGTCATCTTTGAATTATCTTCGGTATCTTTAACTTTTTATCAATATTTATTTTTGCAGTACATCTTCATCATCGACGGGGAGGAGTTGTTCCGTCTTGCAAGAGATTACATTAGGTACCTTATAGGACGACCCAAGAGTGTTAGGCTGACCCGGGTTATGGAAAGTTGGAGTAGATTCTTCGAGAGTCTGTTGAGGAAAAGAGTGTACAACGAGTACTGGATAAAGATCAAACGATCATCAAGAAGTCTACCTGGTATGATAGCCCCAACAAATACAGACGCTTCTTGAGGTCTTATCTTGATTCAAATGAAGATGGGTGATTATTTTTTCTTGGCTGATTTAAGTAGTTTCTTTTAGACCCTGAACCATGTTTTGATTTTTGTTTTAGTTAACTTTCGCCATTGTCACCCAAAGAATCAGATTATTCGTAAATATTGATGCTTGCATAGAGTATTGACTCTCAACGATCGATTACTAGGAAAATAGTAAAGCACTTGCAAAATCTTGTCTTATGTTTATGTACAAAATGATAAAGAGAAATCGTCTTAATAATAACAGAAAGCAGAGCATGTAAAGAAAACAAAACACACAAAGGAGATGACATTTAGTTAGGGAACCGGAACGAGAGTTTGAAAGTACGAAGAAGCAACAACACGAGCGTACGCAGAAAGCTTGTTAAGGAGGAAATTTTTAGGGTAAGACATGAACAAAGACTCTTGATAGTCCCAAATGATGAGTACTCCATCTCCATCTCCTTGGTCGTCAGGAATCACCAAGGGGGTGAACAGCTGAATCTGACCTGGTCGTGGTTGGTAGAGTTGGCATAAACACAAGGAGTGCATCTTAACCCATGTTTCTTCTAGTGCATCGACCATGCTCCAAATATCGAGTCGGGGATGGGGAACATTAGTGGTCCTCATCTCAGATACAGAGAGGCGGTCTCGGAGGACGAGAAGCTCAGAGAAATAGGGAGCCTCGTCGCCATCGTGGTCGTCTGAAGAGAAGACTGGGTTAGGGTGGGAGACGACTCTAAACTCTTCAAGGTGAAGATCAAAGGCAACAATTCTTGAAGCGTAGGGTTCCAAGAAATCAACAGTGAACCAGTGAAGGGAACCATTGACATAGACGGATCTTTCCGTGACAAAAACCCGATAAGGAACGAGGTTGACGTGTCTCCACCGGCCGGTTCGGAGGTCGAGAACATTGCAATCCCCAACGATGAGCGGCGCACGAGGGTGAGCACGTAGCTCTACCACTTTATACTCCCCCGTAACTTCATCTTTACCGAATCCAAACGTGCTTCTTGTCTTGGGGAACTTAGGCGTGACTTCATGATCCAAATATTTTCGATGGTACAAAAGAGATCTGACGGGGATACCTGCATGAGGTAAGATCGTCGTCGAGGCCGAGAACAAAGATTCGCCGGTAGGGAATCGCCGGGATTGTCGAGTCGCCGGGTTACAAACTTCAATGGAATCAGAGCCCGGGATGCAGATCAAGCCATGTAAGTGAGATACGGGAAGCGTCGCAGTTGCCGATATAACAGATCTCTTCTTCTTCATCTTTGTCTTCGTCGGGGAAAAGAAACGGCGGAGAATCGTCTCCGTCGTCTCTGCAACCGAAAGCTAAAAGGATACTACGGCGTCGGGAACTCTTCATCAGATGTCTTTTGACGAAAGTATGGGATTCGATTAAAGATTTCCATTGCTTAGAAACGGACTTGAATCTCATGATAGACTTCAACGGAAGCCTCAGGAGGATATCGGCGACGAGATCAAGAGCTATACTTGTTGTATACGCAGCAGCCATGTTTAGTTTCTTCTCTCTCAAGGCTTTGTTTTTACTGACATCTATTTATATACCATTCCTATTAGCATTTGGAATTATACTAGTGATTCGTGTTACAATATAAACTTTAGTTATATTCAATCATGAATTTTTTAAAATTTAAAATCAAGTGTTAGCAAATAAATATCAAAAGACTTTTTGCTCGAGCCCAATAAAGGCCCATTTCAATTTATTTAGTCTGCAACATATAAGTCACGTGGCACCTATCACGTGATCATCTTCTTCTCTTCTTCACTTGCTAGCATTTCTCTCTATACATCTCTCTGTTAGGGTTTTGTTTCTCTTTCCGATATTCAAATGGCGCTTAGAGGAGTTTGGCAGCTTAAGAAGCTCGTTGTGAGTTACTGTAATTGGGGTGGTAGCAGTAGAGGCATCAGGTCTATTTTTTTCCCCTAAATTTTATTTCGCAATCTTTGAGCCGTACTTTTTTTTTTTTCATCGATCTACCATTTTTCGTGTAATTAACTTGGAACTTCAGACTATTTTATTCGAATCTATGAGCCTGTATTTCGTATCTGTGAAGCAAATTAACTTTTCATGTTTATAATAATTTGGTCCATTGATGTAATGGTGCAAGTAATGAATCGCATACCATTTTATAGTTAGGTATGTACTGAGCAGTTTCCTCTGATCATTGTCTCATGTGTTGGATTTTATTGTTTTTACTTGCAGAGCCTTTATGGAATCAGAATTGCCTGCACTAAAAGAGAAAAATCCGCAGCTCGAAGTGGTTACCGAGCTTTCACGGGGACAACATCCTTATCTGAAGGGCATTTACAGTATGAATCTTTCCTCCTCTTATCATTATTACGAGCAATGCAACCTGCCTAGTGCATAGAACAATTCTTTGACATTAGCAATTTCACTTCGAATCATAGGGAATAGAAATGAAAGAGTGGTGTGTGTGAAGAACATGGATCCTGAAGAAGTACTTCTGAATGCAACAAGGCTGAGGAACTCTCTTGGAAGGAAAGTGGTGAAACTGAGGACCAGACATGTCACCAAACACCCTAGCGTCCAAGGCACCTGGACAACCGCTGTCAAATTCTGAGATTTTCCTACTGCATATTTTGCAGGCTTTCTTCTTCTAGCAGTCGAATCTAGTGTTGCAACCATCAGGATTGATTGTTTATCTATATTTGCAATCCCAAGTTGTCTGTACCGTTTTCTGACCTGGACAAAGATTCAGTCTTCAAATGTTTTGCAGTTTATGCAATGTTTGAATTTTGTCTTGTCCTTCTGGTTTAGTCTATAATAAGATTACACAGGGGTTTATGGTACAATTCATTGTTTTCACTGTGTTCTTTGTTTGCTGTGAAAGTTCAACAGGACTGAGTTGTGAGAGAACCCTTACTTTTCCTTCTTTTTTTAATTTGTCAGAAGTACCAAAAATCAGACAAGCCCCTGTAAATATCCATTATAATTACCGTGATCACATATACACTTTAACAATGTAAAGAAGGGATGATCTAAGTTGGCTTGAAAATGAAACTTTGAGAGGATTTTCAATTTTGGTAAATTAGGTTTTAGCTGATGTTTTCTGGTGTTGCAGATGATGAAGTAGACTTGTCAAGGCTACTTGATGAAGAGTGTGACTTAAGATACGACAATGCCACTTCTATCATCACTTCCACTTCTTTCTTGTACTGTTTTAAGTGTCAAAAACCAATGTATCAGAGAAACCAAAAATGGCTCCTTATAATTTACCAACTGAAATAAAGGCACCAAACTAACCTCGTCAATTGCCCCTGCTTTAATCTTTGATTGCATCAAACACCATTTCTTAAAATGTACACCTATTGATAAAAAGCATGAAGCCAAAGAGATCATTCCCACACCATGTGCATTGCAAATTTCACACTTCCAGATATAGATAGAAATCATTAATAGTTTGAGGATGGGTACTTGGGTTTCCATACCGACTCTTATATCTATAACAGATGAAGTCTCGTCTTTAACTTCCAAGCGCCATCGACAGTGGACCTGATATACAAAAAGAATTTATAAAGCATGCCAAGCTCAAACTTGACTGGTGAGTTGCAAACAGAATGATAAAACAAACACCAGATTTTCTTCATATGTAACATAACATACCTCAAAGTAAGAACCAAAAGGAACATCATGTGGCTGTTGCACAGTTTCAAAAACCTGAAAGAAGGAAAGGCAAGTATCATCAGACAGGATTTTTTTTTTGTCTCTTTTCATTTTGCCTAAACAACATTAGCAAGTATTATATCCCTCGGGAAACAAATTTTAGTGAATCATTCTTACCAGCACTTTCTTATCTGGTGATATAACAACGTGCTGCCATTCCGTAACAGCAGTGTCTGGTGGACACATGGGACTATTACAAATGGATCTGAACTTAATCTCCCTCACTTGACCATCATATTCTTCAGCAGTATGCCACGGCTCAATCTAAATGTTAACAAACAGACAACAATAAAGATCCTGAGAAGTCGGATTCTTAAGACATGTAAACAATACAATGGAAAACTATCTAGATACCAATGTCAAACTTACATTAAGATTTTTATCCTTCCGTGCAGATCTGTACTCGTTAGTGTAAGTGGAATCATCAGCCAGCAAGACGTTCAGGACTTGCTCAGGTGTGCTGGCAAAAACATCCTGCATACAAGAATATGATGCAAAAAATTTAAAACAATATCTTTGAACAGCTATAGCAATAACAAGAAAAACCGAATGTTTACATTGTAGATATTGACAAGAACTTCTTCCTTGATGAAAGCTTGAAACTTCACAGGTTGAGCTGCAGTATTTTCAGGAGCTTTGACTTGTACTTTACCACCTCCTTTCACAGAGCTACTATGAGCACGTAAAGCAGATTCTGCTCTCTCCTATATGATAAGAAAGCAACCCAACAAATGTAACATGTTAATATTTCAGGCAACAACATCAAATTTACCTCTTGATTAACTAGCAAATACTGAATAAAGCATGCGGTGGAAGAGTGGCATAAACATAAAAAATTTATTTATGAAATTGGGGAGAGACCTTCTTCTCGACTTCTAACATTGCATGATAATTATTAACCGCACGCTGCAATGCTTTCAATGTATGGTTCCTGTTCCAAAATGATGCAAATTTATACCTCACTCTACCTGAAATAAACAAGGAATTCCACAGAGACATAAACATGACAAAGCACCACTACAGATGAAAAACTCCAAACGCTCTGGTCCTACAGACAAATGGCTATTCCAGGAATCAAATGGGAAAATGTTCTTACTGACAAAACAGTAACTATCAAACAAGTGTTTGCTGGCGATAAAGAAAGGCATGAACGTTGATATAATTACAAATATTCAATGACAAATATAATTACTAACCATCAGGAGTCCCAAGAGGGGGAACACCATGTCCACCAGCACCCATCCGTAGAATGATTGTTATAGCTGGGTTTATCAATGCATGTTGACTTCTACGGATCTATAATAAAAAATAAATATTTATGTATGGTTAGTCCACATATCTGTTTAAACCAACAGAAATCCGAGTGGTCAAGAAAAGCGCACTACCTCATCTATATCTCCCAGAGGGACAACAACCTACAATTATGAAGAAGAAGTTTTTAGCATTGGTTCAAAGAACTCGGAATGTAATTGCTTATAGAATCCCTGACCTTCATTTGCTTAGAGAACACATTGGAGTGAAAACATATGTGCCACGCGGAAACATACATTCGGCCATGATACAGGAATGACCTCTCCAAGGCACATGAATAACTGTGCTCAACAACCTAAGGGAAATGGTACATGCGATAGTCAGAGTACTAAACGTGTAATGGAAATCCCATTGACGATACAAAAATTTTGAACTCTCATATGAGATTACTACAATGATACAGTTTGTACTAGTTAAGTTACCTCATCGGGCAGGAGATCAAATATCGTCTGCAGGGGACCTGGCTTTTGATGTACAATTGTTGGGCCTTGCTGATCCAATGTGACCCTTCTTCTACAGGCTCCAGCATATCCCGTTACAGCCCTACCAATCAGACATAATGTACACAGTTATAAACCACAAAGGCTACTATATATTAAGTCCGAGGTGTGGTTCCATTGAAAATAACAAACCAGCCAAATGCAAGTAGCATGGTTAAGTAGAACAACAAAAAAAAAAAAAATTGCGGAAAAAAAGAGAGAGATATTGTAAAAGTTATCCGCTCATGCAAACAGATGAAAGCCGAATTGTCACAGAACCAAGACAATTAGCACTCTCCTATTAAACAAGATAAACCCAGCTTACAGAAAGGTTGAAGTAGAGATGGTGGATTACCTAGGAGCATTTACTGGTAGTTTGATTGCATTAATGTTAAGGCAAACCTGACATACAAGATTAGGTTAGCTTCTAAAGAGAAAACGAGGATTCGATTAAAACCCTTGAAGGGAAATATACAAACAGAAACTAAGGACAAACACACCTGCCCAGATGGACTGTCTAATGAATGCCACACTGGACCCGTTTGGCCTTCACGCTCAACATTAATAGTTACAGAGCCAAGAACGGTACTTTTCCAGATGATATCCCAATCATGAATTGTAACATTGATCTGACACAAGAAATATATGGTAAATGTTAGAAAAGGTATCTGGTAAACATAACAGGTGCATGTTTTGCGTCCGGAATTATTGAATCTATATGCCTATTTTGAAGAATAAGTGCTTTTGGTAATATTTTCCAAGTCATATATAGGCGAAATTTCCATTCTAGCAGATATCAAGGTTTCGAACTTAGTGATAAACCCTATGTCTCGGGTTTCCATCAGAAGTCTAAACAACTTTTAGGTGAAATGAGTTTCCCACTGAGTCCTAGAGCATACTATAGCAGTAAATGATATTAACCTTAACAGGAAGCTCATCTGTGGGGAAATTAAACTCTTCACCCCACATTGGATTTCTCGAACCAGGGACCATAGAACTGAAACAAGCAGAGAAATACATTAGACAATCGAATGTGTAATCTCAACAACCAAACCACCAATATACGTTTTCACTTTTTTTTAGGATGGATAGATGTTGTAGTTGGGAAGAAGCTATAGGACAGCGTAAAAGAGCAGGAAAGAGGATGACATCAAAAAAGTTGCTCACATGGTCCATTGAAAAGTCATATAACATGTAATAAAACTAATTGAAAAGGATATATAACAACCTGAATCGCTTTTCTGATCCACAATTTACAATAGCATAAGGATCTGAAGTTCCATTTAAGTTTGCACCAATGAGATTCTTAGCAGCCAGCAGTTCCACCTAAAAGATACACCCAAAATTTGATGCAATGTCAGTGGTCCTAATCCTATCTATGCAGATGAATCGTAAGAACCAGTCAGTCTCAACGATGAGAACATTGAATTGAAGCATTTACCTTGATTATATAAGCAGCATTAGTTTGAGTGTCTCCTCTCAACTGTCCCATCTACAAAAATAAGTGCAGAAACTGCAAGTCAAAAAATTGGGAAAATTACTCCATGAACAGAGATTTGAAGGTCCCGATTAGAAAAGGGGAAACCCAGAATTCATTAAGCGCCCACGAGGTTTCCCCGGCTTAACATACTGAGAAACCCAGCAATTGAGAGAAATGAAAGAAGAAGGAATTTCAAACCTTGTCTTTGTCAAAGATGGCGTCACCGGAATCGAGATTTTGCATGAGACCGGACCGATCAAATCCAACACCACCGACATCGCCATCTCCGCCTCCTCTGTAAGCGAACAGCCAGTAAGAAGCAATCAGAAAAAACGAAGCGACCACCGCAACCTCAATCTCCCACAACGACGGTAGTAAAACCTCCACCGCAGACTGAACCATCTCGATCAACGGAGTAAATATTTGAAATTTTCAAAGGAAACAAAAAATAAGCGCGATCAAGAAGGTGGGTCTAGGGATTTATCCTGTAGAGGATCACACGACAAAGAATTAACATTTCTGAAGAGAAGAAACTTCGCCTTCTTGAGAAGAAAAAGTGAGTCAAAAAAGGACAATCGCAGAGAAAAAAAGGAATTTAGAAAGAACGAAGAAACTGAGAAATTGGTTGTTGAGGCCGGTTTTACTTAATTACCCTTGGAACTGTAAACAGTTACTCGAGTACTGAGGAGAACTCGAGGGTATTTATGGTAATTAAAAGGTTTCGAACGTCCATAGCAGTAACCGTAGAAGACTTTCTTTTATAAAACTGAAAACGAAAAATCTGACTAATAACCAAATTTTCTTACTTGTTGGATTAAAAGGACAAAGATAATAAAAGATAACAAAACTGAACCAAACCAAACTGTACCAAAACTAATTGGGTTTAAGTCTGGTTCAAAATTGTCAATCCAAAAATAATGAAACGAATTTGGTATTTAAACTAAATGTACACGATAACTTTTAATATTACCAAGTTGAGTAGTGCACTTTGAGATCCTTTGAGAAAAATGTGTTATCTTATATTTTTTAATCTGAATTCCGTTTGAAAAACTCGTCGATTTTCGATAAAATTGATCATAGGATGGGGATACGTGTTCATGAAAATATTGGATTCTATACCTAAAATTTACGTGGTAAAAATAATGTTTTACAATGATATTAAAATTAAAAGTTCATCATAATTCTATCATTTTCTTTTTAAATTTGATCTAAAGCCATAAAATCAAACTGGTATTTGAATCAAATGCATTAATCAATTTATAGTGACTTTTTTATATTGGTTCAATATTAGATTGTTCTTAAAACAAAGTTGTAAAATTAGATTTTTTAAAGTAAACAAATGATTAAAAAGTGTAAAATATACTTTGATAATTTAATTTTAAAAAATCTATTTATAGAAATGTATATTCATATATTTTTTGAATATCTAATTGACAATTAAAAAAAATCCAGGATACAATAGATTTGATTAATATAACCTAGTAAACCGGATAATGATCCATAATAAGACTAATTTCAGTTAATTTGTCGGTTCGGTTTTTGAAAAAAGTGGTTTTAATCGAAGAAGAGCGAATGGGAAGAGGGCACGTGGAAAACAAAGGAGACAGATAGAGAGGGAAGGACCCGTTTTAGGTTTTTTGATTGAAGTATAAATAGATTTCGATCAGTAGACGTTTTTTTAAGTGCCTTTACACATTCCCTTCTCTCCCTTCTTCTTCTCTCTTACTCCTCTTCTCGCCGCAAACCACCCCAAACCTCTCTCACTCACTCTCTCTTTCTCTGGTAATCTCACATCATCCCTCTCTCTCTTCTTTCTTGTATACGCAGCTCTAACTTTTATTCTTTATATGTTTACTCATTTTCTTTGCTTAGATGGTTCCAAATGTTTGAACTTTTTTGTCTTTGCTGCTGCCATGTGAGCTTCAGCTCTGTTCTTGTTCGTAGGTTAGATTCCTTTCTTTTATGGTTGTCATATTCTTTGAGCATAATTGTTGAGAATTGAAGTCGTGTTTTGTCCCGGTTGCTCAAAATTTTTGAGCTTCGTAGATTGATAGTGATTGAGGCAGCTTCAAATCTGAACATAAGGAATACTTAGAATTGACTTAGATTGTGGTACCCGATTGACATTCTCTATGCTTAGTTGGTAGCAAATATTTTACCTTTACTTTTTTTTTCTTCCATGTGAGCTCCAACTCCGTTCTTGGTCGTGGGCTAGCTTCCTTTTTTTTAAGTAGTGTTTCAGATTCCTTGAGTATAATTATTCTGAATTGGAGTCGAGTTTGTCTCAGCTGCTCACAAGTAACAGAGGCAGTTTCAAATCCGAACGAAAGGAATACTTAGAATTACTTTAAAGATTTTACTTTGGCTCTGAACAGCTTTGTCTTTTATAGCCTAAATACTTAGGGAATGAAAATCTAGATTTTTAGTTAATTCAGTGGGGAATGTGATGAGATTTCAAGAAGTCTACTAAGATTTTGTCTTGCGTGATGTATTCTACTTTCAATGTGAATGTTCTAGCAGAGGTACTCATAGTCTTTTATCCACAGGATCTTCATTGGGGAGCATCACCCGGATTTTAACATTCGGTTCCAATGTGAAATAAGAGTGTGTTGTCAGTTGTGATGACTGTGGCTGAACCACATATGGAGCTCAATCAAGAAAGTAAACAATTCAATGAAGATAAGTTATCGCCAAAGAGAGAGCCAAGTCCTGGAGGAGAACATGAAGAATGTGGTCTTGTCAGTGCTAATACAAGTGAGGAAACTGTGACTTCAGTTTCTGGTGGTGAGGAGTTGGATGTTGATATAGTTGAATCTGATGAAAACAAAACATCCACCAGCGATGAGGACCCAAACGCTACTGAATACTCAAGCTCATTTTCCGACACTGAATCTGAGAATGCTGACATGTTGCTTAATGGACTAACCGGAGAAGCTGAGGTCGAATCTCATTATTGGGATGAAACCGATCTAGGACCTGCTTATGATTCTTTTAGCAGCATTTTTCATTTTAGGTGTGTTTTTCTGCCTGAATCCTTTCCTTCTTGTCTCCTGTTCTTGCTGATTCTCTAATTCGTCTCCTCTTCCGTGTGTTTTTCTAGGAAGAAAAGGCTAACTAATCACTGGAGGAGATTTATCAGGCCACTGATGTGGCGATCCAAGTGGGTTGAGTTAAGAATTAGAGAGTTAGAGTCTCGGGCATTAGAATATCCGAAAGAGCTTGAGTCATATGATCAAGAAAAGCTTGAAGCTAATATTGATCCATCTGTGTTGGAAACTTGTGGTGAGGGGATAAAGTCATTGCCTTTTTCTAATCCGTGTTACAAAAAAAGAGCAGCAAAGAGGAGAAGAAAGCGTAAGAAGGTTGAGAGCTCAGATGATATAGCTTCATATATGGCATGTCACAACCTCTTTTCTTATGTTGGTAAGAGACTACTATACTCGTAACAGTTAACTCTGTCCTACTTTGAGCATATCCTTCATGTATTGCTATGGTTTTTTTTTGCAGAGACCAAGAGATTGAGCTCAGATGGAATGACAGTGGCTGATGACTTTGGTGGTATGTTAACTAAAAATGCAATAGTCTCTCATTTTTTTCAGACTGTTAATGTTTTGGTGTATTGATATGTTGCTTCCGGCAGTTGCAAAAGATCCTTGGATTGATTCAAAGGAACCGGTTGACTTAGACGACGATGACTCACTTTTTCATCACCGAGAAGGAGATAGTGTCTTAGAAGAGGTTCTCTGGAAAATCGAGATGGTACATTCGAAAGTTCATAGATTGAAATCCCAAGTTGATGTTCTGATGTCCAAGAACGCAGCCAGGTTCTCATCCTCAGAGAATCTGAGCCTTCTTGCTGCAAGTTCTGCGCCTAGCCCAACGGTTTCTGCTGGAGGAAATGGAGATCACATCTCCATTGGAGCAATTTACAACTCTTCACAGCATATGGCAGATTATGTTCTTGGTGATTTAGTTTTCTCTTCCGAAGGAGTGATTTCGAGCTATGGGGATGCATTTCATATTCCTGACATAATAGAAAGTACTGTTGGTCTTTTCGCGGATGCGGATGTTACTTTACATCATCCCCAAATTGGAAATTCTTGTGAAGATGTAAGTGGTCTTGGATACTTAAGTTATGTTTCAACATCCTCTTCCATGTTGACTGATTCCAACTTATTTGCAGATTTTGGATAATATATTGATTCGAAATGGAGTAGCTGAAGAAATGAATGCTGATTTGATGGAAACTAGTAGCCATGATGAAGCTGAGAAAGCAGAGGAAGGAGAAGGAACCAGTGTGCCGCCATTGCAGCAGAATCAAGAAACAGAACAATATCACCAAGCAGTACAAGGCCGTGAAGACTCGGTTCTTAGATCATGCTTAGCTTCTGAAATGGTTGTTCCTAGGAACAAAAGGACAAGAGGTGGGGAACGTAAAGCTAGTTCTTGGTGCAAGAAACATCTCAGCGATCCTGAAAGCCAGTGACTGATGAAAAAACTCACTAAGCTTTTGATGAACAGAGTCTCTCATGCCTCTCTAAATTTTCCCTTAAACCACAGCAGCGGCTATTTTCTACTTATTTCTGAACATTCCTTAGTTTGATTTTTCTTTCTTTCTGCAGTATCTGTGTGCTTACAGAACATGTAACTTTGTTTTCGTATCATTTTTCTTCTTTAGCTTCTTTTCGGTTTTATGATGATGAAAAGTTAAGAGAGAAGACACAAACTGTGTATAATAAGTTTTGAAATTGTAGTTCTGTTACAAAATATAGAAAATTTTATGTCTAGAATTCTTATGAGCAGAATCATCTTCTTCTTTCACTTGGGTTCTTTAGTTTTCAAAATTTAATAACATTTCTACTGTATTATATATTTACTAGATATTGAACCCAATATTAATTCTATTTGATAAATTATAGAGCATATATGCTGTATTTACTGTTTCACGAGTTTGGAACTTGTTTAATACATTGTATTACGAGATGAGGAAAGTAGGAAGGGCTGGATTCTTTGTGTAGTAGCCTTGGTGGCCTATCATGTGCCCTTGGTGGGTGATAATCAAAAAGTGCCTTCTTCAAGTGGAAATTAATCTGATTCTGATCATCCCAAAAATTAAATTTAGATTTAAAAGGATTATAAAAATTAGAAAAAGCTTCAAGTTTCAGCTTTACTGTAGTTGTTTGTTTAAATAATTGTTGCACATTGAATTATTTTATCAGTTTATAACAAAATAAACAAGACCAATCATAATGTTGTAGCAGCTTTTTGGAGGTTCTTGATATAACACCACCCACGATATCAAATTGAGAACCATGATTGATTATACTATCTATAATGTTCATATATTTCTCAATTATTTCTGACTTGTTTGATCTCTCATCTCTCTATAATATTAAGTGTCCTCTTTCTTTCTTTTTTACAATTTTATCGCTTATCACAATTTTAGCATGCGGTAAGAAATTATACTTGTTATCTTGTAATAATTTATTTATCGGTATTACATATAGTGCATGTAATTCAATAAATCTCATAACTCATTACTGAACACACCCTCTTGGATGTATATTTTCACATCATTATAACAAAAAAAAAATTACAAAAGCGAATTTGCAAATATATATCATTTGATGGACATGCATATACATCATTATGTGTAAAAATTAGTAAAATATATAAATAGTGTGAAAGCTAATAAACGCTCTAACTATGATGCATGCCCATAATAATCATCTTTCAAAAGAAGATGGTCCCATGAGGTTAACATGATTAATCCAGCACTTAATCCCTCTTTCTTAATTATTCTCATTTATTCTATGTATACTCTATATAATATTTGTAATTAATCTCTATTGGAAGAAGATAATAAGCTTAAGTAAAGATTAATTAAGAAGAACTCATCATATAAGAAATTTCTAATATATTTATAAGTTTCTTGAGTAAAGAATAAAAGATTTTTATGATAAGAAAAATATGGTACAGTTGATTATTTATGTCAAAACTCTCGGACAATTCCTATATAATCAAGAGTCGATATGAGAATTTGCATAATTTTATAAAAGCTATAAATCCTTACGTGAGTTTCTCTATAATCTAATAAGCTAAACAAAATTATCATTAGACAAGAACAACCATTTCTGCTTAAGATTAATGAATATATATAACATGTAAAATATATATATATATATATATATATATGAAAGAAGGCTGTCTCATATGAGATTAATTGATGCATGAGAGAAGACTATATACTCCTTAAAGGCTTCCAATGGAAAGTGGATCATGAGGACTATGGTAATTGCATTAAAAGCACCAAATTCTCTCTTCACTTTCTCTTTAGGATTTTTGAATCTCTTATCTTTCTCTCTCTCTCTCCACAACTACAAGACTCCTATAACTGTAAAAGCAAGAGAGAAAAGAAGAAGAGAAGAAAACAGCAACTCTTAAAGAATGAAATAAAGAAGCAAAAAAAAAAAAGCTAAGTCAATTGTTTAACACTTTCACTCTCTCATCTCTCTCCTCTCTCAAAATCTCTAAAAACTGGCATTGGCCATATGAAAAAATATCCCCATCTTCTTCTCCACCCTTTGGCTATCTCTCTCTCTCTCTCTAAACTATTCACTTACTCACTCACTCTTCTCCTTCCTCTGTATCTGTTTCATGCAAGATTCAAAGACATCACCTGCAAGGTATGCATACTACTCTCACTCTCTTCATCAATGCTTATTACTATTCACTTTTGGATTTTTTGCTTCAAAATCAAATCAGGGTTTCATAAACACTCACATGATTATGTAACTGTTAATTCGGAGAGGCTTTCTCTTAAAATAAAAATGAAATACAATATCACAATCTTATTTTTGCAGAGAGATCAAATTCTCTTCTTATACATGATCCATCTTGTATAGTTTCAAACCAGATAAACAGTCCCAGTTCTTACCTTCGATATGATTCTTTTGATCATATATACTTTAAGATTAAAAAATTAACACCTATTTTACTATATGATGGAATTCAAAGGAACTTTGATATCAATAGTTGGTAAAAAATGTACTTTAATTTGTAATTTAGCAAAAAAGAAGGCGTTTGGGCCAATGTTGGGCTTTATCTCAATTCTTCCCAATCGTCAGTTGTTTTTTTTTTTTTTTTAATTTCTTCTTTTAAACGGCCATAAATATACAATACTTACAAGATACGCATCAAACGCAAAAAAAGACATGTACCACCACAATAAAGATGCTTTGTTTGTAAATGGATTCATAAATTTTCAGATTCTTTTATCATTTATCAAAGATTTTATGTCATAACACAACTGTCTTTAATAAATGAAAACATATTTTTACTGATCCATAATTAGTAAATCAAACTATTACTCTAATTTGTTTCCTTGTTAAAGTCAGAGAAGAAATAGTTTTCTTTGTTTCCCTTTTTCCCTAAACCCAAACTTGGAATCTATAAATTACCCCAATTTTAGAAGTTGTAAAGCAAATTAGCTAAGCTTCTCCAAAATATTTCAAATCTCTTAGGCGCTTTTAATTGAATTAAACAACTAATGATGATGATACATTTATGTTAAATTTATATTTTGGTTAATAGTAGTAATCAGCACCAAATAAAGAAAAAGAAATGTGTGAGTGTGACATAAAAAAGGTGATGGCAAACAGAAAACCTTGGTACCAGAGAGCTATGGCGGTGGCGAGATTCGCGACCAGTTGGAGAACTATCCCTAAATCATCATCAGAGATTAATACTCGCCCGTCTAGAAACCCTAGCGTGAACAGCAAGTCATCGTCGAGTCAAAACCAAAACCATCAGCTGAGGAAATGCACGTCTTTGAAAGTAGCTGCGAATTCGTTTACTAGGGTTTGTCTCTGCGCTCCGATAGGTCCGTACGACGACGTTTTCCGAAACTATGTCCCGCCGAGGAGAAGCACAAGCTATCCTCCGTCGAAGCCTCTTCCGATGGTGACGGCGAGGATGAGTACGGATTCAGGGAGGAGGATGTTTTTTAGAGGGAAGTCGTTGAAGGAGAACGAGTTGATGAGGAGGTTTGTGGTGGCGGAAGAAGAAGCGGTGATGGAGAATAGGAGGAGAGATCAGATGGAGATTGTGAGGAAGAGGAATCAGATGAGGAGGAGGAAGAAGCTTGGCCCTAGTCCTCTTTCTCGTATGGTTATCGCTGAAGACCATCAAGTTTTTCATCTATGATACTTCTTTTTTCTTTTTTTTACATCAAGAACAGAGGAAAAAAAAACTATTCAAATGAAGAAACGAGGAAGAATTTTATTTTTCTGTTCTTGTAATTGTTTTTTTTTTTTTTTTTGGGGTTGAATTGAGAGATAGATAATTAACCAGAACACAAATCCCTCATGTAAAACGGTGCCGCTTTGTTTATTTAGTTGTTGTTTATTGTGTTGGGAAAGGTTTTATGAAGGATGGAAAGGTAATTATACAGGATTAAAATGGTTTATTAATTGTCTAAGAGCATCAGCATTGGTGTAATACCAATCTTGGTCCCTCCATTATTTATATAATATTTAGATCATAGAACTTTTAAAATTTTTGAGTGTAGGAGCATTGGTGTATCTAGTTATTTGTCCTTTTATTAAATTAATCATATTTTTAATTTTTAAAAATAATTTTTATAATTATATAAAAAAAACATGGAAATAAAACATATATCATCCCATTCATTGGATTTTATTATTACAAAGTTTATAAAGTAAAAACAGAAAAACATATAATTATGACATTATTAATATAAAACATCAAGCATATTTTCAATATATTTTCAATTTATTAAAATAATTAATTTTAATTAATAAGTAAAAACATATGAAATATTGATTAATATTAAACATAATAAATATTACAAAAGTACAAAAAGGATTAAGATGGAAAAAAAACCTTAATCCTTTTTTGATATTATCATTATATTAGGGAAAAATGAACGCTGATATTATGATTATATTGGGGAAAAAAAAATGAATACTCATCTCATGATCATAGCTGATATTGCAAACTAAATAACACTGGATTATCAATGAAGAAGGAATCATGTGAGTTGCACATGGGATGCAAGAGATGGCATTGACAAATGCTGCGTAGTCGTGGATACGTGACAAATGAGTTAGTGCCACGTTGGATGAAGAACTTTATGAAATTGTCCCGTTTTAGTTAACGTTTCTTTGGTTTAATTGCATTTTTGATTTAAATTTTTATGGTTTATTGAGTAGGACTTTGGTTGAGTACGCGGATGTGCATGCTCTAATTGGTCTGATTAAAGTTGGTTACTTTGGTCAAGCTATTCAACTGATCATCGTCTTTGATATTATTTTTAGTATAATATATGAAGGGATGATGCTTAAGATTGAAGACTGGTTGGTTTTGCTATCGTTCTCGATCTTGATCAGAATTTTAATAATTAAGAGTAATTAAGCCAATATATTTTACTTACTTCCATTGTTATGGATGTACACATGATTGATTTGTTTTCCTTTCAGAATGTCAATGTAATCTAGTACACATCCATAACAATGGAATATTGATTAATTATTGCTTGCTTGCATGCATGCATGCATCTACATAAAACATATATATATAAGTATGGAGTTTAGTATAATATATGTATTATATAATAAGTAATAACATAATTAGATATCATGTTAAGTTAGCTTAGCTTGAAAGGCACTCAAGAGCTCGGGTCTCTCTGAAATATCTGACATCATGTGATGTTCATGTTATACTCATTCCAGTCCATCATGTTTCCTGTTTATAAACATTTGTGTGTATCCAGATTTTCCTCGTAATCTGGATAACTAATACATCATGGCCAGTGAGCATTATATTCCCACACGAATGCATTCGGTTTGTATTCGACTCGTCATTATCAGTGTTTACTTTGTCTAAGTTTTAGCTGCATGCAAGTACTATATACATCCCTCTCTCTCTCTAGATGATCGTATCAAGATCATAAAAGAAATTTGGTGACAAAAAAACTGGAGAAATAAAAAAAAAAGTTGAAAGAAAAGAAGACACTCAGCTCGTACGCACGCACGCGCACGACAACCAAAGTATGTGTGTCAGTCACAGACAGTCTATGAAGAAGAAGGAATGTTGGGGAAGGAGACTTGTCACTTGTCACTTTGGGTTAATTGCATACAAGTTTTGTTTTTGTTTTAATCAATCTTCTTTGCTTGAATTGTATTCCAAGCTCTCATCTCATTTTATTTCATTATTGTTCTTAATTAATTATTTTCTAGCATCAAACCTGCCTCCTATGATTCCTATTGTTATTACCAATTTATTTCCATTATTACTGATGAACGTCTCATGAAACAAACTACTGTATTACGTACGTACAATTTTTTTTTTTTGTTAATCCAAAACATCAGTGTCAAGCTGGTTGAGTTTTATTTTTAATTAACAAATATTTTTTATGTTTAGTACCGCATTTGGGCTGTGAGATAATGACACGACTTTTCTATCTAAATATTAGTATTATTTTAAATCTCTTTGCAGATAATATTAAGAAAACATATATTTCAATAAATTAATAATGGTTTTATACTATTTCGTAACATAAGAGTGTTTTCATTTTCACAAAAAAAAAAAAAAGAAAAAAGAACCAACTCATGGTGATTTTTGTTGTTGAATGATTTATTGATTCATCATTGTCCATACCATAAAGAACCAGAGTTTGTTTTCATTACGAAATAAATTAATCGTATTTTAAAACATTTAAAAGGATTTAAGTATCCCGTTTTCACATATTTTTTTTCCTATAATTTATCGGTTATAAGCTCCATTTTTTTTCTGTAAACTCAATAGTCTGTACTTTGTTGAATGTAGGCCTGGGCATAAAATCCGAATCCGAAAATCCGAACCGAACCGAACCGAAAAAGTTAGATTAAAATCGAACCGATATTGGAAAAATAACCGATCGGTGTTAGCTTTCAATATTTTTGGATATCGAAATAAACCCGATCCGAACCGATATCCAATAGATATCCATATATAACCGAACTTATAATATATACTTTAATATCTTTAGGATATATACAATATATACTTTAATATCTTTACGATATATACGTTTGCCGCATAACGGATGAAAAATTATTTTTAATTGATTTAGGATGTCACTGAATTTTGCTACTTTTTTATTATGAATTTATGGTTTAGTTTGGTTTATTTAAAACTTTTATGCATCGACACAGTTTTATGCTTCAATTTTATATATTGGTATGGTATTATGTTAGTTGGTTCTTTGAAATTGTCATTTGACTCATTTCTATTTTTATAAATAATTGGATAGTATGAATTATTTGAGTATAATTGGATTTAAAAATATCCGAATAAAACCGAATCCAATAAATTTTGGTTAAAATTTAATTATCACAATTATATACAAACCGAACCGAAATCCGAAATATCCAAACCGAAACCGAACCGAATTTTATAAATATCCGAATGGATATTAGAATCAATATCCAAAAAATCCGAAAACCGAAAAATCCGAACCGAACCCGATCCGATATCCGAACGTCCAGGCCTAGTTGAATGAATGCGATAGTTTATGCTTAAATATATATATATGGGATTATTATTATTTAAAACATATTTCCGTAACTAATATCTGGTAAATATAAACCGTTGATGAATGATGATTCAATCGATTATTATTAGACCAATAAGTGGGAACGAAGGTGCGTGTGGGTGTGGTCGTCAGACACACACACACGACCAAAGAAAGAATCAACCTCGTCGTCTACGATTTATAAAAGAAAGAAAACAAATATTCTTGAGATGATTGCCTTCTTCAGTAGCATAAAACTGACGTAAACGTGATATAAGTAATATATGTTATGTATACGACAGAGTCCTTCCACCAAACCTAACCGTTTTGGTCAATTATTATTATTATTATTCGTAACATCTCTTAACTAATAATGTAACTCAAACATTTCACAATTACGATGATGTTTTTCTTTTATAAATTTTGTTGGACTGTTACTACTAACAACTAGCTTAGCTTTCATTATCTATATATCTATCATCTAAGTCTGGTTAAATTAATGATTATATCAACTAGTTTTTCGTCGAATTTTTGAAATGAGAGTTTGGTTTCTTTAGGTTTTCTTTTTTTTTTGGGTTTCCTTAAATTGTTTGTCTTTACAATGAAGTAAAGTTAAAACAAGATTGAGTGAGAAAGTGGCCAACTAATTCTCTCTGTTCCATCAATCTAAAATACAAATTGATTTGATTTGATTATTAATCCACAAAAAAGGTGGTCAGAGAAACAAAAGAAAAAGGTATTTAAAAAAAAAAAAAAAGTTTGCTTCCATACCAGCTAGACCCAGAATCAAAGTATAGCAGACTTTTTCTTCTACATATTCAAAGTTACTTATCTCCAAAATACAGAAAGAAGAAGAATAAAATGTTAGGAAAGCAATAAGCAGAAGAGTCTTTCTTCTTTGGTTGCTTTTTTGATTTCTTTCTCTGTAACAGCTTCTTTACTCTTGAGAGTCAGAGATCCCATAATCAAAGGTTAGTTAAAGATTCATGTTGTTTGTGATTATCCAAATAATTTAGTTTTGTACCATTTGGGTCTGCTTAATCACAGAGTTGTGTATATAGTTTGTTTTTGTTGGTTTCTTTAATTTACATGTTGTCCAAGTTATCTATCTTTTAGATTTGTATCAAATTCTCTGTATTTTCTGAGGAAAAAAATTCCATACAAAATCGATATAGTAATACTAATATTGTGTGATATAATCAGTTCACCTAATTTGGGCTAGAAAGATAGAGTTGGATTTAAGATTTCTCAAAAGTTAAAATATAAACTTTCCTTTTTCATGAAAGCTCTCAACAACTTGAAATCTTTATTTTCTGGCAGTTTCCTCTTGTCATTGATTGTTCTGAGTTAATATTTCAGTTTTTTTTTCTTTCTCTTTTGCTTTGTTTTAAACTCTTTTGTCCGAAACTCCTGTTTCAATATGTTGCAGGAGTTTTTCTATTTTTGTGCTTCAAGCTGTTCCTCCTCCTTGGTAAAAACAGAGCAATCATGCTAAATTGTGCCGTCCTCTTATCAAACCTTGGCCGTCATCTAACTAAGTAAGCAAATAATGTTTTATGATGAGCATATGCTTGTATCAATAAAAGCTTCTTAATTTTTTTTAATTTTTTATCGTATGTGTCTTTTTGTTATTGTTAACAGTTAAAAGGAAAGTAATGTTCGAGAAATGGGGAAGAAAGGAAGTTGGTTTTCTGCAATCAAAAGGGTTTTCACACCACATTCCAAAGAGAAACAACTAATCAACAACAACGTAAGCAAGTTCCTTTTTTACATTTTGGTGAATTGATATGAGAATGAAGTGTATATACATTTATGATGGTTTTGTGTTTTGAAAGCAAGAAGCAGAGAGAAAGAGTGAACACAAAGAAAAGAAGAAGAAAGGTTTTGGAAAGAAACTAAGGAATGGAGAAACCAATACATTTCTTCCCATTTTTAGACAGCCTAGTAGCATTGAAAAGATCTTGTGTGAAGCCGAGCGAGAGCATAACCTTGTCTTTAGGCCACCAACTCCCTCCACGGATCGAGCAAAGGCTTCATCAGCCTATCTTCCATCTCCTTCTTTTAGGCCTGCTTCTCCTAAACTGCCTTCTCAGAGATATGTCTCTTCTCCAAAACCAATTTCGCCAAGACTTGCTTCCTCTCCAAAGCCCCCTTCTCCAAGAGCCGTTTCGCCTAGGATTGTGCAGCGGCGCGAGTTTGTGTATAGACCAGAGCCAACTCTACTGGTCAGAAATGCTACTGCTACAAAGATTCAAGCAGCTTTCAGAGGTTACATGGTACTGTCAAAAAACATTCTTGATTCTGTTTTAATTGTCACCATTAATCTCAAACAGTGAGCATCCATAATTTAGGAAATGTAAATTTGTGTGTAGGCAAGGAGGAGTTTTAGAGCTTTGAAAGGTCTTGTTAGGCTTCAAGGAGTGGTGAGAGGTCACAGCGTGAAGCGTCAAACGATGAATGCTATGAAGTATATGCAGCTTTTAGTCCGAGTCCAAACACAAGTCCAGTCACGTCGCATCCAAATGCTGGAAAACAGAGCTAGGAATGACAAAGATGACATGAAATTAGCCTCTAGCCTTATGGTAAGTAACGCTCTCATGAATCTTAGTGCCACAAGAAAAAAATATCTCTAAATTGAATCACTTGAGCACTGTTGTTCTTTCTCGCAGTCTGAGGATTGGGATGATAGTGTCCTGACAAAAGAAGAAAAAGATGCGAGGCTGCATAGGAAGATTGATGCTATGATCAAAAGAGAACGTTCCATGGCCTATGCTTATTCTCACCAGGTAATATACTCATCTCTTCTTTTTCTTACTCATCATACCAATGTAATATCTAAGGTTTTCAGAAACAACACTCTGTGACTCATTGACTCTGTTTGTTTTCTACTCAGTTATGGAAAAATAGTACCAAGTCTGCTCAGGACATTCGAACAAGTGGCTTCCCACTTTGGTGGAACTGGGTGGACCGGCAGAAGAACCAAAGCCAGCCTTTCAGGCTAACACCAACACGACCGAGCCCAAGCCCTCAGCCTCAATCTAGCAACCAAAACCATTTCAGGCTGAACAACAGTTTCGACACTTCCACGCCCAATTCATCAAAATCCACATTTGTTACTCCATCTAGACCCATTCACACTCCGCAACCATACAGTAGCAGCGTCTCAAGATACTCACGAGGAGGAGGAAGAGCTACACAAGATTCTCCTTTCAAAGATGATGACAGCCTCACAAGCTGCCCTCCGTTCTCAGCTCCAAGCTACATGGCTCCAACAGTCTCAGCAAAAGCAAAGCTGAGAGCAAACAGCAACCCGAAAGAGAGAATGGACGGTACACCGGTCAGCACAAACGAGAAGAGAAGGAGTTCGTTCCCTCTTGGTTCGTTCAAATGGAACAAAGGGTCATTGTTCATGAGCAGCAACAGTAACAACAAGGGTCCAGGTTCTTCTTCTTCTGGTGCAGTGGTGCTTGAGAAACACAAGACCCTCAAATCCGTAGGAAATTTGAGTATTGATTCTACTGTCTCCATGCCTGCAACAGTTGGGAGGAGAGCTTTTAACAGATTTGCGTGATTTTTCTTTCAATGCTTTGACTTTTTTTTTTTTCCTTTCTCAGTTTGATTTCTTGATCTTACATCAATTTTATGAGTGGTGGTGATGATTTTGAGTGTTCTTGATTACGATTTTTACAGATGTAACATAATAATAAAGTAAACAACTAAAGCAGAGGATTTGGATTGTACAGTGTGATCTTCTTTATATATATCTTCTCTTCATTTTCCAGAACTAGGGCTTCGATTTTCGAACTACATAGACTTTGCCTGTTGATCACGAATCTTTCTTTTGGGCCAATCAACAAACTTTAAACATTCTTTCGGGCCCAACTACAACATTCTTGCAACTAAATTAAGAAAACCCAATCAAAATATAGTTTTTAGTTCCTTTCTTTTGAGTTTTGATAACTAATTTATTGGTTGCATTTTGGATTTTAGATAATTGAAAAGAATGTTGAAGTGTAAGTTATGTAGAGCATATCAATATTTAAAAAAAAAAAAAAAATTAAAAGTCAATCCAAAGATACATTGCCGCCATGTCGTATCATTTTTTTGTTTTTCCTTTAAAATATAAATATTTTCTGGTCAAAGACTTTGGTTGTGATAATTGATTTGTTTCTTCTTTTATTGCGTCGCTGCTTTTACATACTACTATTGATCCACAAAGCCTCAAAGGATTAGACATCAACGAAATATCCTTGTTGTAAATTTTGACCAAATGTCATAAAAGTCAAACCTTTGACGTTTTTAGTGTTTCTTCTCAACACTCAAGAGATGATAATATCACAGAAGATCAAAATCTTTCACACAAACCAAAAAGAAAAAAAGAAAAAGAACATCAATGTCTCGTGAACATATTATTCTCTGTCAAGCAATTCTTGCTCTGTTCTTTACTCTGTTTTACAATTCCCATGCCTACTTCGTCCCACACGGATCTGTAGGAATCGGCTACAATGGTTACTTCACTTTAACCAACACAACAAAACACGCTTACGGTCAGGCTTTCGACAACGAACATTATACAGTCAAGAACTCATCAACAGGTCTCCTAACATCTTTCTCAGTCAACTTCTTTTTTGCGATCGTCCCTGAGCATAATCATCAAGGCTCACATGGTATGGCTTTCGTTATGTCTCCCACAAGAGGCCTTCCCGGAGCTTCTTCCGATCAGTACCTCGGAATTTTCAACAAGACAAACAACGGTAAAAGTTCGAATAACGTGTTAGCTATCGAGTTAGATATACATAAAGACGAGGAGTTTGGAGATATTGATGATAATCATGTTGGGATTAACATTAATGGTTTGACATCTGTTGTCTCTGCTTCTGCTGGTTACTATGATGATAAAGATGGAAACTTTAGAAACCTTTCTTTGATCAGCAGAAACGTAATGAGGCTTTCGATTGTTTATAGTCAACCTGATCAGCAGCTCAATGTTACTTTATCTCCTGCTGAGTTCCCTGTTCCGCCTCAGAAACCGCTTCTGTCTTTAAACCGAGATCTCTCACCGTTTTTGCGTGAGAAAATGTACTTTGGATTCACTGCATCGACAGGGTCGGTTGGAGCAATACATTACATGTTGGGTTGGTTTGTTAATGGAGTAGTCGAGTATCCGAAATTGGAGTTTGGTATGCTACCAACCCTTCCTCGGTATCCTAAGAAATCATCTAATAGAACAAAAACGGTTTTAGCGGTCTGCTTAACGGTATCCGTGATTGCTGCATTTGCCGCCTCGTGGATGGGTTTCATCTTCTATCTGAGGCATAAGAAGGTTAAAGAAGTTCTTGAGGAATGGGAAATTCAATATGGACCTCATAGGTTTGCTTACAAGGAGCTTTACAATGCCACAAAGGGTTTCAAGGAGAAACAACTACTTGGGAAAGGAGGTTTTGGTCAAGTCTATAAAGGAACACTTCCAGGTTCTGACGCAGAGATCGCTGTGAAACGGACTTCTCATGATTCAAGACAAGGGATGAGCGAGTTTCTAGCCGAGATTTCAACCATTGGTAGGCTTAGACATCCAAATTTAGTCAGGCTTTTGGGGTATTGTAGGCATAAAGAGAATCTCTATTTGGTTTATGACTTCATGCCTAATGGAAGCCTTGACAAGTATCTAAACCGTAATGAGAATCAAGAACGGCTGACTTGGGAGCAACGTTTCAAGATTATCAAAGATGTTGCAACTGCTCTCCTACACCTGCATCAAGAATGGGTGCAAGTCATCATTCATCGAGATATCAAACCGGCTAACGTTTTAATCGACCAAGAAATGAATGCGAGGCTCGGGGATTTCGGACTTGCGAAGCTGTATGATCAAGGATTTGACCCTGAAACATCTAAAGTAGCGGGAACATTCGGGTATATAGCGCCAGAGTTTCTAAGAACAGGAAGAGCGACTACAAGCACTGATGTGTATGCCTTTGGGTTGGTAATGCTTGAAGTTGTCTGTGGTAGAAGGTTGATAGAACGACGTGCAGCAGAAAATGAAGTATATCTTGTGGACTGGATCTTAGAGCTTTGGGAAAATGGGAAAATTTCCGATGCGGCGGAGGAAAGTATACGTCAACAAGGAAACAGGGGACAACTTGAGCTGGTTTTGAAGCTCGGCGTCTTGTGTTCGCATCAAGCAGCGTCAATCAGACCAGCTATGAGTGCGGTTATGCGGATTTTGAATGGCGTTTCACAGCTTCCAGAAAACCTTCTTGATATCGTAAGGGATGATAAATTCAAAGGATGGCCTGAGACATCAATGGAAGTACTACTTGATGTGAGTTCATTGGAGGTAACACATTCATTTGTCTCCCACGGACGTTGAAATTTTTGGTTTACCAAGGTGATACACAAATCTGAGCTTCAGGCACATTTATATTGAAAAATTGAATTGTCAGCAATACAAAAGACGATCATATATTTTTTCCGGCTATGTCCAACTAAACCACACTCGTCTTTCAAGACTTCTATATCCTGACGTCTCTTTTTCTCAATAACTTCAATCGTTCGGTTTCTTATAAAACTGTCAATTTTAATTGAAATTATCTCAATGGTTACGAAATCTTTCAATAGAACAGTTATAGATTGGCCAATTAGTTGACGTTTTTTTGTGTTCAAATTGGCTAATTAGTTGCAATATTTGTTCTTTCTTTAGAGCATTAAAGATCATACAGAAACAAAAAAGCAGGTTCTTCATGTCAAATCTGATACTAAAACTTCTGTCCAGTAATAAGGAATGACCGTAATGTTCAGTCATATTATGCATGTACTCTTTAACATTGCAAAGATCGTGAAACCTATGAAGAAACAGATAAAAGCATCACGAAAACTATGAAAAGAAAAAAACAAAGAAAAGATGTGGAATTGATAAAAGAATGTAGCGACTTGTTCGAGGCCACGATCAACATTGAGAAAACTTGATAGGCACGGAGAATCGCTATTCGTTATTGCCAACCTTCAAGGCAACTTACGCCATTTTTTAATTTGACGTCATTGCTCTGCTAATTGGCTTTTCTTATAACTAAAAAAAACTTAAAAAAATACGATTGGAGACCAAAAAAACCATAACAACAAAAAAAAACAGCAAAATAGACAACTAAAGAACCCTAGAAGATGAAGAAGAGATAAACTATGGCTTATAATCGAGCAAAGAGATGATGATTCTGGAAGACTACGACTTTACTGATTATATATAGAAGAAATAGAGCGGCTGCGGAGGAACGAGTACAAAACCCTAATCTCATTCTTTTTATCAACCCGACGAAATAGACGTATATGGGCCAAAGGGCCTACTTACTATTCAACATGGGCTCAGATCCACAATGTAATTGCTTCGGAATTTTTATTATTAAACCTATATACACTATAGTTTTCTACTCCATTATCATTTTCAGAACTGGACGTGAAATTTCAAATCAATTATTTTTGGTACCGTGCGTGATAGGTTCCAAACATTATTCGTTCGGTATAACTTGGGATGTTTATCTTTTTTTTTGGTAAAATATAACTTGGGGATGTTCTTTTTTTTTTTTTTTCGTCAACTTGGGGATGTTCAACTAATTGATATATCTATCCTTAGCCATTATAGTCGTAAACTAAAACCGATCAAAATAAAAGTGAATCAATTTCGCTAATGACAAACTCTATTCTAAGACAAATAATCACCCTTATCCAATATAAGATCCTAAAATGGTAACAAATTCCGAGTTTGACCTAAGTATACTGATCCAAACTTGACGACTCTAGAATGTGATCAAATTTTTAACATATACATAAAATGTATATTAGTATCATTTATTTCATATACTATATTGTTGCAACTACTGAAATAGACATCATCATGTGATAACCTAATTATTATGCGCGTGTAGGTGAAGAGAGCTAGCTACAATACTAATAGAGACTCACAACTTTGAAATAATTTTCTTAGGCTCTCCCAAACATATATAGAACTTGCCGGAAGCCAGCTTATCCGGAGGAAGCAACACTAACTTGGCGACAGTGGCAGCAGCCTCGTCCGCCGTGTGAGTCCCCTGACCACCGGTCATAGACGTACGAGTGAAACCAGGGCAAAAACAATTCACACTTAGTTTTTTACCCTCGTAACGTCGAGCCAAAACCCTAGAATAAGCGTTTAAGGCCATCTTTGAGATGGCGTAGTCAGGCCAGTTCTCCGGCCATCCTTGTTTTTCCCAAGTCCCGCTCATCACGTCCTCCAGAAATTGGGTCACAGTCGCATCGATTTGTTCATCGGTAAGGTCTTCACTTTCTAGTGTTTGTCTTATACTAGGGCTTCTCAGTTTCTGTATGCCAAAACAAGAGAAGAAGAGATGTGATATCGTACGTTTAAGGTCTTCATTATATTAATTATATTTTATATTTATTCTTGTCGGTCCATATACATATATAGTATAGGAAGAACCGAAGGAGAAAGAGATAATATAGTATTACGTTTAATGTGCCAAGCCTTGAACTGATGTTAAGGATGCGGCTAACGGAGTCTGAACGGCGAAATAAGGGCAAAAGCGCCTCCGTTAAAAGCTTGGCACCGTAGAAGTTGGTCTTGATAATGGTCTCTGGCTGTTTGATTAAATTCTCACCGACAGCGTTAAATGAAACCGCCGCATTGTTCACCTGAGCAACATGACGCCGTGTTATGATTCTATATATGTATATGAATAAATATTGACTGTGTGCTTGAGAAAATTGTGACTTTCTTTTTGTTTTCTATCAACATATTGTTTTTAACCCAACAAGTTTTTTTTTTAAACATGGAGTTGGTAATACTTTATATATAGTAGTTGTGGACTAAGTAAATGTCTAGTGCGAATGAGATAATTTATTGAAACATAAGAATATTAGTTTGTAAATTACCAAAATGTCGAGTACTCCGAAGTTGCGACGGAACGAGGAGGCGAAGGTGGCGATGGAAGAAGGGTCGGAGATGTCGAGGCAGCAAAAATGAACGTTTCGAAAGCCATCGTGGCGGAGGGAATCGGCTGCTTGGCTTCCGTTTTCGGCGTTTCGGGCAGTTAAAACGACGGTTAGTCCAAGCTCCAGTAACCTCTTCACAACAGCAAAACCTATACCTTTGTTTGCTCCGGTCACCACAGCTGTTGTTCCTTCCGACCACCACCTACAGTAATCACAAACAACAATCAAAAATTGGTTTTACGGTTATGTAGGAAGAGACTTTGCTTGCACACAAAAACCTTTTAAAGACGGGAATGATTTATATATGTGTACCTATTTGTTGAAGAAAGAGGAGAGGTTACATGATCCATTTTTATTATTTTTGGAAAGCAACAACAATGATGCTAAGAAAGACTCGATGAAGGGATTATATATAATTACATAAATAGGGTTAAGTAAATAGACATGGATCTGAACACATGCATGTTATATTGATTTATAAATACACAAACAGATCATGGTTGTCTTCGTTTGTGTGATGGCGGTGCCAGACAAATAATAAAAATAAAAATAAGCCAAAGAACTCGTGAATAATGCTGTAAAATATTAATGTCAAGTCATTTAAATATATATATATTCATTAACGTCCATGCGTTCTTATTATTTGGAGATTCGATCCACCCTTCAACGTTCCAGACGGCAATAGCAAAAAATTTATTTGGTTTTTGAGATTTTTGTTTCTTATAATTTTCATTCGGCGCCGTTGATGAAATAGGTTTTGTCCAATGTACAAAATATACAATGCTAACTGGAAATGTCAAGAGGCTGCGTCATGAAAAATATACGTACTAATAAAATGCACACTTCGATATTTTTTTTATAGTTATGCATGGTATTAATCAATATATGATGGATTACCAAAACTTTAATGTTTATGTATATTTATAATTAAATATGTATATACGCACGTACCCCATAATTTGGCTATATTAATAGGTAGCAGTTCATTTTCATTGTGTATTGTACTATCGTATCCTAATAATGTCAGCAAGCAATCCTGAAATAAATTGTGTACCCGTTTTATATGATAAAACTATATTCACCCTCTTAAGAATATATCAATTACGTATTATTCATTTTTTTGCATTGAATGAAAATTAATTACCACCTATCTAAAACCTTTCTTTTGTGTGTATATATATATATATATGACTATATACGGTAGGTTTTATTAAATGTGGATCAGATCCGATCAGAATACCGAATCGATTACTCTTAGGGTAGTTGAGTTGATATGGCCGGGTGTATTTAATTGTAGTCGTCGTCTAGAAGGAGAAAAAAAAAGAGAGAGTAGAAGAATATTGACTAAGAGCTAGTCGATCCTTTTGATTTTATATTGTTTGCAACTGCATGCTTCAATTAAGAAAACCATACTTATATAGGACTAGGTTTGTCGTATAAGCAATTTACTTGGGTTTAAAAGGTTAAAGTTCTTTATTGTTGAACTAAGACTGAGGGGTCGTTAGTGGAATTTAGGCATGTGGTTGCTTCATCATTGGGACGTTCTTTATCTATTCATAAAGTTTCATTTATAGGAGCATTGTTGTACGTGATATAAGTGCATGTTGGAAAATGGTTTTTCTGGGTCTTTTATCGATGTACACTGCGAGCGCTAGGGTGAATGAAAATTACTCTACTTTTTGGACGACCAGTATGCGTTTTTCACGCTCTAAACCTTAAAAAAAAAAAAGGCTAGACATTGTCGGAAAAGTTTCCGTTTACCTCTAAAATCACGTAAACACCACATTCATTGGGATTCTGATCACTTATTGATCATGCCTATCACTAAACTATTTCTCTCTTCTCATCATGATCATTATGACCATATATCTTTATTGTCAAAAGAATGTCTCTATGTATTCATGAGCAAACAAGAAGAACTGAATCTCTCAATATGCATGGAATCTTACAAAACAATCGCAAGTTTTGAATCTAGAAACCAATTATTGGAGACTAAAAATAAAAAGTAATATTCATGATTTGCACATTGTATATTATATTATATGTTTAGTTTAGGTATAAACACCTTATTAATTGGTTCACACCCTTTGGTCATAAAGGTTTGGTGAGAAGGATACGAATATTTTTTGTTTTGTTTTAGAAGGTACGAAATATTATTATAAACAGGAAAGGGAATATTTTCTTGTTTAAATTAAACACAAACTTATATATATCCCAAGAAAAAGAAAAAAACCTAAAGAGTTAAGTGACTCTGATAAGTGAAATCAATGATTTTAGTCTTTGATTCGGTTTTGTCTCAAGAGGAGACAAGTGAAATGTATTTGTCTAGCTAGGGTTATCTAGTGTCGATTCTGCTCTCGTGGGATAAAAGTATGTGATTTGATCGATTCCAAGATCACAGTTTTTGTTATTGCCAACCTTCAACGCAATAGACGCTATTTCACTAGCTTTCTTATTATACAATACAAACCAGATCAATAAAACTTCTAAAGCAACAAAGAAAAAGCATGATTTATGATCGAGCGGTTGAAGAGGAACAAGATTTCTTGATTTATCATAACTCTGTTCTGTGTGTGTAAGATTCTTTCTTTTCCACAAACTCTGTTTTTGTGTGTGTAGGATTCGCCGATCAGGCTTCATCTTCCATGAGAGACGAAAGAATTTGTAAACGTCAATGTAGCAAATGAATTCACATCAAGTAGTACTTGGACTGATGTCTCAAGCCGTTTTCTCTCTTCCATTATCATCTCAAGAAGATCTTCCGGGAGCTGCAAGACGCCATTCAAGATCCTCATAACCACACTCATATCCGGTCTAATCGATTCCGCTTGATGAGAACACAACACGCCCAGCATCAAAACGAGCTCAACTTCCCTCCTGTTCTGTTCTTGGCGGATACTTTCATCGCCCGCATCGAAAAGTTTCCCATTTTCCCAAGTCTCTAAAATCCAATCCACAAGAACTTCCTCATTTTCAGCTGCACGTCGCTCAATCAGCCTTCTGCCACAAACGACTTCAAGCATAACCAACCCAAAGGCGTAAACATCTGTGCTTGTAGTTGCTTTTCCTGTTCTTACAAACTCTGGTGCTATATACCCGAATGTTCCCGCTACTCTAGATGTCTGAGGATCCAATCCCGGATCATGAAGCTTCGCCAGTCCGAAATCCCCGAGCCTTGCATTCATATCCTGGTCGATTAAAACATTAGCCGGTTTGATATCTCGATGAATGATGACTTGTACCCATTCTTGATGCAGGTGTAGTAAAGCAGTTCCAACATCTTTGATGATCTTGAAACGTTGTTCCCAAGTAAGCCGTTCTTGATTTTCATTCGGGTTCATACGTTTTAGATACTTGTCAAGGCTTCCGTTAGGCATAAAGTCATAAACTAAGTATAGATTCTCTTTATGCTTACAGTACCCCAAAAGCCTGACTAGATTTGGATGTCTAAGCCGACCAATGGTCGAAATCTCGGCTAGAAACTCGCTCATCCCTTGTCTTGAATCATGAGAAGTTCGTTTCACAGCAATCTCTGCATCGGATCCCGGAAGCGTTCCTTTATAGACTTGACCAAATCCTCCCTTCCCAAGAAGTTGTTTCTCGCTGAAACCCTTTGTGGCATTGTAAAGCTCCTTATAACCAAACCTATGAGGTCCACATTGAATCTCCCATTCCTCAAGAACCTCTTTAACCTTCCTATGTCTCAGATAGAAGACAGAACCAATCCCCGAGGCGACAAATGCAGCAAGCACAGCCAACGTTAAGAATACCGCTAAAATTGTCCTCGTTCTATCAGACACTTCCTTTGGATATGGAGGAATGACGGGGACTCGGCCAAACTCAAACGGTGGAAGTTGTGCTCCGTCATCAGAGTGCAGCAGCAACATATAATGGAGGGCTCTCATGGATCCCGTGGATGCCGTGAAGCCAGTATACGTACCCTCCAAAAGATATTGCGAGAGATCTCTGTTTAAAGACAACAGTGGTTTCTTGGGAGGAAGAATGAAATCAGCAGGACATAAAGTAACATTGAGCTGTTTATCAGGTTGACTATAAGCGATTGAAAGCCTCATTACCTTTCCGCTGATCAAAGAAAGTTTGTTAAAGTTTCCATCTTTATCATCATAGTAACCAGCAGAAGCAGAGACAACAGATCTCAAACCATTAATGTTAATCCCAACATGATTATCATCAATATCTCCAAACTCCTCGTCTTTATGTATATCTAACTCGATAGCTATCACGTTATTCGAACTTTTACCGTTGTTTGCCTCGTTGAATAATCCGAGGTACTGATCGGAAGAAGCTCCGGGAAGGCCTCTTGTAGGAGATAAAACGAAAGCCATACCGTGTGAGGCTCGCTGCTTATGCTCGGAAACGATTGCGAAGAAGAAGTTGACGTTGAAAGACTTGTTCTTGAAGGGAAAGGTTTCATTACTGATAGCTTGACCGTAGGAATGCTTCGTGGTGTTCGTTAAAATTACATAACTGTTTGAGTTGAAAACCGCAGATCCTTCCAAGATATATTTGCCATGGGAGTTGTGAGTACATGAAAACAGAGTAAGCAACAGAACAAGAACTTGTATTTGCAAGATTTTGAGTTCAGGAGACATGTGTTTTTGTTTGTTTGGCATATGGGAAGTTTATGATCTTACTGTGATATTTCCAATAGGAGTTTAAGAAAGAAGTAAAAAGAGTGAAGCTGTCAAGGTCTGGTCACAAAATAATGTGAACGAACGTTCTCGTGATGTTCCTCGTTATCCATAAACAAACATTATGTGTTTAAAGTATTTTACGCACATGGCACAGATCAAATAGTCAATACAATTATACAATAATCCTTTTATAATCCTTATTAGATTAATACTAGCAATTATAGTGGGATTGGTAGCTGACAAGGGACGGACGCATGTTCCAAGCCATATGATAAATTGTTTATCTTTCTTAAATCTCTTCTAGTCTTCTTCTTGCGTCGTCCATTAATGTGATGTGGCTTAGTATTCTTTAACTTTACTACTGTTACATTCATTAGTTATTGTTGATGTCTAACTATTGTTGTTATGTTATCTAATGAAAATTTATGTTTACATGGCCAAAAACTGTCTTAGGTAGAAGATTCAGTAAAAAGAATCCATTAGCAAAGTTTAGGGATCTTAAGTTCTATGTCACAAAAAGCATAAAACAGAGCAATTAACAAAACTAACGAACGTCCTTTCAATATCTCATCCCTTACCACATCAAGAAGGTTTTTTGGAAGCTGCAAAACTCCACTCAAGATCCGCATAACCGCACTCATATCTGGTCTAATTGATTCAGATTGATGCGAACACAACACGCCCAGCTTCAGAACAAGCTCTATATCTCCCCTGTTTTGATCTTGACGGATGCTTTCCTCAGCTGCATCGAAGATTCTCCCATGTTCCCAAAGCTCTAATATCCAATCCTCAAGTATACTTCTTCATTTTCTGTATAAACACCTTATTGGTTCACACTCTTTGGTCAGAGAAATTTGGTGAGGAAGGTGCAAATGTTTTGTTTTGTTTTAGAAAAGGGAATATTTCCTTGTTTAAATACAAACTTATTATCCACGCGCGCGCACACACACACACACACACAAAAAAAAGAAAAAAAAAAGAGAAGAACAAGAAAAAAAGCTAACGAGCTAGTTAAGTGACTTTTGATAAATGACATCAATGATCCTTAGTCTCTGATTCTGTTTCATCTCAAGAGGAGACAAGGTGAAATGTAATTGTGTAGGGTTATCTAGTGTCAATTCTGATCTTGTGGGATAAACTCAAAAGTATGTGATTTGATCGAGTCCAAGATCACAATTTGATTTTGTTATTACCAACCTTCATAGCCATAGACGCTATTTCATTAGATGTCTTATTATACAAACTAGATAACCAAAACTTCTAAAGCAACAAAGAAAAAGCATGATTTATATTTCGAGCGGTTGAAGAGGAACAAGATTTCTTGATTTATCAAAACTCTGTTTTCTTTTTTGGTTTTCATTAGTCATAACTCTGTTTTGTGTATGTCAGATTCTTTCTTTTGCACAAACTCTGTTTTTTCGTGTGTAGGATTCTCCGTTCAGGTTTCATCTTCCATGAGAGACAAAAGAATTTGTAAACGTCAATGTAGCAAATGAATTCACATCAAGTAGTACTTGGACTGATGTCTCAGGCCGTTTTTTCAATCTCTCTTCCATTATCACATCAAGAAGATCTTCCGGAAGCTGCAAGACGCCATTCAAGATCCGCATAACCACACTCATATCCGGTCTAATCGATTCCGCTTGATGAGAACACAACACGCCCAGCTTCAAAACAAGCTCAATTTCCATCATGTTCTGTTCTTGGCGGATACTTTCATCGGCCGCGTCAAAAAGTTTTCCATTCTCCCAAATCTCTAAAATCCAATCCACCAGAACTTCTTCATTTTCGGCTGCACGTCGCTCAATCAGCCTTCTACCACAAACTACTTCAAGCATAACCAACCCAAAGGCGTAAACATCTGTGCTTGTAGTTGCTTTTCCTGTTCTTATAAACTCTGGTGCTATATACCCAAATGTTCCCGCTATTTTAGATGTCTGAGGATCAAATCCAGGATCATACAGCCTCGCCAGTCCAAAGTCCCCAAGCCGCGCATTCATTTCATGGTCGATTAGAACATTAGCGGGTTTAATATCTCGATGAATGATGACTTGTACCCATTCTTGATGCAAGTGGAGTAGGGCACATGCAACGTCTTTGATGATCTTGAGACGTTGTTCCCAAGTAAGCCGTTCTTGACTCTCATTCGTGTTCATACGGTTTATATACTTGTTAAGGCTTCCGTTAGGCATAAAGTCATAACATAAGTAGAGGTTATCTTTATGCTTACAGTACCCCAAAAGCCTGACTAGATTTGGATGTCTAAGCCGACCAATGGTCGAAATCTCGGCTAGAAACTCGCTCATCCCTTGTCTTGAATCATGAGAAGTTCGTTTCACAGCAATATCTGCATCGGATCCCGGAAGCGTTCCTTTATAGACTTGACCAAATCCTCCCTTCCCGAGAAGTTGTTTCTCACTGAAACCCTTTGTGGCATTGTATAGCTCCTTATAAGAAAACCTATGAGGTCCACATTGAATCTCCCATTCCTCAAGAACCTCTTTAACCTTCTTATGTCTCAGATAGAAGACAGAACCAATCCCCGAGGCGAAAAATGCAGCAAGCACAGCCAATGTTAAGAAGACCGCTAAAATCGTCCTCGTTCTATGAGACGCTTCCTTCGGATATGGAGGAATGATGGGGACTCGGCCAAACTCAAACGGTGGAAGTTGTGCTCCGTCGTCAGTGTGCAAAATCAACATATAATGGAGGGCTCTCATGGACCCCGTGGATGCCGTGAAGCCAGTATACGCATCCTCCAAAAGATATTGCGACAAATCTCGGTTTAAAGACATAAGTGGCTTCTTGGGAGGAAGAATGAAATCAGCAGGGCATAAAGTAACATTGAGCTGTTTATCAGGTTGACTATAAGCGATTGAAAGCCTCATTACCTTTCCGCTGATCAAAGAAAGTTTGTTAAAGTTTCCATCTTTGTCATCATAGTAACCAGCAGAGGCAGAGACAACAGATGTCAAACCATTAATGTTAATCCCAACATGATTATCATCGATATCTCCAAACTCGTCGTCTTTATGTATATCTAACTCGATAGCTATCACGTGATTTGATGTGTTACCGTTGTTTGTTTTGTTGAATAATCCGAGATACTGATCGGAAGAAGCTCCGGGAAGGCCACTTGTAGGAGATAAAACGAAAGCCATACCGTGTGAGGCTAGCTGCTTATGCTCGGTAATGATTGCAAAGAAGAAGTTGACGTTGAAAGACCTGTTCTTGAAGGGAAGGGGTACGTTGTTGAAAACTTGACCGTAGGAATGCTTCGTGGTGTTCGTTAAAATTATGTAACTTTTTGAGTTGTAAACCGCAGATCCTTCCAGGATATATTTGCCATGGGAGTTGTACGCACATGAAAACAGAGTAAGCAACAGAACAAGAACTTGTATTTGCAAGATTTTGAGTTCAGGAGACATGTTTTGTTTGTTTGCTTGTTTGGAATATGGGAAGACATGTTTTGTTCGTTAAATTTAAGAGTTTAAGAAAGAAGTAAAAGATAGTCAAGCTGTCAAGATAATGTGAACGAACGTTCTCGTGATGTTCCTCGTTATTCATAAACAAAACATATGTATTTAGTATTTTACCCACATGGCCTAGATCAAATTGTCAATGCAATTATATAATCCTTATTATAATAATTAATCCTTATTAGATTAATAGCAATTATAGTGGGATTGGTAGCTGACAAGGGACGGACGCATGTTCCATATGATACATTGTTTATCTTCTTAAATTAATTACGTCGCCTTTAATGTGTTGTGGCTTAGTTACTTGACTATTGTTATTCTTTAGTTATTGTTGACGTCTAACTATTGCTGTTATTATTAGGGATAACAATATCATACATTGGAAGTTGAGTAAGATCTTAAGTGGTATATATAAGATATGGGCCTCTACACTCATTGCCAATTGGTTTTATGTTGGAAGCCCACAATCTAATATGGTATCAGAGCCCGGTCCGCACAAACTCAACCCAATCCACAATCGGTCTGGTCCAATAGTTGGTCCACCGATTCATGCCCGAGCATACCGAGATTTATGGCAAAAAAAAGCCATCATCTCGAGGGGGCGTATTAGGGATAACAATATCAAACATTGAAAGTTGAGTAGGATCTTAAGTGGTATATATAAGATATGGGCCTCTGCACTCATTGCCAATTGGTTTTAGGTTGGAAGCACACAATCTAATAGTTATTATCTAATGAAAATTCATGTTACATACTTAACATTGACAAAAAAATCTGTCTTAGATAGAAGATGCAATTGAAAGATTTAGAAGCAAAGTTGAGGGAATCTTATAAGTTGAATGTCACAAACAGCATAAAAACAGAGCAATTAACAAAACTAATAATCTAATATATATACATATTATCTTTATTAACCATGGAGTTTTGAGCTGAAGTCCGTAATTTATTGGTGCCGCAGAGCAGTATAAGCTCAAACCCATGCCTTCCGAAGCTATCTTGGAATCCAGTAGACCTTGCCACTACGGCACCAGTAGACCAAGAGTTTCATGGTAAAAATAACATACATTATTAAGCTATGTGTTTAAATATACAATTCAAGAACATATTTTGTATGATGTCTTAAGGTTTCATCTCCCATGGGAAATGAAAGAACTTGTAAACGCCAATGTAGCAAATGATGAATTCACATCAAACAGTAGTTCCAGTGATTTCTCAGAGCGCCCTTTCAATATCTCATCCCTTACCACATCAAGAAGATTTTCTGGAAGCTGCACAACTCCATTCAAGATACGCATAACCGCACTCATATCTGGTCTGATTGATTCAGATTGATGCGAACACAACACTCCCAGCCTCAAAACAAGCTCAATATCTCCTCTGTTTTGATCTTGACGGATACTTTCCTCAGCTGCATCGAAAATTCTCCCCTTTTCCCAAAGCTCTAAGATCCAATCCACAAGAACTTCTTCATTTTCCGCTGCACGTCGCTCAATCAACCTTCTACCACAAACTACTTCAAGCATCACCATCCCGAAAGCGTAAACATCGGTGCTTGTGGTTGCTCTCCCTGTTCTTAAAAATTCTGGGGCGATATAACCGAATGTTCCCGCTACTCTTGATGTCTGAGGATCAAATCCCTGATCATGAAGCTTCGCCAGTCCGAAATCCCCGAGCCTCGCATTCATGTCCTGGTCGATTAGAACATTAGCCGGTTTGATATCTCGATGAATGATGACTTGTACCCATTCTTGATGCAGGTGTAGTAAAGCAGTTGCAACATCTTTGATGATCTTGAAACGTTGCTCCCAAGTCAGCCGTTCTTGATTCTCATTCGTGTTGCTACGGTTTAGATACTTTTCAAGGCTTCCATTGGGCATAAAGTCGTAAACCAAGTAGAGATTGTCCTTATGCCTACAATATCCCAAAAGCTTGACTAGATTTTTATGTCTGAGACGACCAATGGTCGTAATCTCGGCTAGAAATTCACTCATCCCTTGTCTTGAATCATGAGAAGTTCTTTTTACAGCAATCTCTGCATTGGAACCCGGAAGGGTTCCTTTATAGACTTGACCAAAACCTCCTCTTCCAAGTAGTTGTTTCTCCTTAAAACCCTTTGTGGCATTGTAAAGCTCTTTATAAGCAAACCTATGAGGTCCATATTGAATCTCCCATTCTTCAAGAACCTCTTTAACCTTTTGGTGCCTCAGATAGAAGGCAGAACCAATCCCGGAGGTTATAAACGCAGCGAACACGGCCAATGTTAAGCAGACCGCTAAAATCGTCCTTGTTCTGTCAGAGGCTTTTCTCGGATATGGAGGAAGGGTGGGGACAACGCCAAACTCCATCGGTGGATATGTTAGTCCATTAAAGGGCTGCATAATCAACATATAATGGAGTGCTCTAATGGATCCCGTCGATGCCGTGAAGCCAAGATAGGTCTCCTTCGAAAAGTAGTGGGAGAGATCTCGGTTTAAAGACAAGAGTGGCTTGTTCGGAGGAACAATGAATTCAGCAGGGCACAAAGAAACATTGAGCTGTTTATCGATGTGACTATAAACGATGGAAAGTCTCATTACCTTTCCGCTGATCAGAGAAAGGTTTCTAAAGTTTCCATCTTTATCATCATAGTAACCAGCAGGAGCAGAGAGAACAGATGTCAAACCATTAATGTCAATCCCAACATGATTATCATCGATATCTCCAAACTCCTCGTCTTTATGTATATCTAACTCGATAGCTATTACGTTATTTGATGCGTTGCCGTTGTTTCTTTCGTTAAAGATTCCAAGGTATTGATCGGAGGAAGCTCCGGGAAGGCTTCTTGTATGAGAGAAAACGAAAGCCATACCGTGCGAGGCCTGCTGCTTATGCTCAGAGACGATCCCGAACAAGAAGTTGATGCTGAAAGACTGGTTCTTGTAGGAAGTGGATACGTTGTTGAAAGCTTGACCGTAGGAATGCTTCGTGGTGTTCGTTAAAATCATGTAATTGTTTGGGTCGTAAACTGCAGATCCTTCCAGGATATATTTGCCATGGGAGTTGTAAGTACATGAAAACAGAGTAAGCAACAGAACAAGAATATGCATTTGCAAGATTTTGAGTTCAGGAGACATGTTTCGTTTGTTTGGCATATGGGAAGTTTATGATCTTACTGTGATACTTCCAATAAGAGTTTTAAGAAAGAAGTAAAAAAGAGTCAAGCTGTCAAGGCATGGTCACACAGTAATGTGAACGAACGTTCACGTGATATTCCTCGTTGTTCATAAAATAAAACAAAACATAATATGTATTTAATATTATATACGCACATGGCCTAGATCAAATCGAAAATGCAAATTATTCATTTCTAAATCCTAATTAGATCAAATAGCAATTATAGTGGGATTAGTTGAGTGTGTTCTAAAGGCTTTTACAACCAAAGTCGTCGAACTGTGACGCTGCAAGTTTAACAACCAACGTGTTGACCATAAATAAATAAATGTAATTAAAAAATAAGTTTTTTTTGTGTTGACACGTTTGTTTGCAGAGTTTTTTAAATTGATTTTTGAGATTTTATATTTGGACTAATTTATATCTATATATTCTGTACTCCGATTTCAGCGTCCAATGGAATTTGTTGACGACTTAAACGTCGCCAGTTGTACCAAATGAGTTCAGATAAAAAAAGACCACTAAGTAAGAAAAAAATATGGATCAAATTTTCAAACAAAAGGCGGAATTTTCTGTCATCTTAAAATCATAAAAACTGTGTGAAAACTGAAAGTACTTCAAAAGCAATTAGACGTCACTAATTTTTCATGGTTCGATCATAGTTAAAGTTTATATATATAATCCTATATAGTGTAACAATATATTTTTAATCGTTCTGTAGAACGTAACACAACAAAGTCTGACATTTTTTTTTCGGTTAATACGACAAACAAATAGGGATTGATTTGTCTAGTCCAATTGCATCTCTAATCGATCGTTGGGGATTTCCGACTGAAATGTTGAGTTAATACATAGACTAATCTTTCTTGGATGTTCAAAATAGAACTCAAACCCACCACTTTCAGTTATAGGGATGCCCTCTTATTGATAAAATAAATTTGCTTAGCCCTCAGTTGTTGATACTTCAAGAACTAACTTGACCAAGTTGCTTTTGTTCATACCTCAGGCTGCATTTTCTCTACCTCTTCTCGAATCGACTGGAACAGAGGGGTAGATAGATACCGCTCTCCGAAGCTCGGGAAAACAACCTGAAACAAAAAATAAAAAACGGATTAAGTAGATTCTATCTTAGATGATCGTTTTATAAAGCCGATTGAAAAAGCTAACTAGCTAAGTGACTTTTAAGTGTTGGTTCTTTGGGGTTTAGTATTTGGATCACTGACTAAAGACACTTTTTCAATCCTAAAATCTCTCGAGATGTTTTCCCTAAATCAATCCAGAGATTTTGATGCACAAAGACACTCCTGTATCATCTTTTTCGTTTTCAGAACATAACTCATATGTGAAACAGAATAAGATATTTACAGCTATGAGTTTTCCAGCATTCTCAGGTCTCTTCGCGACCCTGATTGCAGCAGCAGCAGCAGCTCCAGATGATATACCAACCTGACAAAATTATTACCTTCACGTATAAATCTTATGTTGATTCCACCTTTCACATGCAACATCACGACATCTGAGTGGAAAATCAGAAATAATACAAATAACTAACCATCAACCCTTCCTTAAGAGCTAGTTGCTTTGCGGTTTCTATAGCTTCCTCGCTTGAAATCTGGTAGAAAGCAAAAAGAAGATAGTAATTAGCATCACAATACGAGTAGCTTTAAGTCTCAGGAGTTGGAACATTCAAGCAATAAATTGTGGATATCTTGTGGAAACCAGATAAATTGTATAACCATACTGAATCCAACAAGATAAATCATACCGCTATGACTTCATCCATAATTTTCTGATCCAAATTCTTAGGTATAAATCCAGCTCCAATTCCTTGAATCTTGTGAGGTCCTGTATTCAAATACAAGAAAAAAACATATGTGAATATTAAATCATAGTTTGAAAACACAGAAACAAAATTACTGATTGTATAACTATCAGTAAGGCTGACCCGGTTTGCCACCAGAAAGTATATCGCTTTCGGTAGGTTCCACACCAATAACCTGGAACATTTAAACATCAGATAAATTAAGTACGAATTCTACTGCTTCAATGAGCATACCCTCCTGTCTAATAACTCCAGCAGATGGAACCTTTTTATTTTAGTTTTTACCTGAGACTTGGGGTTTTTCTCTTTAATGAATCGACCAACACCAGTGATAGTTCCACCAGTTCCAATTCCTGCAACAAATATGTCCACTTTTCCCTTTGTATCTTCCCATATCTCAGGACCAGTTGTCTCGTAATGAATCTGCATATATTATAAATATGACATAAAATAGTAGTTTACAAAAATGACAAGAGAATTTCACAGAAGACCCAATTTAACTTTTATGCAACTAGGATTACCCCTCTGATACAGGAGATTCACTCGCCTCATTTCTTATACAATTTAAGTGAAAACCCACTTCAGTTACACACACTTGTGGGTATTCTTAGAGAAGTAAATGCAGGTGGGTTTCCGGTTATCTCGAACAGTAACCTTTCAGTTATCCTCTTATGGTAAATGACTAGAGCTAAAACCAATTCATGACACAAATTGTAATACGAAAAAATAGACATCACAAACCTTTGGGTTCGCAGGGTTGTCAAACTGCTGGAGCATGTAGGCATCTGGAGTGGTTTTCAAGACTTCTTCAGCCTTCTGAACCGCTCCAGTCATACCTTTGGCAGGGTCTGTTAAAACAAGCTCAGCTCCAAATGCCTTTAAAAGAACCCTTCTTTCCATACTCATGGATGCCGGCATTGTCAAGATAAGTCTATAGCCTCTTGAAGCTGCGATGAATGCTAGGCCAATACCCGTGTTTCCACTAGTAGGTTCCACAAGAACACTCTAGATAAATGCAGTAAGGATATGAAGTCAGAGAGCTGACACAGCTGGGCAGGATTAGTGTATAACCACCACGAATAACGGATTAGACTGGACGATTTATATGTCTGTAAAATTTGGTCGCATCCATAAATCTTTACAAAAGAAAGATCAATCTATAATGGATACCTTTCCAGGTGATATAAGACCTTTTTGCTCAGCATCAGTAACCATACTGTACCCAATCCTGAAATTCATTAAACATAAAGGTTTAAACTTGAAGGGAATCGACTAAGAACATATAAACAAGTCCTAAAAGACTCAGGCTACACAAACCTATCCTTGACACTGCAACATGGCTCCATGATCTCGAGTTTGGCAGCAATATTCGCTACACAACCCTTTGCTATACTATTCAAGTACACCATAGGAGTTTTCCCAATGAGCTGAATCATGTCAATAACAGATGCGTGAAAAATTCCAATCAATTTTCAAAATTTAGTGGATAATAACACTTTTGCGACATTCCCACTTGAAAAGATATTTTTTTTTTCTCTCTACCATTCCATCGAAATAAGTCTAGGAAGAAAACCCATCTGACCTGAGACACATTGTCGGCAATGTTGAGTCCATCAGCTCCAGAATCGCGCTTAACAGCCTCACACACAATCGACGGATCTCGTTCCGAGCCATCTGCAAAACTCCGACTCTGCCTCTTCATAGCTACAGAGAAATCGGGAGCAGCAACACGAGCGGAGGAGAAGGAGAGAGAAGAGGTTCCCGGCGAGCATCTGAAACAACGGAGAGTAGACGAAGAAGTCAACGGATTATTAAGGAGTAACGCAGAGGAAGATGCGGCGGCCATGGATGTGTTGCAGCTTCGCTTTCCCAAAAGTGTAGACAGGAGGAGCTGAGATGTGAGCTTAGCTTCGCGGTTACACCTTGAAGCCATGATCATCGCCATGAACGATCCTACTTCTTTTTTTTTTTTGTTATTTCTGGGAAAACGACGTCGATTGAATTTTCAGATACGGTCCATTTTTAGACCAATCTTTGCTTTATCATTTTGATCACGATACCTTTTATGTTCTTTATTATATATCGACCTTAATTACATCATTAGATGAATTAAAAATATTCAAATTTATAGTTTATTTTTTAATATACACATTTATGAAAGAAAAGAAAAAACGTTTTTTTTTTCACCAAGCAAGTGGGAGAATGTGATCTTATTTTTTGTCCCTTCCTACCTCCCAAGTGTCGCAATAATCTTTTTCTCGTCGTCAAATTATCTTGTTTTTGTTAATTTATCATTTTGTGAGAAACGAGTGGGTTCATAGCTGTTTCTTCTGCTCACCGTGCAGATGCTTTAGACGACGCTAACAAGTTCTTGATCGATGAACTTAAGTCGACTGTTTATGATCTCAAAATCTTAGGTGAGACTTGTAACTTTTATTCATCTTCTACTAAATAAGTCACACCAGGATCAGGGGAGAAATTAAAAGAGCTGAAGTGAGACATTGACGTCTAGCTACAAGAATTGTGGTAATCAACAACTTCAAGTACACAATGTCAACAACATCTAAATCACTCCATGTATAACAATTTTTTTTAAAAACATTTTCGGGGGGAATACAAATTTTACGGTGATCAATACTTCCGACACCAAAGAAACACAACAAACTAATTTTTGGAGGAAAGGAAAGAAGAAAACAAAATCTCTGACCACAAAATGTGTGTGTATAGAACCAAGCTACGGCCAGTGAAAGAGTAAAGTCAGACAGCTGAAAGGCTAGCCCATTTGCCTACTTCATAAGGATCTGCATAGTAATATAGCTTGATCCTGTTTGCTAAAGACAGTCCTGCAGCGAATGGAGAAGCCCGACCGCTCAAATCATCAGCTTCTGCGGGATCATCTGCAAACGCTGCTACATCTCCAAGCAGCTTAAATGAAACTCTGCGTGCTTGAATCTGTTTAGGGAAATCGAAATACATCTGTGTTCCAACTCTTGCCTCAGGCAATCTGTATTCCGCGATGGTCACCATTTTGTATTGTTCCTGTTGAAACATTTTTTAGATCAACACGAATGAGTTATTAGTAGATTTTGGTTTCTGAGGATAATAAAACGGGGGAAGGAGGGATAGAGATACCTGAAGAACAGATACTTGTATATACAAGACGGCTGGAGAGACTTGTCTATCTTCCATTATGACACTCGTCGGGTCCCAAATGTCAACTACATCTGAAGATGGCGAGTGGGTCACACGGGGCTTTATGGCGCTAAAAGCATCTAAACGGAATCCAGCTGCTAAAGGTGAAGCAGGTTGCAGATAAAGTTCCAGGACTAGATCATTCTCCATTGGTCTCTCAGCCTCTAGTGGTATCTGGAAGACAAAGAAACAAATACTAGTCACAATAATGGAAAAGCTATAGAAAAAGGTGAAAGAACAATTAGTTCTCTAAGGTACTAACCAGGAATCTATTCAAACGTGGGGCTCTGTCCAGCCAGTTTCTTACGCTCATGCTCTCAACACTTTGTAATGATGCCAGATTTTGGTTGCTCACGATGTTTCCAGTGACCAAGATGCGTTTCGCATGAAGACATGGATCATTCTCAATGGTTGCTCCAAAAGAGGCACGGCGAGGGATCGGAGCAAAAGGGTTCTCATCCAAAGACAAAAGATTAATGTTTTTGTCCAAGCTAACTGAGCTAGATCCAAGCCGAGGAAGACGCAGTGCTACCCATATAATGCGGCAACGAATAGTATTTTTAAAAGCAAATTTTATATGCCTAGGAGCTCTACCAGACTTTTCAGGACCGTACAGCTCAGGTGAAGATCTAATAAAGGACTGTACATCCCACTTTCCCATCAAAGTCCGTGCTTCCTTATTTATGTCGTTGCTCGCCCAAATTTGGACCTGCAATGAAGATACATAAAATGCTGAAATGAGTGCAATTATTGTGGAAGCATTATCAAGTAAGTAATGATGGCATGGGTTGACAAGAATTCAATTGAAGATAGAAAATTCAAACTTACAGTAGGAGCATCAGCATCAGAGTAACCACATGGACTAACGAGTAGAATCACACTGCTGACATCCGAAAGACTATTGAGAACGATGACAGCTTCAACAGAGTTTGCAGAAGGAGGAGCTTTCCAGTAGGCATTACTTGAAGCAAGATTCACAGGGGTGAGTAGTGAGAAAAACGGTGCTGAATCATTTCCAGTTTCGACCTACATTGCATTATGCAAACATCCAAAAGAGAGAGAGGAGGATTAGATATCATATAGCAGCTTTTCCAAAGATAACAATTTAATACATATAAAAAGCAAAATCACCTTATGTAAGAAGCTTGCATATGGGAACTCAGCAAGTGACTCCTCTTGACCAAGAATTTGAGGAAGGAAATTAAAGTCTTGTCGATTCGGAGAAGGCTGACCTCTAACAGCAAGATGATTTGTAATGTTAGATCCAAAGACCTCATTCAGAGCTTCTCGACCAGCATTATCAACACGGCAACCTCTTCGCGAGGTGACCATGACTCTTACATAATCTACAATCAAAGCTTCAAGCACTATCGAACTGCAGCATTTTTTACAAATGTAATGATCTGAACCTATCGAAGTAGCAGAGACATCTGTAAGACTTCCACTTCCATTTGCAATGTCCCTGGAGTAGGATTTTGAAAGCAGAAGAGCTCCTTTTCCAGCACAACAAACCTTGCAAGCTTTTTTCATACATTGGAAACACAAAAACACTGAGCCTGACTCTCCTCCTGAACTCTTGGTAGAAAATCCAACTGGACTTTTATTGACCTCGGCTCGGACTTGACACATTCCACCACCACAACTCTCACCAATTCCGGTTATGTTCCAGAAATCTATCACATTATTTTCCAGCTTCCCTAGACCAATAGAAGCTATAATTTTATCTTCAAGAGAAGCCTGGCCCATAACTGCAAGTGCATTTGCTATTCTGCATAATCTTCCAATATATAACTCGTCGTACAAAGAGTTTGGATTAATGGTAGCCGGATCAATTCCAATTGATAACAGTGCCCTATCTCTTTCTGCTGCAGAAATATTGAGACGTAGACGTTCAATTTCAAGCTTCATAGCTTCTACAAACTCAAGCTTCTTTCCCTGTGTAATGTCAGACATGCAAGAATAACCCTTAAAAGTGGAACTTTAAGAAGAAAGATACATGTGAGGAGAATAGATAAACCAAGGAAAGAATCATACAATCTGAAATATAGTTTTGGCAAGAAGTAATCACATTTCCAGATACCAATTTCTCCCTCCTAGTTAAATTTAATAAGGATTAAGTAACATACCATGTCTGGACCCACAAGGGACTTTAGAAAATTTAAGTACAGATGAGCACCACTTTCCTTGGGCCTTTTCTCTTGTGGGACAGATCCGCCAGGAACAGTTTCAGAGCTGCGATATTCAACAACTGCTTGGTCTAAGAAATCAAGCATGTCATTGTCTCCACTTGCAACACATTCTACCACTGGTTGTGGGAAGGGGTCAGAAGACGAGTCCTCTCCTGTCAAAAGGTCAAGTAGATTACTGGGAAAAGGATCTTTCTGTTGTACTGGTGTGAAGACAGTTTCAGTCTGTGAACATTTTGCTGCAAATGGATTCAAGTCAGAAGAAGATGAAGAAGGAATTTCATCTTCATCTGGTTTCCTTGCAAGTTCAGCTAATCTTCCTTCAGTACGTTCACAAGTAAACATTCCTTTCCATGGAAGAGAAATTCCAAGGACTTCAATCTACAACACAATGATGGCTAATGATAAACTTTAACTAGTTCAGAGCATGATGAAGCTAATAGATAAATCATGAATTCAAAGTTTGGAATTTAGTAAGTACCTGACCAAGAGTCATAGGAATTCTAACAGAACCAGCTGGATAAAATGTAACAGCAACTACACGGGTTAAGAAATCTAACTGTCCTTCTAGTTCTTCAAAATCATACAGCAGTGAAAGACTTGAAGTATCTTTTTCATGAAGACGTGCACCAGCTCCAGTAACAGCCATATCCTCAGAACTAATTGGCCCTGGTAAGGGTATCAAAAGATTTGTACCATTGGCACAGCGTGGTATCGAAGCACCCTGTCCAGAAAACATAATTACAGGCAATCGGTAATCCAGTTCAACTAACTTGCATGTAAATCTACATGATCTCTTCCAAACAATAAAAGAGAAGGGACAAGACCTAAAAGAGAGTTAACCTCAACAACTAATTTAAGGTCCTCTATGTGGCGTCCGGTTCTCACGTCCACAGTGGATGGACATGTCAAGTCATCCGCACCGTGTGAAATGGTGAGTAGAAGTTGACATACATGGCAAGGCTCACTGAGATAGATAAATAATTCAATGATATCTGCAGCTTGTGGACATAGCTGCAAAATAAATAAAAAGTATGAAATATTCTTAGCTCAAGTCTTCAAGTAATGAAAACTACGAGGTAATGTTATATCTAAGTGGAGGTACCCAAGTTACGTCCTTCCTCTTGATACTCAGCAGAGTGGACCCATCATTGGAACTTTCAGACATGCTAGGTACAGGTTTCAGAAAGAAACCAGATGGTCGAGAAAGTACCTGACATGAAATTTTTTGCAGTGAGAAGTAGACAGAATAGAGAAAGCAACAAAATAGTAGAGTTTACACATCAACAAATATGTTATGCTCTTAGGAATCATATATCTACACAATAGACAAAAATAAAGAGTATCGGTCCAGTATGAAAAAACAAACTACCTACGCGCAAAACACGTAATTCATACTTTAGAGCAGTTAATATACATGGAAAAAGGTGAGCTGTGAGATGGAAAGAAGTTTACTGAAATCGTGCCAATTTGCTTACATGTAAAGGCTGAACAGGAATTGATGGAAGATGCTTGAAAAGCCTCATTCCCAGAAACATCTCCAGCTGCTTTTGCCGTGAACTATCAACCATCGCATTTTTGTATCTTCTCTGTAGAGTAATTTTCATGTTTTTCTGTGCTGCAGAAAACTGTTTAAACGCTCCTGATTCTTCGCTGAAGATGTTGAGAATTTGGCTGTGCATAGCTTTCGAGCCAGTATAGAGGGTTGCATGGATATCACCTTGTTGCAGAAAAAGATCAGCAAGCTCAGACACAGGAGATAAGATAGTTGATCTTTTAAATTCCTCAAACTTCATGTCAAGTCGCTTCCATGGTTTATCAGGACATGGATGACTCCATGTTGTTGTCTTTGTATTGTGATCTATATAATACGATTTTCCAGTTACTGCATCAGCTCTTTTTTCCCACCCCGGTGGAAGAGGAGCATTATATCCCCCATGGTTATTAGCAGAATTATAACCATATCCAAGTTCACTGTCAAGTGATATTCCCAGCCTTCTACATTGCTCTACAAACACTTGAAGACCACCAAAGAAACTAGCCGCATTTGTTCGATCCAAAGAATCAGCACAGTTAAAGCGTATCACCCCATTTTGATGTGATCTCAAACAGAAGGCACCTTCAAAATCATCAATACAGATTACCTCGCCTCTGCAATCTTTTAGTCTTTGGCGTGAAGGCAAATAGTCGCCTTCAGAAATTCCTATTGCCATAGTGGGAGATTTTAGATACATCCACAATCCTTCAATGGTTTGTTGTTCCCCCTTTAACTTCACGCTGGCATGCCAATCATAATTAATTAGGTGAACACGAGTATAAGGAAGCTTTCCACTGGATCTGATAAAGTTCATCGATTCTTCAAAATGCTGTACTAAGATACATTCTGATTTCCCTTCTCCACTTCTTAGCAAGTTAACACACACAATAGGAACAAAAGCCCTTTTCTTCTGGTTTTCCCCAACTGGTTCATCTAGATTCCTAGTATCATATCGCTTGCTTAATCTTTGGTAATACTCCGTACTGCCTTTATAAGGATCCCTATCGGCCACATAAATTTCTGCTTCTGCTGCAGTCATCTTCAATTCTGCACCCCACCATATCGGTATGGTGCCACGTCGCCAAATGTACGAGTTGAAAGCAATGCTTTGACCATGCCTTTTAGGTGTCCATACAAGCTGCTCACACTCAACTTCGTTACCTGCACTACACATATACTTCTAAATTAGGCCCTAGTCAAATCGAGAGCCACACTTGCATCAAATGTTTGCCTTACTTCCAGACAGCCATTGCTTTTGAGGGTCCCATCAAAACTCATACAAATACCCACAGTTTTGTAGGAAGAGAGGCTAACCAAAAATCTTGAAAACTAATAGAAGTTCTAAGGGAACAACAAAGAAGTAAAGAGAGAGGAGCATTTTGGGGGGCCTCTCACCTGTGCCAGAACATGAATTAATGCCCCTAGCTAGATAACGAGTCCCTGGATGCAGTCTGCTACGACGGGCCATTAGAGCAACAATCCCTTCTAGCTGACCTGAGCTCCCAAAAGGTCGATATTCTGCAAACCCCTATAATTAAAATCAAATAAGAAGATATGATATGGTGTCATATCATCGTAGCCAAATTTACATAAAACAGAAATCGAATAGGTAGATCAACCATCATCGATTCATTAATGGAGGACGAACCTGCAGAAGAATGACACAGTGTTCAGGCAGCCCAATATTCTTAAAAGGCATGGACAGCCATCTATTCCATACGAATTCATCATCAGGGGTTTGCAGTGGCATACGGCTTGGGAAGGGCCTAGTGATGTCCCTAGTATCACAGAAGTAGTGCTTCCCGTCGATGTCAAGCTCTGTTAACTCCTGAATATTCTTGATTTCACCTTTTCCTTGAGGCTGTGGATTGTAAAGTGGTATTTTGACCCATTGACTCTCAGACACTGTATATACACATCCTCCACCAGGCAAATCCGGAATACTTGGAGTTAGCCTGGTTGCAACTAGGAGCATCCCAAAGCTGCCCAACACAGCATAGCCGAGAATTGCTCTGCCATAAACTGAGCTTCTAACACCTCCTCGTGATCCATTCGTGATATAATCTAGGGCTTCACGCTCTGACTTAAAACTATCAAGACCACGCTTACCATTGTACCGCAGGATACCAGTGGTAGGATCGATATAGATAACTTGAGTACCAGACTTAGACAACAGACTTGCAATGACATAGACTTCACCAGAGTCTAAGGTGACAACAACTATAGATGTGTTTTTTGAACCACCTACTCCAAGAAGATTAGAAATTAGCCAACCAAATAATGAAAAACACCTAAGAGTGAAAAAATAACCACTTCCATCTAGAAAAAAAAGAAACTCACCTGGTGGATGCAGATCCATCTGAACTCAAGACCAGGCGGACTAGGTGCCCTTATTTACAGCTTCGCAGACCAAATATATCAAATATGGAACCAACAATCTAACAAAAAGAAAATAAAATAAGGAACTTTCACATTTGACATCCAGAGAAACAAACAGCAAGAGAATCCAAAATGCAGCATAGTTAGTTCTACACTTTGTTATTCCTTATAACAATCTCTAATATCACTGAGCCAAAAGCTACGAATTTTCTCACAAATTCCGATTGAAAACAAAAATCCAAGTACCAGAGATCTGAGACTTAATAGCAAAATTTAAAGACGCAAATCGAATATTCAAATTACGAAAACCCAGAAAGATAAAACTTTCAGAGAACTCGAATCGAATCGAATCGAATCATAAGAGAAGGAACTCACCTTAATATTGCAGAGATGATCAGATGCAAAAAAGAAAAAAAGAAACTCACGAAGTCATAGGCGAACAGACGAAAGATGATGAGTAGAAATTTTTTGCTGTTACTCAACCCACAGAATAAAAACAATTACAGTACGACACGTGTAAAATGCGCAATCAATTTACGTAAAAGGGTAGAAATTATTGATAACTTCGACATTACCCCCATTAGTTTTAAAACGTTACAAAATTGACCAAATCAAATAAAAAAGACAAAAAAATATAGAAGAGATGTAATAACGGCTTTGACAAGCCACACGATTCTCTTCGCTTATCTTCCTCCACCCAATCCATATTGCGACACAATCTCTTTCGAATCCACGCGCCTCTATCTTTTTCAATACACTCGTGATTAGCCAGGTTTTAATAAGATCAGCTCACTCTTTTCATCATCGTCGACCTTGACCCTGTTCCTGATAGGTTAAATTTACTGCATTCATCTCTCTATGAGTTTCTTCTGTTGTTTAATTGGATGATGGGTATTTCTTGTTGCAGGCTTCAGACGAAACCCATTATTGCTAAACTGCTGCTGGGAGTTTACTTGTCTGTATCTTCTTGTTGGAGTCGCTGTATCTTCTTCTTGGTCTGTGATTTTTGTTTTCTCCTCCTTGGGAGGTTCTTTATCCTGTCTCAGATTTACTGGATTGTCCTCTGAAATTGATTTGTTGTTCTTTTTCTGGTATGTTGTAAAAGCTATGAGATTTCTTACAAGTATCCAGGACTGATTAATATTTGTCGAGACCAAAATGTTTCCCCTGTGCTCAGCCGCAAGCTGCCATTACCATCCTCAGGTGAGATTTCTCTTTATAGAAATGGAAGCTAATCACCAAATTGGTTGAAAAATGATTAATTTTGGCGCTGGGATGATATAGTTTGTTAGGGCTGTGATGGATATATGCTTTGTCATAGAAATGCTGGATTCATTTGCTTAGACAAGTGCCTCATAACGGACTGTTTCTGCAGATTTTGTTTCCTGTCAATTGGCGAGGCTGTTCTTCCTTCAGGAGAGAGTTGATTCACAGATACAGTTCTGGTGATAAGGCCTTCTTTGGTATCTCTAATGGAACACACCTGCAGAAGAGTTTCCTACCTCAAGCCACTGGGAGTTTCTTCACCGATACTATCGACAAAATAGAACAACCAGTATCAACATTGGGAAGTTTGTGCCGGAATGAGTTGGACAGAATAAACTGTGTTTATGACATGAGTGAAGCTGTTGTAGTGGGTGATGGGGGACTGACATATGTAGAAATTGGAGAAGATGCTTTCCCTGTTGAAGCTGTTCCAACAGATGTTTCCCCTGTTCAAGCTGTTGTAGTAGATATTTCCCCCGTTGAAAGCCTTTCTGCTGAGACTTTCACCGAAAAGACCAGTAACCTTATAAAGTCAGTTGAGTCGGGGACCAAATCAACTGTTGATATATCTCCGGATAGTGATGTCTCTCTTCCGGATACTCTAGATCTGAATCCGGGATCACTTCCTGATTCAAAAGCTAGCATTGATAAATTTTCTTCTGGTGTCAAGGAGTCTTTGAGTTCTTCACTTCCTGATGCGAAAGCTAGCATTGATGACTTTTCTTCTGGTGTCAAGGAGTCCTTTAGCTCATCACTAAGCCAAGGAGAAAATGCTGTAAAGAACACTTTGGATTCCTTTTCCTCGTCTGTGACATCCATTACTAAGAATGCTTCTGAAGTTGTAGATAGTGCATTTACCAGAGCATTTTCTACGCTAGATCAAACAGGAGATATAGCTGGAGACAAGTTTTCAGATTTTTCTATTGGCTTGAAGGAAGCTTCAAACAGAGCAGCTGCTATTGCCATTGATCTTTTGAGGCAATCAGTTGGTATTGCAGAGAATTCTCTAACAAATGGAGTTTCTTTTATTGTGTACTCTTATGGGTCAGCAAAACAGTTACTTCCTCCAGATGTTAAGAGTGCCCTTAACTCATCAGAAGATGTTGCTCTAAAATTATTGAGTCCCGTGGGAGCTGTGTTGCAGCAGGTGCTTTGTCTTATATACTGAAGGTTGCATTCATATTTTGATAGACGACATCTTTCTAACAGCATCATGATGACAGGTATCTGTTGCCATTGGAGGTTTGGAGAGAAATTTGGGTTTGGATCCAGATGACCCAATCATTCACCTTTTTCTTTTCGTAGGCACCACAGGAACCTTTTGGTACACGGTTTTCTTACCCTGGATGGATGTTAAACTTTCCTTTATTGAGAGGACAATGTAGTATAGAAGAATTTATATTTTCCACCAGATATTTGCAGGGTTCTATATCGGGTTTGGACATATGGTGGATATGCTGGAGATTTGTCTCCAAAGTCAACTCTGGAGCTTTTAACATCAAGAGAAAAGTCAGTGCTTGTAGATGTTAGGCCTGAAGTAAGACGTTCTTAAGTTTCTAACAAGTTCCGATTTCATGATATATAACTTTCTTAAAACCTCCTTGGCTATTTCTTTCACAAAATGTTTCGTCAAAGACTTTGAGTTGAAATAAAAATGTTTATTTTGGCTAACTTTTCTTGAAGGCCTTGAGAGAGAAAGATGGAATCCCGGATCTGCGGAGAGCAGCCCGTTATCGGTATTCTAGCGTGACACTGCCTGAGGTTGGTTTCAGCATCCTCATTATTGTAGACCACATCTAATATATAATATATATACACTCCATTGTTGTAATTAATTAACACGACGAAGTTTCAGCAACCACTACAAAAGAAAATCAATGATCAATGTACCATTAAGTAGGATTAAAGACTTACCTTTGCTCACAGTTTTATGGTTCTTGTTCTTGATTCATATTTAAGGTTGACGGTGCTGTTAAACGACTTCTGAAAGGTGGAAGTGAAGTTGAAGATATCTTGACGGCAGTAATCATCAAGAACTTGAAAGCAGTTCAGGTATCCACCTTCATGCCTTTTTTTGTAACTTACGAGGGTTTTTGTAGTTCATGCCCAAGCGATTCACTGGTGGACTTTATATATCTAAATTATGCTGACTTCTCATAAACTTTTCTTACCCTGCTACTTATAGGACAGGTCCAAGGTTATTGTTATGGATGCTGATGGAACTAGTTCGAAGGGTATTGCAAGAGCTTTGAGAAAAGTTGGGATTAAGGCAAGTCATATGGGATTAATTCACTTTGAGCACAATACTACCTTGAAACATTTCTAAATAAGCTATTCGTTGGTTGTTTATATTGTGACAGAGACCATACTTGGTGCAAGGTGGCTATAGATCATGGGTTAAGGAAGGTCTTCGTGTAAAAGAGCCTAAACCTGAGACAACACTTTCCATCCTCAACGAGGTATCTTACACTGTTTGTCTTGGCTTTATTGAGCAGCTTTACTCTCGGCATTACTATCAGGCCTGATTACTATATTAATATATTGCATGGATGAAATCAAAACTACTCTCAGTTCTTTTTTTATCAGTAAGCTAAAGAAATCCTAAATTATTTAGGAAGCTGAGGCGATTCTTGAGGACATAAATCCTTCTCCATTGCAGCTAGTTGGAGTTAGTGTGGTATGCTTCTAGTTTTATATTTCTTCTTCTGTAAAATATTAATCCCATCCTGACTTACCCGAGGAGATCTATGCAGGGGTTTTTCGCGGGATTGTATGCTTTGTTTGGTGCGTTCAATTCTTTCTCATATTCCCTTTAGGATCTCCCCTTCTCGCCACAACATCAAGTTACTCACTGCCAACTTTGCCCTAACATGATCTCTCTCTCTCTTTCGCAGAGTGGGAGAAAACACTGCAACTCATAGCTGTCATTGGCCTCAGTCTGGTATTTATAATTATATACTACACGCATTCAATGACTTCTATGCTTTACCTGTCAGGAATTGTTTCTTTGTTATTGTTTCTCAAGTGTCAAACATTATGCAGACTATATATCAACGACTTTCTTCATATGATGACTCCGAAGACTTCAAGGAAGACGTCAGGTATAAAAGGCCATCATTGTTCATTACAAAACCTCAGCAAAAAAACTCTGTTTTGTCTTTAACATACGTTGTTTCTTGTTCGTCTTGAAGGCTGTTGTTTGCTCCTGTGAAACTGGGAGCTCAGGCATTCTCATGGGCTGCAGGAAAACTTGAAACAAATGGTGTTGGGCTCCCAACTTCACCTTCGTCCTCAGATGTTCGAAGCCGTGTTTTGCAAGCTGCTGCTAAGCATGAATCTAAGCCGTCTGATGAAACTTCTGAAAGTCTCCAAGAGGATGCATCATCACCAGAAGAAGCTTTAAAGAACGTTGATGTCTCAGAAGCGTAAAAGCTCCAACTTTTATTTCGTTTTTTTCATGTAATTTCCAGGAATTACTCCACTCGTCTCTTGGAACCGTTAACATTCATATAATTGTGAAGCAAAAGAAAAAGTGTAATTCAACCACCTTTTCGTTTTGATACCGCCATACTGGGGATCTTTTCCGCAAATTTAGAACTAGTTGGGTCGAAACCTAGATAAAAAGAAAGTTATAGGTTATAAAAGTAAAAAGAAGTAACTTCTCATAAATCAATACGGGCTTTAGGCCCAAAAACGATAGGGTTTCAATCAAACGCTTCGTCTTACACAGTATCGTGCTGCTCTGTCTCTATATATATTATATAGGCGTCTTTAAGATTTCCTTGTATGGTTTCGGCCACTAGAAGCTTGAGGGAGCAACAATGGTGTGAGTTTTCGTGTATTTCTAACAAAACTCTCTCAATTTTTAACTATATATAGGTAGTGAAATATGAATTATGTTCGTCGCTTGATATGAGTACTACTTGATTAGGCAAATACATAGATTCAGAACAAAATTAAAGTAGTTGAAACCGTGTCTTTGGTGCTCCGAAGGTATGCGTTTATTGTTGATCAGAAACATTGGTTAACTTTTGTTATGTTTGATGGAGCTCTTGGTTCCACAAACAACTAGAACGTCTCTGTTCATAGCAAACCAAAACGATTTGCAATCTCTTCTGTAGAATCTAAAGGAAGACATTGAAGCAGATGAGATGGAAGGCATTGTTCATTCCGCTGAGACATATTATTTATAAAAACGCAGAGGAAGCAATCTTTAAAGAAAGCATATACATATGGCTCTGTTCGTTACGTGGTCTCTTTTCAATCTTGGAAATTTCTTTAAGTCGCCATTTATGCATAATATCTCAATTTTCTTCAGGCTGTGACTTTCTTACAAGCTTTTTCAAATCTAATAAAAGAATAATAAACTTAAAATTGTAGAATTTAAAGGGAAAATGGGGGGGGGAAAACAAAAGTTAAAGAGTGCAATTATGTTCAGTACAGAATTTATTAAATTAATTTTGTTACAATAGCTGAACGTAAATTGCAGTTTACTATTAGAAGCAGATTTGAATGTCTTAATTTCAGTATTCCAACAGTTTTCGTCTTGTTGATCGATCAGATTGTTTGAGTAAAGCATATTTTAAAACTCAAAAAGAATGAATAGATCCTAAATTCCTAACAAATCAACGTCATTAGCAGAAATGCATGGGTGGTCATTTTTTTTTTTAATCCATAAGTAGAAAGGAATGATAAAAATACAGAAGGATCTCTATGTATATCAAAAATTGATCAGTGGATTGCTGCTGCACTGCCTTTTTTGCTACTATGTATTTTCATGAATATAAGGATATATATATAAACCATATTAACTAGATTGATACAATCTAAACCTCTGGTAAAAAGCCCCCCGTAACCCGGCAGATTAAAGTACATTACATAGTCCGTTCCATTTCCCCAAAAAGTAAATGAAACCACGGGAAGAATATCTTGAAGGAAAAGGTAACAAATATTTTGTTATTCTGTAAATAAATCAATTATACATATATTGTAAAATATATAAATAGAAACAAAAAAATTATACACATGCTATTTTAAGTTTAAACTATCAATTTAAATATCAAACTGGTAAGACTAGTTATAACTCTGTTTTTCTGTTTGTTAAAAATGTTTTACTGCCTTGAGGCTTCTTTGTAAATGATTGTGATGTCAAACTTCAGTTTTGGTAATTTAAAATAAAGATTCAAATTTTCGTTAATACAAGAAACTGAACTGAAATAATTAAGAGACAAGTAGAAAAACCCAAAATGTATATATTTTGATGGGTATTTTGGATTTGAAACTGAATTATACAAATAAATAACGATGAAGTAATCTAAAAAGTGTGAATTTTGCATATAAGAGTGATTTCCTTCTCCATATTCGTGCTTTGCTTTTTTAGCCTCGCATATGAGTAAAGCTTCTAAATTTGGTATTCGACATCAATCTCATCGATTTTAATACCAAAAATTGACTGTTTGATGTGTTTGTTTTGGAGTTTGCAAATCTCTTTAGCGAAATGGATTTGTAACAAAGTGAATTGATGGGCTTGCGTGGTTCCGTGATTTAATATGGGTCTTATGGGCTTTTTGGTTGTTATTACGTCAAATGGACATTCTGCGGCCGTTTTGTGGACTATATTTAGGTGATAAAAATAATTTTTTTAAAAATATCTTTATATTATATTTGAAGAAAAAAAAATTGAAATAAATATTATTGACTTAACAAAATTAGAAAAATATAAAAAATGTATCAACATTTTGTTACCATGTGTGTATTTAATTTGAGAGGGTGTATGAAAATCACAACTATCACACAATCTTCTTCTAACAGCATACTAAAAACAAGTCACTGAAATCTTCCATAAGTTAATAAATTTTGTTGCAATCAAAGTAAGATTAAGTAGTAACTTTCCCCCCATATAGAATAGAAATTGACAGCAATTTTTTCCCAATAGTTAAAAGAAAATATACTAAAAATTATCAAAAGTAATAAAAACTCATATCTCCAGAGTCCTCAATGAGTTAAGCATCCATACTTCCCCTGCCACTATATATATAAGTTTAGTTCACTACCTACTAACTCAAAAACAAAACATCACTTCTTCCAAACAGATTACTATAGTTTTAAGGTTGTGAGAGACACACAACAACAACAAAAAAACACATCATGGAACCAGCTAATGATGTTGAGAGGGTGGAAACTGATCATCAAGGCGAGGTTACTACCGACGTCGTTGTGCCGTCATCTCAAGTGCTCGTGACAAAGGATACTCCGGGGAATCTCTGCCATGACGGAAGGTATATTCAGTACAACATGTTTGAGCAAATCTTTGAGGTCACCGCAAAGTACAAGCCACCGGTTAGGCCTATCGGAAGAGGTGCTTGTGGCATCGTTTGGTAATATTTCTGTTCCTAAATCATTTTGAGCTCTTTATATATGTTGTGTATAACTGTAGATGAGACTTTTGGTAAACCTTTTTCCCGGGAAAGCCATGACCTTTTTTTGTGTGTTAATTTATGGATTTGGTTGATAAGTTTTACTTTTTTTTATGATAAAATGTCTTTTCTTTTTTCTTTCATGAGCAATATTTTTTTTTTTTTTCAAATAGCTTACCAGACAAATTCATAGTTGTTGGTGATGACTGGTATAGTAAACTACTCAATCCTAGGTAATTATTTAACCAAAGAGTGTAGTTAGCTTTTGCGAATTAATGATTTTGTCATTTTTCTTAGGTATATTTTGACACGTGCGATATAAATTATATAATATATATATATATATATATAAAAAACTTATTAAATATTGTAGATAAGAAAACATATCATATAAAATTGTGAATAGATGATAATACCATTATGAAATTATATGTTATATTTGTTACTTTAAAATCACTGGACAGATTGGTTTTGATTATTATTTTTTACTTTTTTTTTTTTTGACAGTTCGGCTGTGAACTCTGAGACCAATGAGGAGGTGGCAATCAAGAAAATATCGCATGCATTTGATCACGCCATCGAAGCAAAGAGAACTCTCCGTGAAATAAAGCTTCTTCGTCACTTCGATCATGAAAACGTTCGTTTGGTTTTTATTTGATTTTTAAAACTAATTATGTAATACAACCATAATTCATGGGATAAAAGCTAATTATGTGATATACAAATTTTACTCTCTCTTTTTTTTGGTGTAGATTGTGGGAATCAGAGACGTAATCGTGCCTGCTCAGAGAGATTCATTCGAAGATGTTTACATTGTGTATGAATTGATGGAGCATGACCTGTATGGAGTCTTAGCATCTGGTCAAGAGCTAACCAAAAATCATTGCATGGTTTGTGTTTGGAATTGTTTCTTGAAACTTAAATATCATGTTATTACACAGAGCTTGATAATATCCAATAAAATATAAATGTCTCATTTTTTATTGGCAGTTTTTCTTGTACCAAATCCTGCGGGGATTGAAGTACATTCATTCGGCGAACGTGCTACACAGAGATTTGAAACCGAGCAATCTCCTCTTGAGCACACACTGCGACTTGAAGATCTGTGATTTCGGGCTTGCTCGTGCCACTCCTGAGAGTCTTTTAATGACTGAGTATGTTGTCACAAGGTGGTACCGTGCACCTGAGCTCCTCTTGGGCACTTCTAATTACACCGCAGCAATTGATATTTGGTCCGTTGGCTGTATTTTCATGGAAATTATGAACCGTAAAACGCTCTTCCCTGGTAAAGATCAAGCTCAACAGCTTCGTTTGATTATGGAGGTACTAAAAGTAAAACCCTTTTTTTTTTTTTTTGTGTGCTAACAACATATACATATACGTTTTCTGTGACTCTTAAAAAAAGTGTTGGGACTTTGTTTTGCAGCTCATAGGCTCTCCGTCTGAAGAAGACCTTGGATTGTTGAGTGCTTCCGCTAAGCAGTACATAAGGCAGCTTCCTTATAAGTTTCCTAGCCAATCTTTCTCTGAGAAATTCCCGAATGCCCCTCCGTTAGCAATAGACTTGGCAGAGAAGATGTTAACATTTGACCCAAGAAAGAGAATCTCAGGTCAGTTTCTGTCAACCTATAGACTCTTTTTGCTGTTTTATATGGAGTCTTATCATCCTTTGTTGCCCACTTTGCAGTTGAAGAAGCGCTTGCTCATCCATACCTTAGCTCGTTGTACGACCCTAGCGATGAACCAGAGTGCCCGATGCCCTTTGTTTTCGATTTAGATGAGCGTACACTCACAGAGGAGGAGATTAAGGAGTTCATCTACTCTGAAGCCCTAGCTTTTAATCCTGAGGAGCCCCAGGAAAAGTTGACTTTGGCTTGACAACAATTATGTAATCAGTTTTTGCTTTTCAAATCTTTGAAGTTTGAACTTATTCTTTCCAGTTTTGTTGGATAATTTCCTTGTATTTCCTTCAGTTCTCTGTTGCTTGGACTGAGATTTTCTCAGAACATTCTTCATGTGGTTTTAAAAAAAAATCAATCCCATTTGCTGTTGTTAATTTCATTTGTTTAAGCAAATTAACTGAAAGACCATGATTGATTATGTGGACATTATTGCAACTCCCAATCCAACAAATAATAATACATGAGCAGTATTGTTGAAAACATAACATTGCGACGAGGAAGAAAGCAATCATATCCTAATTTGAGTATTTTGATTGACGACAATCTTACTCTTGTAATGGTTCTTTTGCAGTTTTGCTTTCGTCAGTTCTTCAGATTGCCAAAGAATCTAGAGAGTGGTACAGGGCCATCAGTTTCGTCTTTACTTTTGCTAGAGTGTTTGTCTCTGCTGGACTTGTGCTTCTTGTCCTTCTTTGACCTTTTAGAACTCGATCTTGATCTTCTAGATTCATCTTCATCACTACTGGATGATGACTCTGAGGACGAATAATGCTGCAAACACATACCACAACCCAACATGGTTGAGTTAACATAAGCTATAAAACATGACACCATCTGTTATAAGTAAAACTTCTTAAAGCACCTTTCTCTTTTTGCTTCGCTTCTTCTTTGAATCTCTATCTTTTCTATCTGCGAGGTCACCAGTTAATAACTTCCTCAGAACAAAGCTTCAGATATTATGTTAAGTTGATAATATATTACCTTTTCGAGACTTATCACTAGAATAGTTCCTTCCCTTGGAGAGTTTCAAGGCCCTTTCTGCATCCAGCTGAGCTCTATACTCACGCATCAGTTTATCGGTATCTGCTTCAAGTTCTCCCTTTTTCATTTCTTCTTCCTAAACATGTCACGCGAAGAAGATACAATGTTAAACATTTCCTGGTGTTCCATACTCACAATGCAGATAAGCTTCAAAGAGTAAGAAACAGATATTGCAGGTAATGAGTCTAATGACAGTGTTAAACTGAGCTTGGCCATCTATGGGTTATTCGAAATAAGTTGCTCAAGTTACTTTAAAACCTCGAGATAGAGATAGACTTAACAGGGAAAGACGAAACTCTATATTTTTACAAAAAAAACTGTGTCTATAAGCGGCAGTGGCAAATCAGTTGTTGGATTCAATGGTCACTAAAATTTATACGGCATTTGAACAAGGACTAAGATTGCATACACCATTCATAAGATCTAAACCTTACTATGGAAAATCATAAAACGACATTAAGCTTACCTTTTGCTTCTGTTTATACTCTTCCCATGTAATTGTATGTGTCGTCTTAAGGCTAGCCAAACGAGCCGCATGCCACTCTGGTGTATGAAATGAACCATCCACCTGAGACAATCCTCATCAGAAATGTTCCGGTAGAGATGCAAAATATAATCATCAAGCTAAACAAAGAAGAAAACTTGACAGAGAAAGAAGCAAATTGCTCCACATCAAAGTTTGACTTCTCCAAATGCTTCTTGTGTTAACAGATTACAACATCGACTCTTAAATCACTGTAACACAAACTTAAATGCTACACTTTTACGAAATAACATCGAAACATGAACATGACTTGGTATTGTCAAATTGGCCTAATACAAGTTATACCCCAAAATTGGTATTCATGAGAGATCTGCAAGAGATTATAAGCTTAATTCTAAAAGTGAAATTACGCAGCTCGATGACCCATTAACACAACGATCAACCAACAAAACTATAAGCAATCAATCAAATTGGCAAACTTTTGAAGACGTAAATCACTATCAGTTGCAATTGGGAAAATATAGTATGAAAAGGTACAAACCATTCCGTCTTCAACCTCCTCCGGCTGCGCTGAGCTGGAGCCAACCCTAGATCTCTGCATAGCCTTGTAAGCTTGATTCTTCCCCATAGCTGCTGTACCCACAAGGAAAAAGTCCGAAAATTTCTTGCAGGGAGAAGGAGGAAGACAATTAGAAATTGACGATGAAGAAGCTGAGGGATTTTGATTCCTATTATTGAAATCAAGGGTTTGGGGGATTAACGGTCCAAACGAGAGGATTTAGGGATCTGTAGAGAAGCGAGCGAGAGAGACGAGACGAGACGAGAACTGTGAGGCCGAACCGAAACGTACTGGAGATTTAATTTCACCCCCAAATTAAAATCTTTATAAAGAACCAATATTTCAATTTTTATTCGCTATATTATCATATACTATATGGGAGTATATCGTATATTATATAGTTTTGGAAAATAATAAAACCCTCCCATTGGACTGATTCATTAGTTCTTCATTCTCTCTCTCCCTCTGTCTCCTCGACTCGAGTAAGTCAGGTATGGATTTTTTTGCTTTGTTCCTTGAGTCCATCTAAAAGTTTCAATTTTTCTTTACTCTTTCAATCGATTCGATTTTAAGTTTAGGGTTTTTTAGGGTTCGGAGTCTTTTTTTTTGTTTTTTTTGGTTATTGAGATCGTTGAGGAGCTTTACTCTTCCGGTAGGTTTCGTCTGAGTTTTGTTGTTGTTTAAATTCGAGTGAGCTTATGGGCTTTGCTTACTCTTTACAGCGAATGGTTCGTTTCTAGAAGAGTGTTGTTGGTCGTATGTATACTCATATCTGAAGTCGTAGTCTTGTTTTCGTCTTTGTAGGAAAATTGCAGAGTGACTCAATTGATTTCCAGATCTCTTAACTGTTTTGCAGTTACATAAAGGATCGTGCTTTGAAGATGAGTGGGGTTGGAGAGAAAGTTTCTGGAACGACTAAGACACCAGCAGATTTCCTCAAATCGATCCGCGGGAGACCCGTTGTTGTGAAGCTCAATTCTGGTGTTGATTATCGAGGTCGGCCTCTCTCTCTCTCCCCCCTTCCTATTCTTATGTGTTTTGTTTGGCTGTGTAGCTTTGGTTTTTTAGTTGATGGATTTGTTTTTGCACGTTCTCTTTCTATCTCTACTGCACTTTAAGTTAGAAGTTTTGACTTTGGACTGGTTCTTTTGGCTATGTTAATGGAATGAAAGAGTTGCTTGCTAAGACCACTCAAGTAACATCATTTGAAGGTTATATTATATCTCTAACTTTTACCTGATTCCTGGAAAAAAAACTTGTCATAATGAGAAGCTTTCCTTACATTTTCTGTGGTTTTCTTGTGAACATTGTTTAATGATTTTCTTTCTACCTGCAATAAGGCTACAATAGTTGACTGAGAGATTTTTGAGCTTGGTTTTGTCACATAAACATGTTTAAGTTAGTTTGTCTCATGATCAAGGCTTAAGGTCATGTAATAGAGACTACTTCTCTCATGCTTAATGGCTTGTTTCCCTTGGTACCAAAGTCAATTTTACACAAGTTCTGGTCAAACTTAATATTGAGTTCTTGATCCAGAATTGATGACTCTTTTACACAGGCGTTCTTGCTTGTCTTGATGGGTACATGAATATAGCAATGGAGCAGACAGAGGAGTATGTAAACGGGCAGCTCAAGAACAAATACGGTGACGCCTTTATCCGTGGAAACAACGGTAAATTTCTCAGATTCATCTTTCTCTCAATCTTCTTCATTGCATATACTTGTTTTACATATTTTAATTTGTGTGTTTTCCGTGAATGCAGTTCTTTACATCAGTACAGTAAAGGGGGCTGTGGCGGACGGAGCTTAGGCCCATCCTGATGCATCATCATCAAGAACAGCTGTGGTCATGTTAAGGCTGCCATTGGTGTTGTCTTCTTCGACCTCATTAAAAGAGCTTCTTGTAGTTCACATGTACCAAGAATGTTTCTATTACAGTAGTCGTTTTTCTCTTTGCTATAATGATATTATTCACTTTTAGAAGATGCAGACCGCAGATACAGAAGGAAAAATTTTAACCTATGACTTTATGCAATCATTCAAACAAACAAAATTGATTTTGGCTGACCAACCAGATGAAAAAGAGGAAGATCATTAAAGTTCAGGGATGAATGATGTTAAGAAACGCTGAAAAAAACATATGTGAAAACTAGTAAACCTATCAATAATGATCATTTTCGTAGCTGTAACCATTGACATATTTGAATCAAAAGTTTCAACAAAAAATTACGCTCAAGATACCATTCTTGGCGTAGTGTGGTTTTTTCGTTATTAACCCCTTTTCACATAACTAGCAAAGAAGTCTCATACTCTTAGCCGCTTGTATTATATAACTGCTGATGTCTAAGCAGTAAAATAAGTAGAGTTTCTCTCAATGAAACTCTACAAACTATCTTTTCACTACTACTAAAAGAGTCTTAAAATCAGAGTATTATTTCCTTCAATTTGATTCTTCTTCCGTTGCATTTTCTTCTGGCTTACTTCCCAACCTCCCTAACCTCACAATGTCTTCCACCATAATTCTTCCCTCTGTTGGATAACAGATTCAAAAACAAAGATTAACTATCAGATGAACTTCAGAGAGATAAGAGCTCAAGAAGGAGAGGGTCGCTTTGTTCTTTACCTTTATCTTTGGAGAGACTACTGATTAGTTGTTGAAGGCCGTCATTAGCGAGTGTGTCTTTCAGGTACATTGCAGCAGCTGCAACTTCATCAGGTGTGACTTTTCCATCTCGATCCCTGTGTGCATTCAAATGTGATCACTTTAGAATCTTAAATCACAGAAACAGAACACTCAAACGAGAAAATGGGGAATTTACTACATACCTGTCAAGAAGCTGCCATCCTTTGCCAATTTTGATATCCACATCATCAATTTCCTTCTCGAGGTTTTGTATCAGACCATCAACCTTAAAAAAGTATGCTTGAAGAGTTAGCTCTGACACAAATCTCATGGAACTTTGATATTCTTTCAGAACGATTTAAATTATTTTTACCTTTTCCATTAGTGCAGAGGAAACCTCGTCTGCTTCCGCAACTTCATCAGCTTGGTCTCCATCTTCTCTAGCTGCTTTGTATGCCTTCACTGCAGCTTTTTCACCATCTACATCTTCTCTCTCGACCATTGTGTTATAGAACTCCATCTGGAGAAACAAAAAACAAAGTCTTTTAATCTAAGACACAAAAAGCTGATCCAGCATTTGTGAATGGCGTACCTCTTTCTTGACCAATCTCAGGAATTCTTCACGCTCTCTACACACCGACTGTTTATATCAAAAACAAACAGAGTCTTAATTCAGTATATGATAAATTGCTCTGCGTATTCAATGTTAACAAATCATAGACTCGTTCTTCTTACAGAAGCAGAAGCTAAAACACCCAATGCACGGCTAAGTTTGCAAAGATCATCTTGCTGTTCAAGAACTCTAGCTCTGGCCTGTTCTTGTGCTTCGCTGGCCGTTGGTATGGTCATCTCTTGCAATGCCTTATCCTCTTCGCCACCTTTAATGTCCTTAATCCTTGTAAGCTCTTCTTCTTCTTTCTCTTCTTCTTCCTGGAAATATATTAATATACAAAATGTAAACTCTGGAAGACTGGAACACACAGAATTCAAGTTCTCTAACTTCCTCAAGCATGCATAATACAATACAATCAAGCGGTGTATAATCATACCTTGATCAGTTCTTCTTGCATCTCAAGGTACTCTAACTTCCTCTTTCTCTCAGAAACAGAGTCTTCAGATGGCAGAGAAGTAATACCAACAGTATCCACAACCTCGTCAGGTAGAGAAGAAAGAGTAGCTCGGACAGCATCCTCTGCTTTAACTCTTCCAGAAACCGTGAATGCCCTTGATATAAACTGCTATCAGAATTTTTTTTGCAATAGAACTGATGGAAGAACGAAACATTGTTAAAAAAGAGTTCTGGAACCTACCTAGAGAGGATTAACAACGATGAGGGGACAGAATGATTAAGTGACAAATCCATCCAATCGCGAAGCTGCAAGATTGTCCCGATATGAACATTAATAGCTGTAACATTATCTTGTCTTGATGGAGTTTAATATATAGGGGATAACAGCGATAAGTTTGATAAAGAAATAACATAAAACCAAGGATCATAGGAGTAGAAAAGGAGAAACCTGTTGCCTCATCTCTTCAACTGAAACCAGTCCAAGCATTCCCCGTTCCCTGCAATCTTCCCGTAGCTCAGCTTCTGAAAGGGAATCCACACCCTCAGCTCTAATCAGTTTATCATCTTCCTTAATGCTGCAATAAAAAGGTGTAAAAATTAAACATAAAATCAAGGTAACCAGTCTACTAACAATGAGATGTGGAAGCAACTTAACCTCCTCAGTCTTTTCCTGAGCATATATCGCAGATAAGTATCCGTTCCAAATTGGCTAATACCCATATATTTGCACATGTTAATCAAGCGAGGCCTATATTTGAAAAAAAAGGAGGTAATTACTGTCAGAATATGTACCGTTATGAGCACAAGATATCTCGGAGATCAAACAAAAAAGGAGCAACAAACCTGCTAATGTTATCCAAAGTAAGCTCATCGTTGAAAAGTTTTGCAAAGCCCAAAAGTTCATCATTATGGACTATTTGACCCCTTCGAACCTGCAAACAAGGATTTTAAGAACAAGGAAAATGAATTTCAAATCCAAAAACCCGAAAGATAAGAAAGAATCTGAGCCAACACAAATCTGATCTTTTACCTTGTCTAGAAACTCATCCAGGTCTTCAGCGGTTTTCTTGGCTTCTCCAGTTCTTGAATGTTTAACTTCTTTAGCCATCTCTTTGGCCGTTTCCTGAAGAAACTTAGCATATTCCATCCTTAAAAGTAATTTCCTTTTCAATGCTTCCTGTGCATGAACAAAAGAGCAACATCAAAAAGAGATCAAGATAGCAAGAATGTAACAAATGACTGTGTAAAGGCGTCACTCCTTTGACACATACCTCTTCTTTCATCTTGTCCTGGAAAGTTGACGGTAACATATTAGGGAAGAGCTTCAAGAAAACTGGCAGAAGAAACTCCATAAAAGGTACGAGAATGAACACTGCAAATGGCACTAATCTAAAGATATCAGCTGTTGTTCGAGTAAGCTGTTGCTTTTCTCTTCTGGAGAGACTCTTTCCACCAGCCAACTTGAGAAGCAATCTAGAACTGATTCTAGTGTCTGCCCAGAGTAATTTGGTCCCCAGCCAATAATGTTTCAATGTTGACACAAACTCCTGCTTCCAGTGAGTGAGCTTTTTCGCCCAATCGTCCCTGCAGAAAACAGAAAGTCAGTACACTACAATATCCATGCAAAAGACTTGGCGATTAAAACACACAAAATGTCAGGAGAAAGCTAAACCTGTTCATGGCGGCAACAGCTTTTAAAGCAGGACCTATCTTAAGAACAATTGCCCATGCCCTCTGTACAATAGATCGAGCAACCTTTTTGGATTCTTGAAGACGTTTAGCTTTTGCCTTTGCTTTAACAGTGCTAAGAATTTCAACAGCTTGATCACATTCCTCAGGAGATGCCTCTTTCCTATTTTTGGCAGCCTCATCAACTTTTTTATCCTCTTCTTCGGGTTGCTTAGCAGCAACTGTAGTAGCATTACGAATGGATGAGCTCATATACCTCATCCCCAGTGAAGGACCAACTTCTGAATATCCATAACCGATGGCTGAGGAGTGAAAAGCATGGAAACTAGGATTGAAATACCCATTTCTGGAAAGCAACAGAAGACCATCTCTTCTTGTAAAGGACTTGTGTTCGGTCACAGGTTTAGTTTCCACGGGAGGACGGTTGATACCAGAATGGTAAGCATGTGAAGGAGCCGTCTGAGAGGAGTTTCCAATGGATTGAAAGCTCTGGATGGAACGAGCATAGACATTCAAGTAGTCGGAAATGATATTCTTTCTCCTAATGATCGCTCTTGACGCCATTTTGTCAAAATCCTTGTTGTGCAAAGCTGAATCACCAGGACATCAAATCCTTGATCTGATATTTGGAAAAAGGAAAAAAAAATCGCTAAATCAAAAGCTACGAGATGAAGAAAATTTAGGCGAAGCCATTACTAAGAATCTGAACCGAAACAAAACCCAGACGATTAATCGAAATCTATATGAGAGAAATATCACAAGCTTTACCCCAGAAAGTGACGATGATACCTCGAAATAAGTTAAGAAAATGAAGCGACAACTTAAAATGCAAAATCCTTGACTTCAACAACAAGTATGAGGAAAAAAACATCAAAGTATACTAACTTACAGAAGACGGAGGAATCTGAAGATGACGAAGGCACTTTACCGGAGAAACTGAATCACGACGACGCCGGAGAAATTAGAGAGGTTTTAGGGATGCGGCAAATAAATCGTTGAGAAAAGGGTTTTAGATTTTATTTTTTCATTATTTTCTTTTTTGGAGGACAGAATAAATAAAAGATATTTTTGCTTGGTATGAGTGAGTGAGTCTCCACCGTTGGATCATATCTAGGTCCCATACCTTTTCCATTGTACCCACGTGGACGAATCCACAATCAGATGTAATACTTGAACCCCAAGAAGAAATATTATTTCCTATCTCATAATTATATAAGCTTTTTACTTCTTCGTCAAAAAATTGATAGCCAGTATTATCTTATTATCTCCATGATCATTATTATAAGATAATTTATCAAAACTAATATTTGTTCACTTCACAAGTCACATACAAAATTCACATATCTTTACTTGTACATTAATCATATTGGATTTGGTTTCTATAAATAAATAGATATATATATATATATATATATATATATATATATATATATATAGCATAAACTAACTGGTCTGTCTTATGATGATAATAAGTCTCTTACCTTGACAAGTGCTTCCAATTTCAATATGAACAAGTGATATGTATGTTTATCATAAAATATACTTTACAAAACAACCCAAAAACTTATGATATGAAAACAAACAAATATTATAACAAAAAAAAGTTGATCTTCTGTTTCTACAAGGCTAGTGAGTTTGTGAATCAGCTTGAGTCTGCAAAATCTCACTCTCATCTTGTGTTCTTTCTCTCCATCTCTGAGATTTAAGTTATTTGATTGATTCAATATTTCCATTTCATTTCCTGCAAAACAAAAAAATAACATGATAAACCTAAATCTTTGGTTTAACTAAAGGTTTATACTTTTGAGATTAAAGAAGATGAAACTTTTTTGTTTACCAAGGGAACTTAAACGTGTCTTTCCACCAACCCTGCTTTGAACAGTTTGCGACTATCTTGTCAAGCCGAATAATAATCTCAGAGAATACTGGCCTCACATCGATTTCTGGATGCCAACATTCCTCAATCAACCTACATATATTGAGCTGTTATTACTGATAAGCAAAATCACAAATAATGTTTTAAATCATTAATAAGATCTCGAAATGCTTTACTCTTTCAACTCCGGAGGGTAACTCTTTGTTTTTGTTCTGATTGTTGGTCTTTTTCCTTCTAGACACATCGTTTCTGCAACCTCTTCAGGTGGTTTAGGATGGAATAAAGATACTCCCTCGGTCAACTTCACACATGATACCAAAAGAAACATTGCACGAGTATGAGACTTGAGACATATAACCATTAGAAAATGGCTAAAGATTTGTGTTACTACCTCATACAAAATGACACCAAATGAATGCACATCAACCCTTTTATCGAATATTACATCTTTGTAAATTTCAGGTGCTATATAGTAATCTGCAATTCAAAAGGTAAGCATAGGATCTTTAAAGACCAATGCTTCTTGTATATATAATAAAATCTGTTTCTAACTAAAATGTAGCTTTTTTCTTACTTGACTTATCGATTTGAGCCTCGTGGTTTACTACTTTTGCATTATCTTCTCCAATCTTTGACAGCTTTATCAAACCAAATCCAGAGATCTTCAATTGCCCTCCTCTATCCAGCAAAATATTTCTGGCACCTTACAAAAAACTTTCAAAATATTATCCAAACTGTTTTTTTAGCCCTTAACTAATTGTCTCTCGGCTTTGTCTTACTTTGGCTTTAACTCGCAGTGGATGATCGGATCTGGTTTACATTCATGTAGATAGTTCATGCCTCTGGCAATATCAAGAGCAAATCTCAAAGCTTTTGAAGGTGACAGACGACCTTTCTTTTGAAGATAAAGACTTAGATCACCCTGAAATTGATTAATGAAACAAGATTGCTACATTTAGATTCGACGAGGTGGCAAAATAAAGTGAAAAAAGAAATGCTTACTTACTTTTGGATTATGCTCAACTACAATCATCATTGGTAGATTTTGAGTGACGGCTCCAACAAACTGAACAATATTTGGATGCCGAGCTTTTGCTAGCAAAGTCAATTCGTTTGTGAAAGCATTTCTGCTCATATAAAAGAAACAGAACGAGAATACCAAAGTGTTAAGTTATTTCGTGTAATGTAACCAACAAATTTAAACAGAGAAATTCAAGAAAAAGAAGAATGCATACACGCGTTCAGGATCTGAATAACTATCTTTCTCGAATATTTTTACCGACACTCGCGTACCATTCCATTTAGCTACTTGATAAGTTCCCTGCAAATAAAGCAAAAGCAAACACATCAGCAGGATATAGAGAGAGATTTGGGAAGAAAAAACCTCAGCTCTTGTAAATTAGGAGAATGAACAAACCTTTGAGATGCCATCAACTTTTCGGACTTGAAGCTCGAGTGGATTAAGCTCGTACTCAGGAACTTCTTTTGGATTCCCTACCGTCATTGGAGTCTTTCTGGTTTTCTAAAATGTAACAACAGAAAACAATTCTTGAAGATGAAACCAAACACCAAAGGAAGAGGAAGAAACCAATCATCTTTAAGAACATAAAAGAATAATTCTTTTTGTACAAAAACCATACCGGAGCTTTAGCTCCTCGAGCTTTCAAAAGATTATACACTTCAACATTCCCATAATACTTTGCATCAACAGCCGCCTGAACAATGTCAAAAATGTCACTTTAAGATTGCAGAGTTCAGTCTTTAACCAAAACCAAACCAGAGAATCCAAAAAGCGTTAAATTTGCAGAGATATTCATGAAAACAGGGGAAGAAGAACAGACCGTACTACCCCAACGATCACGAGCGTCAATGTTAGCTCTCCGGCTAAGAAGAACCTTAACAACGTCGTAATGACCTTCACAAGAGGCAATATGAAGAGCCGTACGACCATCAAGATCAATGCTATTCACATCGATTCCTTCATTGAGCAGCTCCTCAACACCATTGACATCACCTTTACTCGCCATAAAGAGAAGCTGCATGGTCGAATCGAGATTCTCGGGGACAGACATATGCGGCTCGCAGCTAAGAGATTCAGGGCTACGTCGTATCGGATCAAGAGAAGATTGACGACCAAAGCTGAATCTCATGTTGTTACGGCGTGGATCCAGAGAGTTTTGTCGTGTGAACTGTCGGCTTAATGTTCGTCTCATTGATCCTGTCGAGAATTGTCTCGATATCCCACGCTTCAGTTGCGCAGCTACGTTCTCCATGATTTGATGACAACCAATGAATCGCAAAAGAACCAAGAGATCAGTTTAAGGATCAAAACCACATTGCATCTTTTGGAGATGACATGACGAAAATGGAAGAAAGGTTGAAAATTGTAAAGGAGAGGGACGATCGTGCTGCGTCTTTTTTGTTTTTGTTTTTTTCAATTGTTCTTCGTCGTTTTAGAGTTATCCACAAACAGAATGACAAAACAATGGTTTTCATTGGCTCACAATGTCGTTTTGAGCAGTAAAACGCGGGTAATCACTATTTCCCATACATAATTAGATGAACTAATTTGAAAATTCATATGATTCAAATAACAATTAACCAAAACGCCATTGATAACTAAATATTGAATAAGCTTATTGTAGTAATAATTCAAACGTTGACATTTGTTGATTTAACATAAAATAATTAAACCAACCGAATAGAGCAAAATTAATCTATCACTGGGTTGGTAATTAGTAATTAACGATGAGAACTTTGTTCGATTTCAAGTGAAAAATTGTACAATTTTTATAGAAGAGCGAAGACATTACCAGACCAAAATACAATTCTCCAAAGTTTTACATCTTTTTAGAAACTCGATCTCGGAATATCTAGTGATTGATACTTCAGAAGACGACGCGAAACTGTGGCGCGTCTTTGCCGTCGGCGGGAAGAATCTCCCAACGGCATGGTTCGAGATCGTCGGAAACGGGGCAGTATCCAGCGAGAGTGACTCTGTCTCCCGTTGCCGCCACGGAGCCGAACTCGAAAACCGTCGCGCGATCGGGTCGGGGAACTTCTATGGCTCCGTTCATCCCCGGAGCTGGTGTTTCAGATTTCGGCATCTGTATCATCTCCGGTTTCGACGTCTCGGACTGTGACGGCTTAGGACTTCCCGTGAACCATGACAGAATCCCCATAGCTACCCCAATCGGTGGTTCTCTGTGTAAGATTCAAAGAAGAAGCGTAATCTCGATAAATCTGGGGAATTGAGTTAGGGTTTATCTTTTTCCCCCTTTGTAAATTTAGTCTGGGCTTCACTTGGGTTTCAATTCAGCCCATATATAAACGAAAAAATATGAAATTTGATAATAATATCCTTATAATTTTCATACAAATTCCAGTTAGAGCTCAAACTTTGAAAAGGCCATATATAGCCCAAAAATGCTGATGCAATTATTAATCAGAGAGATATCATAAGTAAACGAGAAGCTAGACTCAGCGGGAAAGGTAGGTTATAATAGACTTCTTGTTAATACATAGCAGATCGGCATGGTTTTATAGAACAACCCTCCTCCGTTGACTTGGTCACTCTCGAGCAACTTTGAGAACTTGTTTACCAACGTTTTGTCCATGTAAAAGTCCGACAAGAGCAGCAGGACCGTTGTCGAGTCCTTCGACGATGTCTTCAACGTACTTTAACTTGTCTTCTTTTATGTAGGGAAGCACAAACTCCAAAAACTTGGGGTATTGATCAATAAAGTCGTAAGCAGCAAACCCTTGCATCCTTATCCTCTTGAAGATAATGTCCGGTAGATTTTGTAACCTGTCTCTGGTTTCAAGATGGTACTGAGAGATCATCCCACAGACAGCGATTCTCCCTGAAGTTCTCATGTTCAGTAACACCGCGTCAAGCGTTTTGCCTCCCACGTTCTCGAAGTATATGTCAATGCCTTTTGGGAAACACCTACAATGAAGGAAAACTGAGAGCTAGGAGATTTTGGTTATGTGATTCAAGAAACTGAAGTAAGAAGAAGGCGAATAAGAACCTCTTTAAGGCAGAGTCAAGATCAGTCTCTTCCTTGTAATTGAATGCATCATCGAAACCAAATGTGTTCAGCAAGAGATCGACCTTTATGTGAACGTAAACAATGTAAGAGAACGCCAAAAACAAAGTTGTAACTCATTTGATGATCAAAAAGTTAATTTCAGAACCAAGGCCTGAACCTTTTGTGTACTTCCTGCACTTCCAACAACATAGCAGCCCATCAACTTAGCAAACTGACCAACTAGCTGACCAACCGCACCAGAAGCTGCAGACACAAACACGGTTTCTCCTTTCTTAGGAGAACATATCTCGAAAAATCCACCATAAGCAGTCATACCTGTCATACCTATTATGGAAAGAGGAAAAAACAGAGCTTTTAGGAGAAATGGATGTATAACATTATACACCGTTTCTTTTTCTTTTTTAGTTTCTGCAAAAAATTGAATCTGATACAAACCGAGGATCCCGGTATAATAGGTGAGAGGAACACTGATATTGATGTCGATTTTGAATAATCTATCATTGGCTTTAATAGCACTATACTCCTCCCAGTCGACGATTCCCCAAACAAAATCGCCATTTACAAAACCTGGATTATCAGAAGCTATCACCTTAGACACTCCAATTCCAGCTATAGGCTGCACAACGCAGCAGCAGATTAAACCTCAGGTGGTTGTGTATATATCATATATTAATGGTTGTGTGAGTAACTTAAATGTTACCTTGCCAGGGACGAAAGCATCCCAAAATGCTGAGGTCGAAGGAGTTGGTTCTCTCATGAAAATCCCAAGGTAAGGGTCACAAGACAAGTAAAGATTCTTCACCAGAATTTCCGCTGATCCGGGCTTAACCTTGAGTTCCATGATGTCTGAAGCTGTGACAATCATAAGATCAGACTCTTTTGGGACACCCTTCACATAATTTCTCAATATCACTTGCTTGTTTTTCACGGTGGTCGTCTCCATATTCGTCAGTTGCACACTTACCCTCTTACTAAATTGGTCAGATCTACACACTCTTCCAAACTTATCTCCAGTGTTTTTTTTTTTTTTTTGACATCCAAACTTAGTTTGGCTCACATGGACTCACTGACATGCCAAAAACGTGTTTGGCGCGATATGATATATGTGGTTCAGATGCATCTTGCTGTGAAAATGACAATGATATGCGCCGAACTGATACTTGCCTTTTCTGAGAAGTAAGGACTCTCACCAATTCTTTTTAATATTTTTTTTTATATATAGATAAATTATTAAATATTATCTTAATTCAGCAACTTATGAAAAAAAAACGTATATGATCTCCTTTCTCTTTAATTGAGATAATTAAATGTTTTTCACTAACAAGGAAAGTAAATATTTACTTCTAATACTAATATAGTTTTTGTAAAACATAGGGACGGCATTAACTCCCGTCAATTTACCAAAAAAAAACTTCTAATACTAATATAGTTTTTGTAATTATGGTGGCTTAATATTTACAAAAAAAAACTCAAATTCAAGGCAAGTTAATATTAAACTAAAAAATTGCAGGCATTTGGTATTAGCAATAGTAGTCCAAAGAAAATTTTGGAAGGAACTCTCGCAGAACTTGTTAGAGCATCCTCATTGGGGTATGTTAGGAGGATAAGCTACCCCCAATTATAAGGATGGTCTTAGTTGATTTGGCCTTGGTCTCTAGTCAAGTTCGACAAACATTTTTCTTTTTCATTTTAAAAGATGAAAAAGCAACGTCTCATGATGCAATTTATGAGTTTCATGTTACACTGAATCATTGTATAAGCTAGATAACATATGCAACAGAAACTCCAAGATGCGTCAATATATCCCTATAGATTTGCGATGCAATGGCATCAATTCAAAATCCATGTCTAACACATCATTTCAAACTCATCATATTGAACCACTAGTCTCTTGATGGTCTGACAATTGATATTACACGAAAAGACTGTATTACAAATAAGACGACGTCACTTACATTTTCACAGCTAAAAGAAGGATTTACCAATACATTTTTGATTTTTAAGGTCACAGACAAGTGTTGGGGAGTTGAAAGCCTGCCTCACTCCCTCCGGCATGGCTACAATCTGCCATAGCCGGTTTATTCTGGTACGTCAACTTCACATCTTGAATTCGGATCCCGGTGCACGGCTTCTTTGAGCTACAGTCCAACTTCACTCCTACTTCCGTCGCCGACGTCCCGTGTATATCCATGAACGTTACATCGCTTATTTTTATCCCAGAAACCTATTCATCATATATATATATATATTTTTACCAATTCATCATAATCAGGTTAGAATTAGTTTTAATTTAATTTGAGGAAAAGGTGATTGAACCTGGTTAGGGCAGTTTTCGTTGCCGGGACAATAGTGTTGGTCGATGACGATTGGGTTTTGTACGTTGGTCATGAGGCAATGTTGGAAACGGATGTTCTTAGCGAATCCATTACTGGGCCTGGCCCATGACTTTATTCTCACTCCATTCTCTGTTCCCGTAAACGTCACCGTTTGCACTGTTATGTTTTGTACACCTGCCTCCACACTTTCTTTTCCCAAACTCCCAATGCTGGTTTATGCCAAAAATGTAACCAAAACACTTATAAAATCTAAAAATGTAACGCTCTTATAGTGTTTATAAATATAGTCGTTGGTGAATAATATTATATATATATACCTGATCCCATGGCCAGGGCCACAAGCGACGTTTTCAATCCAGAGTCCGCTAGTGCCTGGACCGATGGAGACACAATCATCGCCGGTAGAGATTTTGGAGTTGAGGATGGAGACGGTGGAAGATGACTGCACGTGGATGCCGTCAGTGTTTGGACTGTTTCCGTCAGCAAAAACCTTGACTCCTTCCACCTTTACGTTACGGCACCCGTTAATCGCGACGTGGAACATCTGACTGTTAAGTGACGTCAGCCCGGAGATCACCACGTTGATTGAGTTCTGAAACCCTATGCTCTGTTTGCAATTTTAAAATTGTTGCTAACGTGTCAACAAAAATATAATTGTGTATATACGTCACTGACTCTATGATTGGTACATGTGAATGAACTAGGATTCTACTACGTTCATTAACGCTTAGAAGTCAACTAAACATAATATTTTTATATTAGGTCATACTAAATTGTATTGCTATATATATATGCATGGATGTAACTTGTAACTAATGTTAACGGAAAAGTGGAGAAAACAATTCCGGTAAATGCATAATTATATTTGGAACGTGCTACCGGAATTGGCGGTACTTTATTTAAGAAAACGGCGTATATATATATATTCAACTTCAAAATCTATTTACTTGAAAAAAAAAAAAATTTTAATGGTTTCAACTATATACTATATAAGATTTGGAACACAAGATGTAAAAAAAATTGATACTTCAAACTAAATACGTACGTAGGTACGTAATCGGAGTTTATAGATTTACCCTTAAATTTTATGTCAAACAAAAACTTTTTCCTTTTAATCATTTTGTTTATATGAATTTGTATCTCCATATTGTTATTTCGTAGATTGGGACAATTTAATTATAAATGTTATACAGTAAATGCATAACATTAAGGCGCTAAAATGGTACGTAAGTTCTAACCGTGGCGCCACTAGGGCAATTCTTGCCGGATTTCTTGCAAGACCACAGAGAAGTTCCCTGAGCGTCAAGAACCCCGCCGTAGACAGAGATGCCGTCTAGATGCTCGAAGAGAATCCAATAGTCTTTACTACCGATGACTCGATAATCCGATGGAGCCACAAGTGTGCCTTGGATACGGACCGTGACGGACTTGCGTTTACACTTGGCACCGTCAAAAACAATGCTGCTTAGCAAAAACCGTCCTTTAGGTACCAATATGGTGACCGGCTTGACCGAGGCGCAGGCTTTTGCCCACGCGGCGGTTAAGGCCTTTGTGGAGTCGGTTTTGCCGTCGGGTTTGGCTCCGTAAGAGAGGATGTTGTAGGTTTGAGCTGAGGACGATGATGAGATCGATAGGAGAAAGAGAAGAATAATGAGAAGTGAAGAAGACGACATTGTTTAAAGAGAGATAGGGAAGTTGATTAATAGTGGTGGTGTGTGTGTGTTGAATTTGAAACGGTTTAGTAGAGTTTAAGGGTATATATAGACTTGAAAGGGATTATTATAATCTTTTTGCTATATATATTCTATATTATCATATTATATTATAATCGAAACCTTGGATCTGAAGGAGAAAGTTTGATATGAAAAATGATTTTCTTGAATAGTTAATTTTATCCGAGTGATGATTGGCAACAGATTTTGTTTTGTAGAATTTCAGAATATTGCAAGTGGTATACATTTGAACATTCAGGAGTTGGCGTCTGTTGTGGGTTATAATCATGATCTCTAGTATAAAAAAAATCAGACTGTTTAATTTAATTTGTGTAGACTTGATTGTGAGTAAATACATGATCATTTATGAAATGTTATTTTTTCATATAGTAGTGACTAATGATGAAATTTACGTAATCGGATACACAACAGTTTTATCTGTTTATTCAAATGTGTACGTAGGTTTTGTCCTAATGCTTGCGATTTTTAGAGAGTTGAAACTCAAATGCATGTGTTCCACTCCTCCTAGCTACACAAAAATATATATGTTGTTGTATTCATGATAAAAACTGAAATCCTGAAAAAGCAAGTGGAAGTCAGGGGCAGTGCATGTTGATGGCAGGGAGCATAAGACCAAAGCATGTGACGACTCAAATTGGTAGTAACCGATTTGTAGCTTTAATTATCAAATAAAACGTTACACACGATCGCAATTATTACAAGACAGGGCAAGGAGTTTACGGATCCATGCAAATCATATATAAAAAGAAGAAATAATGTACGGGTCATACGGAACCAAACATGAGTGGTAAACGTGACATGTGGAGGATTAAACGGAGAAGCAATTGGGCAACAATATTTTTGATGGGGTATGATGATCACATTCGCATGCATGGCCAAAACATTTCAGAAATATTGTGATGTTTTGTCAATCACAACACATTTATTGCCGCGCATGCCGTGTTACTAGGATCACGAAATGTAATTTAATATAATTGAACTAAAGTATGTTGAACTTAAACCATAAGAAGAAGCATGTCCTTGTTATGTTGAGTTCATGTTTCTCCATTGTCTTTAGCGTTCACAACATAACCCGTACGTAAGTTAATTGTTGGCTAAAAATAAATTAGTCTGTGGCCTAAGGCAGGATAGGTAGCTAGAGAGTAGAGAGACCTTTTTAAGTTAATTTTAGTTGGCTAAATATAACCGGTGGCCTACGAATAATGTAGAGACTAGAGAGACCTACGTACGTTCTTAAGGAATAACATTTATATCTTTCTTTATACAATAAGATATTTTAGAGTACTAGATCATTAATCTGCGCTACACACTATACATCATGCAAAAAAATTTATGATGTTTTGTTTTTTGTTTTTTTTTTTTTTGTTTCATACAAACGTAATTTCATTTATATTTTAAATAAGGTTTAACAGAATCGTCGACGACTTTGCTTGGTATATTGAGACTGATAATTAACATCCCCGTGTCCCAACATATTTAGAATATAAAGAATATCCAATATCATAAAATTCCACTCATGATACTAATAATGTTTATTTCTTTGTATTTGCTTGAAAGCCCACACTATATGAAACATCGATTGAATAGAGAACATAGAGATACCAACTGCCAGCATAAAATCAGCTTAGAAGTAATTTATGAGTTTAAATGCAACAGAAAATTAGCTCCATGCAATAAAAGAGGCTCATGCAAGAGCAATAAGACATGAAGCCATTTATGAGTTTGTTTAGTGTTACACAAAATAAATAATTGTCAAAGCTATATATGAATTATGCAACTTTGATCTTGCACTTTGATGAAACTCCAAGGTGCGTCTTTAGATCCCTATAGATTCGCCATAGAATGACATCATCCACCACAACACCTTGTGCAACCTCCACTTGCACCAGTTCAAGCCATGTTGATTCCCCAATGATACTCTTCAAGTGTTCCAACTCTTTCGATGTTCCTCCGTAACCAAGAACATGCAACACCTTTACTTTGGATGGACGCATGGTAACATCGCCTGTGTAACCATCCAAACCCTGTAGAACCATCAAGAGGATGCATGTAAAGGAAGTCCGTCTCTCTCTAGTTATATTCTTTCATGGGGTTTTGCAAATGATATACATACCTGGATGATTAGAGTTTCAAGCTTTGGACACTGCTTAAGCAGATATGGCAACAGAGTCCAACCTCGTTTGTTGTTACTCTCAAAAGATAAATTAATCAGATTGTTCAACACCGGTAGAAATAGTCCACGTTCAACACATCGAGAAATCACCTGAAACACACACACACTTACTTCAAGAATGTCTAAGCTCTTTAAACGTTTTTTTAGGATAAAACAAATTTAGGGGAAAACACTTACGTCAGCAGAACCGGGAGATAGATGCAGCGTCTCGATGTTGCTTATCCCTATAATCAGACCAGTTACATCCGGCTCCTTGACCTTTTCAGAATAACGCAGATCGAGCCTAGCTTCCACTAGGGACTCCAAATTAACTTGTGCGTACTCAGCCAAGGCATAATCGGAGTAGTCGAGGGAAACTAGACTTGGGGCGTCAAATGACATACTATTCATGGCCTCAACTGCAAACTCACAATCGTAGTGAACCAACAGTTTCTTGATGGTCCGACTCGATATGCAGTATGGGTATCCTTCATAGTCCCCGTGACGTACAGCCAACTCCTCTAGCACCGGACAACCAGGAAGAAGAACATAACACAGATCATCACAACAAAAAAATATTGAATCAATGCAGAGACTCTTAAGCGCTGGAAGAGACACATCTGGAGGAATATCTCCAAAATCAATTTCTGTTCCCAGTGTAAGCTTAACCAGCGTCTTGCTCTTGAAGAGCTCAGGAGGCAGAAAGACTTCACTGTATCTCCTATCTTCGGGCTGTTCAAAATCACCACTTTCAGAATTCAGAACGAGTTTATAGAAGGTCTGTATGCTTACGTCCAGCTCCAAAACACCACGTTCTACGGCATTACATATCCAGCGGCCCACACAAGCCAACTCGCTGGCCATGTGAATGACACATTTTAGAGAGAATCTCTTGATAGGAGAACCGCATTGCAAAGCGAGTGTTTTATCTATGAAATTCCTGAAGCTCTCACGCATCACATCCCTCTCTTCTGGACCATCTTCCGGTTGCAGCAAGTCATAATCATCAAAATCAAGATTATGAACTAATCTAAACACATTCCTCCACTTTTTAGCAAGAACAGAGGTTGAAGCAGCCTGTTTTGTAGGGAGTGAGGACAAGATTTTGCCAAGAACCTCATCTGGGAGCATGCTGATTGCATCTTTCGAGCTGGTGTCCAATGATTTGGCATCCATACAGACAGAACCAATCTCTTCCATAAAAGTGTCTGAAACATGTAGGAAGACAAGAGAAGTTATGGATTAATCAAAATGCACCCAGCGAAGAGAAAAATATGGTAAGATAGACAAAAGCTTGAACAGGTAGCTACGCGATGAAAGCTGAATTAACGAAGTTACTTTCAGATAAGTAACAAGGTTACCGAAGCTAAAGGGTTCACACTGTAACCAGTTTTAAATAGAATTAAGGGAAGAAAAACTAAAAGAGGGTAGACAAAAATAAAACTTTCTAGCATGGATTTACCAGTCATATGAAACTGAGGCTAAAGGGGAGCTGGATGTCGCCGCAAAGAGGATGATGGATGGAGCGATAAGTATATATATACATATCGGAATCTTCAACTCAGAATTCAGAATTTATTCCGCTATCAATGACCGAGATCTCTCCTTCAAGAGCTTTTAATCATTATTGAACATGGATAAATATCAGAGAACGGAGAAGAAGAAGAAGAAGGAAATATTACTAATTATATGACCAAAAAAAAAAAAAAAAGAATGGTTATATTGTGGAATGTTTTCATATTTTATTTTCATATCCTTATTAAACAATGGTTTCAAAGGCTAAACTTCCGTATATTTAAACTTAGAGCGCGATTGGTGATGACTTTTAAGGCTTTAAAATCATTTTAAAGCCTTAACAGTAATTAATTTGCCAATCAACATTTTTTTCTTTTATTTTGTTTTAAAGCATTAGTCACTTCTTTTTTTTCCTTCTTTGTTTTCTCATTTTTCTCAAATCGTCAAAAAACTGACTTTAAATTTAATCAATTAAAAAGATTTATTTTTCATATCTCCATTACATTTAAAACCTTTTCACAAGTTTATAAATATATTTTATATATTTTATTTTTATAAATTAATTACTCTCATTTTTTTCTTGTTCTTTTAAGATCCATTTCAATAATACTTTTATTTTATAAATTCATTTATAATATAATTTATATTTATTATAAATATAAAATAATAATAATAAAAATAACATGCATAATTTTAAAAGTTGTTCATTACCAATAAGATTTTAACAGTAAAAGTTTCTACAGCCAAAACATCTACAGCCAAATTCTCTGCAGCCAAAATTTTAAAGTTAAAGTCTCTACAGTCACAAGTAACAGTCGTTACCAATCGACCTCTTAATCTAAAATTTTATCACATACGATGGACGGGTTATCTTTATTTAAAATTAAATTAAAATTAAAATTTATTATAACTTATAAAAATATAATTTCCAATTTTTTTTTTTGAAAAAATAAGAGAAATTAATTTCATTTGGAAAGAGATTTTATTTGGTTTGAAGTATCAAATAAACGTGTATATATATATATACAAAATGGTATATATATATATCTTAAAATTCGTTATTAAACGTTAATTATAAAAATCTAGTAATGTCAAAATTTGTACAATCACCAAAAACGGGA